>NW_026623237.1:679059-684017 GCF_030028575.1 Malurus melanocephalus
GTCAGCTGGGCAGTTGTCTGTGCTGTGATGAGCTTTTACTATCTTAATAACTATCCCATTTGAAGAGAAACTTGAGCCTACTGGCAGTGAGGGTACTTGCTGTTACCAGTCCAAATTGCACAATGGGGWGGTAAAAATCCTTGGTAAAGAGGGTAAAGGTTGCAGCAACTCTCTACACTTGGTAYGTAATTTAACTTTGACCTTTTGGAAGGGAATGGAATGGGATGATAGACATAGGAGGAATCTAGCTTTGTATTTTTGAGCTTGGAAAACACTAGCATGCTCTCTCTGCTGTATTGTCCATTAATAACAGTTTTCGGCGTGCAGTAGCTGCTTCTTAAGCTCATTCTAAGGGGAAAAAAACATTAGAGTGAAGAAAGCTGCCTTATGTGCAGCTGCCCACTTGAAWATGAAATCCCAGTCTTTTGAATGAAATATAACGTGAATGTAGGAGTGTTTGTGCTCAGGAGATAAAAACCCTTTACACTTCCTCCAAAGCTGATTGTAACACATGATAAGAAGCTAGTGTCCACGTCTTTAAAGAAGCTTTTAAMAGAAGCCTTAGCCAGTTCCTTTCACCTCTCTTCCTCATATGAGTGCAATRTCACTGCAATAAACTGTTTACATATTCTATTRTATTTGAACTATGAATGCAGCAATTATATGGTACCGGGAACAAAAGAACACAAGATGCATTTGCAAGTTTTTTTTTCTTATGAAATGATACAGAGTTTGAGTAAAAAATCAGTACTGTAATTATTATCAAAATAATATGCTGTTTTCTATATGTGATTACTTTGAGGGATTAAACAAATCCAAATGATAGGTTCTGACACTGGTAATACAATTTGCTTCCATTCTACGAAAGTATTTCYACTGCAGGCTCACAGCTGTTCCACTTTTCGGACAAAYTGCATGATGTCTTGTGCCAGAAGTTTTGGTTCCTGAAAGGCAGCAAAATGCCCTCCACGTGGCATGTAAGAGTAAGTGATGATGTTCTTGTAGACATCCTTTGCCCAGACACGTGGCGTATGTAAAATCTCCTGAGGAAAAGCTGCAATCCCTGTGGGAACGTACACACCAACCCTAGAAGACATAAGTTAATTGCATACATGAGACATATTTTGGGGGAAATCTATGAAACCTGTGACTCTGGTAACACATTCAGCTGGAGAAGTTTCTGGTAACACATTCAGCTAGAGAAGTTTTCCCACTGTGCAGTGCTTTTTGTGATCTGCACTCTGTCAAAGAGCTTCACTTCTRTTTGGGTATCCTTGAGTTTAAGAAGGTTTTACTTGAAGAGGTGTAAAGTAGAGCCAGCTTTGCACACAGGTTGATCTGGAAGTGTTTCCCACCTCTGAGCTTACCTTTTGTAAGCTTTGCAGTTTTGTGCTACATGACAAGGTGACACACCTCTTTGAGAAGTCCAGCTCCTGTTTACTTTACATTGTATGGTACCAAATGCATAACTAATAACTCTCTGGAGAGGAAAGGGGAGCTGGTCCAGTCCACAAAGACGAAGAGACACCATTTGTTYAGATGAACAGTTGCTTGGAGAAGTCTGGTCAGCCTTTCTTAGAATCAGCCTCTCTTAATGTAAAAGCTGTCAGGAGGTGCTGGGTTTCAAGTACTGCTCTRCAAATTGCTACCCCAAGTTTGTGCCTAACTGTTGTGGTTCTTAGCTTATCCTCCAGCAAGCCACAGCCTTCCTAATTCAGTTTAAACTTCTCTCTTAGTTTCTCTTTCATGTGCCCATGATTTTCTGTTTTGTTTTTACTGAACCTAGCTACAAGTCACATTTGTTTGGTGAATAAGTATATAGACTAACATTTAGAACACTAAAATGTGYTTGGTGCTTTCATAAGTCTTTTGCATTGTCTTGGCTGCAAGCTCACTTGTGTGATTATAGGTTCAAAAGAAAAGTGACCCATAACTATATTCATCAAAAGCAAACAAGAATATGAATTTTAATTTTTTTTAGAACTAATTAAACTTACTGTTGTAAGTGATCTAACTGTTCATACAGGCAAATGTTTCAATCTCATTGGCACATCTGTCTTGCACTTTGCCACTTTATTACCTGCTAAGAGYAGTCAGATTGGGGTCCTTGGAGAAGTTTTCCTTGTAGAATCGCATTGAGGAGACAATGGATGATGTCACCCAGTAAATCATCACATTGGTCAAAAGTTCATCAAGAGAGTATTTGCTGTTGAGAGAGAGAAATTAAGAAATTTAACTGGAAGCTGTTTCTCAGTGCTCTGTCCTGGGCTCATGCCCTAAAGAACTGCTGTTCCTCCTAATCTCCACTTGTTTTCAAGCAGCAAATTAACTGGCACCCATGAGCCCAGAGCAAAACTGCCTGGTGCTGAATTAGAGGTGTGCAGGCAAGTTTAAACTACTGCTTGTCATGTGCAACCTTTCGTCCTTCAATTTCAGCTTTCACTAGTGTGCAYCAGTCATTCTTTCAATGAGAATACGCACGGATCACCATCAGTTTTCTTACCTTTCCAAGCCTCCATCGTCTTTATGCAGGAATGATTTGTCTGTCCAGGTAGAGAATTTCTCCAAGATATATGCAGCAAGCCCCACTGGGGAGTCATTCAATCCACAACCTAATTCAGGAGAAGATCTGTCAGTTGCCTGGCATTGCAATAGTTCAGTGCAACTTCCATGAAGATTTCAGAATTTTCTAGAGAATTCAGTAGAGAGTCTGTATTTATCTATCCCTGATACTACTTTATTCACCACAAATTCCTTGCAAAGGAATTCTGGCTCTAACTGAGGGCACTACWAAGTCAGGTAATTCCTGAAGAAAGAAGCTAAGAGCTAAGAAGTCCCACTGGCTTCTTGGTGRTGTGTGGCAGAAGGAGCAAATTCAGATGTAAAGAGACAACACTCCAAAAATAAATTTCAGATAAAATATTTGGGAACACCATCTTGCTTAGGATGGGCAACCAGGACCTGGAATGCTGTTCATCACCATTTATCTAATTTAAGCAGTGGAGTGCTGTGTACTTGTTACCTGTTCCTGCCCTGCTGAGTACTGGCAAAAGCTGTAGCTATAGCAGGTGCTCAGCATGTTCCCTTTTTGTTCCTACCAGTAAAACAGGGATAGGAATTACTCAGTAGTCATAGAGACTTTCCTTAAGAAAATTTCTGTATCATTCCCCGGGCTTTAGTTTTATAGTATACTCAGTATTGCCTCCTCAAGTGTATTTTGCTGTGTCTTTGTAGAAGGTGACATGGTCTCTGTTTAATAGTGGRCAKGGGTATAACAAAAAATGTTTGTGCAGAGGCACAGCATTTCCCTTGAGACCACTGGGATTTTCTTTCTCTACTTAAACTGCTTTGGACTTTGTTGATATCAGTTGTTATTGGCTGGTTTTATCAGCAGTCACTTATAAACCTAAGCTTGGATAGCTGTCAATTTTACACCTAATCATTAACTTACTTTCATAGAGATGTTAGGATCTTGTTGAAGTATCAGCATGGATTTTTGTGATACTGTCCCTCTTCTAGAACTTGTTTATTYATTCTTATGTTTGGATTCTCATGTTAACTAGTTTTAATGCTTTTCTTAAGGCAGGTCAATTTCTTAAGAATGGTAGGAGAGGAATTTCAACAAAACTAGGTTTGGAAGTTATATAGATGCCATTATTGGAGCCACAGCTCTTTGATTCTATCYGAGCTCTGATTCTTGAAGCATGACTTCCCTGTGATATTATCACCTGAAAATCAARTCTCATTAAAAAATTCAGTCAGATTTTGGAGCAGAGACTAGCAACAGTAATCTTAATTTTTCTGGGGGTACCTTCACCTTTTGGCCCTTAAAAAAATACCCAACAACCAGAAACAACACCACCCCCATGACTCCCTCCCAYCTGTTTCTCTCCTTTTATTTCTTTGTTAGGTGATCACCACAAGCAACAGGCTAGACATTAATCGACATTCCTGTTGGAGCTGCTTCTTCTTCAGTGAAGTGACAGGATGGAGGGCTGTTTGTTCTCTGATTGCCACACTGGACACCAGCCTGAGACAGTTCTGCTGTCTCTCCTGATGTGGGATTATTTCAATAAAGCAATACCCCAGAATCCTCTCTAGTGGGGGCTGATGCATAGAATTCCTTTAATTGTTATGAAATGGCCGTTTCTTTCTTCATAGTCTTATCCACTGCTAGCATTCTGGCTTTTCAGGTGTTTGAGCTCTATCTACCTTTCCAGAACTTTAACATGCCRCTAACTTGTTTCTGAGATTTTTCTTGTTTTCAACCACATTTACTTTTCAAGGCTTCAATCTCAGGACCCTGTGTTTTACTTTGAGAGACTTTTTGGAAAGGGGYTCATGCCCAAGAGAATTGGCATGCTATTTAAAAGATCTTGAAAAGTGATKCTTGAAATTTCCATCTTTTTTTGAGCAGTCCCTTTTAACTTCCTTTTACACAGTTCATGTCCCCATGAACTCTTTGCCCACATGGATCTTGCACTCAGTTACCAGAACTCATTTCTTCTCAAACCTGGCTGGCCTTTGTTTTCATATACTGTGAGTAATTAATTTACCATGTTCACAGGGATACARAGAAGGTACATTACCTGCAGTGTCTGGCTTGGTGGCTTGGATGTGTAAGTATCCAGACTCTCGCAGGACATCATACACATTCTTCTGCATGAAAGGGTAGACACGTCGAGCATCTTCCCTACTGAGACCTACGAGCCATGGTACATAAGCCCCAAGCATTATACAAATCATCCTTCCCAAACCTTGTTTGCCGGTGAAAACCATATTCAGATGAAGTCCTTTCACAGATCTAAAAGTAAGTTAAGATACAAAAGTTTAAATCGAGCAATATTCGGTCTCCAAATTTTCTAGAAAACAAGTCTGACTGCAGCTGTGAGAGATGCACAGACTGAGCCAAATACACAAAGCATTTCAGGTTCATCGTGATTAAAAAAAAAAAAAAA
>NW_026623237.1:684182-739204 GCF_030028575.1 Malurus melanocephalus
GCCATGATTGAGGTGATGTGAGATCCCCAGTCTCCTCCCTGTATGTAATATTCCTTGAAGCCCAGTCTGCTCATCAGCTTATGAAATATCCGAGCAGCTGCAACCGAGTCAAAATCTGTAGATAAARAGAAACACAGGAGACCTGTTTGTCCTAGTGCTCCTCCYGGYCAAAGAGTGTGACCTGACAGAGCCATGTGAGTGYGGGGCTGTGGGAACGCACTTTGTGSAATGCTGCTCTKCCTTRCTGCTTGGAAAGAAACTGAACACAAGATGAAAGAAATTCACTGGAAMGTGGGGGAAGTGGAAAGCATTTGACTTCCAATTACCATTGCATTCCAAATCTTCACAGCCAGCCCCAGAGCCTCATTCACATGGGCCTGAGTGAAGAGCCAGGCATCTGCATTCACAAACTGCAGTGAAACCYWGGGAAGCCAGGRATGGCTGAGGTGTTACTCCAAAAACTGCAATTCCAACAGAGCCTTKTCAYTGCTTACCTTTCTGGTGAGGGGCTTCTGAGAAGCCRTAGCCTGGGATGGATGGGCAGATGACCTCAAACACCACATCACCCTCAGTCAGACCGTGGCTGGCTGGCTCCGTGAGCAGAGGGATGATCTTGTAGAACTCGTAAAAGGARCCAGGCCAACCATGGACCATCAGYAGAGGTTGAACAGCTCGACCATGAGGAACATAGGATGGCTTCACATGRATAAAATGGATATCAATCCCTGCCACACATCCAAGACAGATAAATTAAAGTTCTGGTATCATYACAGTTTCTGCTCTTGACTCTGAAGAAGGAGGGTGGCAAAATTGTATCTGGAGCAGAAGTTCCACAATCAGCCCACTGCAAGAAGATGCCTGTCTCATCTTTTCCACAAAGACAGAGATATTGACCGCAGTCCCAGATATTGGGGTCACTGGAGATGAGCTTCCATCTCCTGAGAAATTGCTCTCACAGTCTCTACAATATAAGCAAAGCTGCACTTGAATGAATAGCATAATGTGGGTAATGCACATGCAGAAACATTACAGTGATTAAAAGAGAAATCTGAAAAAGTAAGWGCATGATAGGAGCCTAATCAAGAGATCACTTGTTTAAAATCTGACTAACTTCACCTGGCTAAACTACTGGGTGGTGATGGGGAGTATTTCAGCCTCAGAGTCTGACTAAATTTTGCAATTTTCGAAGGTGGCTTAAAGGCAATCACTGMAGAGCATCTCATCGTTAGTTAGCATGGATTTAGAGCCAGTCTWGAAACACACCTATCTTATTGCCACTGTCTAATAGTCTGAATCCTCTAAGGTTACAAGTAACAGACCTTCCACTAGTGCTATTTCACTCATATCACTACGCTGTTATGCATAGGTAATCCTAAATAATGTCACTTCTTACATCTCCCATTCTCATTGTGCATTTTCGAGTGAGACCTGTTCAACCGGAGATCCTCTCACCTTCAATGCTGGTGTGGAAGTGGGGGTATTTGTTCAGCACTTGCACTTGCTTGTGCCAGTCAAACTGATTCCTCCAGTAGGACACCACCTTCCGCAGGTAGCTGGAGTTGAAGCCGTAGTGGAAGGCGGCCCCTTCCACATGCGGTGTGAAGCGGAAGCGATCCAGGCGCTGGTGCAGATCCTGTGGAATGGAAGGGAACCCTTCTTGCCGGGCTGGCCAGCTGCTGGCAGGTGCCACATGCCAGRACAGACATGGACCGGCTGTCCTGGCTCTGCTGGCTTTTGTATTGCTCTCTGGGACACCACAAGCCCTCCTGAAGAAGTGCTATAYTCTGTGTGACCTCCTGAATTGTTTATATGGGAACTACAATTTTCTATAGGTTACAAGTTCCCCTGGGGCACCCAGGAATACAGAGTCCTACTCTTGGCTTGCTGCTAACTCACTTCAGGGTTTTTGGCRCTAGGAGCATACTGCTACTTGGCCAGATAATTAGGCATGCAGAGGGACAGAGGAGCTACAACTCAYTCAAGACCGCAGCCCTCTTCAGCCTTCCAGCCCTTCCCTCTGCAGAAGCCYCTCAGTCCCACCCTACTGGTGCCACTGCTGTCCCGATACCCTCCTGCCCAGTTCCACCACCCACAGTTCCACTGTCAAAGCCTGCTGCTCAAAGCGTGGTCTTCATGCAGAAGCCCCAGGTTGCACAGAGGATTTGTTGTCTCAGAAAGTCTTTAGGGCCCATTGCAATAGACTGGAGCTCAAATTCCATTCAGAAAGGGTGGTGAGACAGAAGCACATGGCAGTGCCCTGCTGTCACCCCCAAGACATCACCTTGAAGCAGTGAGGTGGGTGATGGAGTGCCTCCYCCTTACAGCTTTCTGCCCCTCCTTACACCCCAGCCAGGAGTACCTCGATTTCTTTGTCAGATGTTTCAATCTTGAAGGGACGGATGCTTTCATCTTCTTTCCCTTTGAGGGGTCTTTCGCCTGAGCCCCACCACCCATCGCCCATGTCAATAGTCTTGATCTTGCGTCCAGACCTGAGCCAGTAAAGCAGTATCCCTCCAACCCCCAGGGCGGCTGCAGGGACCAGGATTGCATTCTTCTGGGAATATTCAAAAGACCTGGGGAAGCATGACATTCTTTGTGTTCAACAACAGCAGTRTCAAAGGCAAAGGGACTAGGCTGGGCTTGTATTCACATCCATTAGGACTGAACAGCCATGAATGCCTACAAATCCCAGGCAGTCAGCAGGGGCTGGGTGCTTCTGTTATTTTTGAAGAGTACAGGCAAGATTTGGGGCAGSGTTCTGTCTACCAAGGCTTCTTAGGGGTCTCAAGACCTTGCTGATCGGGACTTGCTGAWCACAAGGCTTCCTTCTCTCTTTTCTTTTGAACCAGGATGCCCAGGAGGACAAGGTTCAATAGGATATGGGGCAATCTATTTTGAGGGAAGCACTGGATTGAATGAGACAGTAGCAGCTGGACTTGTCCAGGAATAAAAACTCCTTGGGCAGAACAAGCTAAGGAGCGGGAGGAGACACAAAGTCTTCAACTGCTGAAGCTTGCTGGATGTACTGGACATCCTCTTCTTGCCAGTGCTTTACACACAGCTGCCCTACAGAATCAATCAATGCCCTCATAGGGCAATCCTGGCTCTCTCCCATTGCTTTCCAGTAAGGAGTATCTGCTGGTGCCCCTGTTTCTGTTCTAATCAGCAGGGTCCAGACTTGAGGTGTGGGAACTAAGTTACCAGAGCTGGATTTGACAGACATGCAGTCCTAAATATAGTGTAGTTTCCCATCCCTCTGACCTCTCCAGCTTCCCTTGGGGATTAGTTGAGGTGTCTGGGGGCTGCAAAGGGATTATGAATGAAGATTTTGCTATTGTTGTTGTCATCCAGAGTATGGAAGGGCTGATGCTGTGCCCCCACCAGGGCACTGACCCAAAGAGGAGGCTGCAGCACAGAGCATCTCTCACTCACCTGATCCGGGACAAGGCACTCTCCCTACAGAAGGGAAAAAACAGAAAGATYCTTACAGTCTGATAGTGTTGTCCCATGCCAACCCTTGTGGATGGTGCAAAGAATGTCCCATGCCAGCATCACTCATTGCCCAGGCATGTGATCACAAGCTGTTTAGCCACCTGGCAACATGTGCCATTATTTCTCCTACTCTTTGGATACCAGGGATGGAGAGGGGCTCACAAAGCATTGCCTCTCTACAAAGAGACAGTGTTTCTGGGCTGTGTTTAATGAGATAATTTGTTGCCATAATAYTCCCTCCTTCAGCACAATTTAGACAAAAGGCAGTAAACAGCTGCTTAGGTGTCCTTGCAGGGCTTCATCCTGTGAGCGGCTGTGTAACTGCAGCCAACAAAATCGTTTGCTTTGTCTGCTGTGTAGCAATAGGTGCACAGCCTTGGCATGGCACTTCCCAGCTCCAGGGCTTTTCTGCTGCCAGCCATGTGGTGCTCATCGTGCTGCAGAGCTGGCACGAGCAGAACCTTGTGGGACCCTTCCCTGTTCAGGGTTTAATGAGCTGCTGTAACTGCCACTTGTAGCTACTCCTGACTGGATAGCAAGCCTCCTGTGGGCCTCCTGTGCCTGCTAGAAAAAGGAAGTATCYTCCCTGGTTCCCTTTAAGCCTGGCAGATTCTGGTGCAAAATGCACAATGTAAAAGCTAGTGACAGTAGGAGGAATAAGAGAATGTCTTGTTTTTCTGCCTTGTGGAATGCAGCTACATTAGGGAGTTTTTTTTTTGTGCTATAATTATAGTGCTTTGAGAACATAAACTAACAATAACTAACATAACAACTGCCAAAAAAGAAAAAGACTTGATAATCTGTGAAAAATGAATCCCACTGGGTATTAGTTTTTACCTAGAATTGTTCCCCTCTGCTGTCTGAAATGCAGAACCTAGTGCCTGTGCTGGATATCCCAGTAACCTCCAWGCAATCTGGTAACAATTGCTAAGACAGGCTTTGTGTGATTTTTTTTTCCTTAAATGGCTTTTGGAGACAGAAGGACAGGGCTCCTAAGAACAAATAATTTATGCAACAGGTGAGAATATTTAAGTGCCCCTGCACTTAAGTCCTGGAGCTCAGTGAGCAGAGGTATGAAGCCAGTTATCGATGCACAAACCCTGCACTGCTTAACAAAGCCAGCCTGTCCCAGAAGCAGCTCTCTGAGTGACACAAAACAAGGCTCAGTGGATCAACACCTCTTCCACACTCATGCTCAGGAGAACTCAGCTGCCTGCTCCCCCTCTCCCATTGCCTGGCGACCCTCCCGGGGCTTTCTCCCACCCCCAATCCCAGTGAGCCCAGCTCCTCCCCGTGCCAAGGAGAGCTCACCATGCGTTTGGAAGGATCTCTTGCCACATATCTGCTTGTCCTTGCCTGGCCGCTGCTCTGAGTGAGGAGGACACAATCCCAGTTTCTCCTCTGCTGCCTTTCTCTTCCGCTGTGACGTTTTTTTCGGGGACAACGCAAACGACATCGTCCATCAGTGCCACCTATTGCCTGAATGTGCAGCTGCAAATTSAGTTCGACAGAGGCAAAGGCAAAGCCCAGCGTGCGGCAGGGGCAGCCCTGTGCCCCAGCACAGACTGGATGCCAAATGCACAGAGAGCAACCCTGCAGGGGCTGAAGTCCWGGGCTCAGGCTGGGACAACACCGTGTCCTTAGAGCAAAGGCCAGATGGGTTATAAAGCCCATACAGAACCATAGGGTGGGAACTTCAGCCAGCAGCCTGAGGGAAGGGATTCTTCACTCTCTTCAGCGTTGGTGAGACAGCATCTGGATCGCCATGGCCACTTCTGGCCTTGCTGGTAGAAGAAGGACTGGAGTGGGCCCAGCCTTGGAGGTGCAGGGCCACCAAGCTGCTGGGGGCTGGGGCTTGTGGGGTATGAGGAAGGTGGAGAGGCTTCTTCATCCTGGAAAGGGTGAAGGGTGGGATCTTATTGCTGTCTACAGCTATCTGGTGCAAAGCAGAGGAAAAATGGAYCCAGAATCTTCCTAGAGGAGCAGCAGTGTAAGACTGAAAGGCAACGACACAAATTGCAGCCAGGGAAGGTTAGATAAGAGGAAAAARTACTCCTCCATGGAGATGTTCAGACAGTGGGGCAGGGCTCCAGAGAGGGTATGAGATTTTCATCCTTTGGGGTATCTGAATTTGATAGAAACAAGACATTGAGCAATCTGGCATATCTGAACCCGCTCTGAGTAGGTGTTGGGATGAACTCCAGTTGTCCCTTGCAACCTGTATATCACTTGGCTGTGTTCCCAGTGCACCCATGACTTGCAGTAGCCAAAACATAAGGGAAAAGGATTTCTATAGAAATCAATGCTTTGTTTTATTTCAGGGACCCAGATTTCATTTTTCTCGTGGTTGGTAAAATCTTCCTGGATAAAGACTTCTCCTTCATAGAAATTTGACAGCTTGGGAAAATGAGAGTTCAAAGCCTAAGTAGTATTGGGTGGAGGGAAAGTGAGCAGAATACTGCTTCCCGGTATTTTCAATGAAACGTTGCATAATTTTTGTGCACTGCCTCCTTCTGGGGGCAGTGAATCTTGAGCCTTGCCTTCCACCAGAGGCCAGGGGGTGGAACTGCTGCTGCAGGAAAAAATGCTTTATCRTTTTGCAAGTTTGTTGTTTTAGTATAGCCTCTCCAGCCAAGAGACTGGGTGTATGTCTGGGCACAAATAAAGTCAGCTGTAAGGAAAGAAAACAGGGAGGAACAGCATTGGAAGCTGCAATAAAATACAAAATCACGAACTATTTAATATATTCTATTATAAAGGTTTGCACTTCCAGAACAGTGTTCCCAGTATACCAACACTGTTGTTTGCTCCTGGATTAGTCAGCTATCCCAGAAAGACCTTGTAGGAATTGTAATAGCAAGTATGGCTTCATATGCGAAAAGAATATGTAAGTCAAAGAGAGGGTTGACTTTTTCACTAAGGACTACTCTAACATCATACTGATAATTATAATACTGATAAGTAGTTTTTAACAAATTAAAAATGAAAAGTTCTCAAAGGACGGTTCGCKAATCCAACTTGTTTTACTTCATAATACTGAGAATACTCATCTGTATAATTAAAAACTAGATAAGATAAATTTCATAAGTAATTGATATATTTTAAGTTATTACTATGTTTATATTCATATATGTTTATATGAGTTTATGTGATATTTGTTTGGCTTGTGGGGGTATCTGTACCTGTAAGGTTATGGAGACAGCCTCCAAAAGGCAAGGTGGCCTAAAYTGCATTCACCAAGCTATTTTTGAGCCCAGCTTACAAATTCAAGTATCAAAAATAGTTGTGCAAATTATCTAGTGTTAGAGAATGTTAAACTTAACAGAAATAAGGTGGGCCCTCCAGAAACACTCCAAAAATCACGGACCGATCTGCTGGACTCTGGGTGCTGGTAGAYGGCTGCATGAACTCTCCTCCTCAGAGCCCGACTGTCCTGCAATTTTTGGACTCATGGGGTGCTGAGGGGAATGCTCTGCACAGAGGGATATTAACTAGATATATGAATAGCAGCTACCCATTGTAGAAATTTCAGCATGCTTTCATCTTCTTTCCTTTCTCAGACTGAGCAGGAGAACCGAGGTCCCAGGGACTGGATATGGTGAGTGTCTCACGCCAATGCCGGTGCGGGGAAAGGCCAGGCCTTGCTTCAGGCCCCGCCCACAGGGCCCCAGCCTGGCTGAGCTGTCAATCAAACCATCCAGGGTTTTTGATTGGCCAAATAACCGGAAGTGCCACCTTAGGGGCGGGACCAAGGGTTTAAAAGGAGCTGTCCAGGGGTGGCCATTGTCTGAACCCTGTGGGGYTCTGTGCGGGGGCCTAGGAGGTGGTAGCTATGTGCTTTTTTTTTTTTTTCCTGTATCTCTTCTGTCTTTGCCTTTCTCTCTCTTGCTTTCTTCTTCTAATTCTCCTTCATGGAATGCTTTCAGTTAACAAAACATTATGGTTTAAAGGTTTCTGGGTTGAACAGGCTAAATTTATGCTAAATTAATATTAAATTAGTGCCACATTTATGCTAAGGCATAAGTGCTTGATACTGATTTTGGTGTTGTGTTTAATATTTCGTCAAAGTTTCTTAGTTTCCTGTGTTTTTGCCAGTAAACTTTTGTGTATTTGTGACCTGCGAAGAAAATCTGGTTGGAATATGTCTTTGTGCCAATAGGAGAAAAAGAACCTCAGTTTAACTCCATATATGTCAGTGCACATAGTGTAACACAAGACTGGATGAAAAGAGCGTAGAGTGAGCAATCTCTGTGCTCTGCCATGATGCCATTGCAATGTTTTTTTTTCTAGCCCCAGTGTTCCTGCAGTTGGAGGCTCTTTTATTCACTCAACCACCTTAGCTGCAGCTTGATGCTCAGACTGAGGTCCCCATCACCATGGGTAGTCCAGATTAGAAGATGTAAGAGCATCAATGTTGAAGCCCTGTCGTGATTGTCTTGGCATGGCTTTTCCAACTCATTATCCCTTGGGCTGTAGGCTCTTTTACTCTCAACCCTAACCCTAGCCCCAACCCTAATGTCAGCTGGGCACTGTAGCAGAAGTCCTCATCACCATGGRTGGCACAACTTTAAAAGTGTGGAGCTGGCAACAGATTTCTCTTCTCACCAACTATAGTAAAGGAACCTTCAGTTTAACACCTGGATTTAAGTGTCCAGGTGTAACAGGGGTGGAATAAGAGCTTTTCAGCTGCTGCTGCAAGCAACATGGTTGACTGACACAGGTAGAACACATGAACTCTGACAGACAATAGCAATTGGTCAGCTTGACTATTGCTTTGCAAGAGCTATTTATACTCAGCCAGTAGTGGTATTTATTTAAGATTCCTATGAATTATTAAATAATTTTTAAAACCAGTCGTAAAACCATATTTGGAATGTTTAACTTAAAAATTAGTCTGTCAAAATATAGAAAAGAAAGAAAAGAGCAAAGCAAMTGAGATGATTACTAGCTGTGCTGAAATGTATTCCCACTGGATGACAACCTYTATTGCAGCCAAGGCACCACAAAGGGTAAAATCTCTTTCACTGATTTTTTCAACACACGCTATGCCTGCTCAGTGCACTTACTACTATCCACAAAAAGAAACAACAAAACAAAAAAAGAATTATGGGAATCTGTGTAATATATGCCAGACCAAATTTACTCCCTACCCCAACAGAAAGCAAAATATCTAGGGATAGATYATTTTAACATCCAGATCAGAATGAAAATTAAGTTTGTAGAAAATGAAAAAGGTTTCAAAGGATATAATTTTTGATGCTCCCAACTAAAGAAAAATTGCATGAYCAGGTTCTTGAAGCAGTAGTCCTGTAAGAAAGAGCGGTGAAAGACTAGCATGAACATCAAGGAAACCCTCTTCTGTTTTTGAGGAGACCAGGGAAGGAATACCTCTCTTCACAGTTTCACTGGATGCTTCAAATACAGCTAGCAGCTCCGAGTGCTTAGCTTCAGTGATGATAAAGAGCGCAGAGATTGTCATCTGTGAAATCTTACCGATGATGCTTAGCACCAGGTTGTCTAAACTTAGGCTGATTGTAACTGGTGCTTGATTGTGTCAGACCTCTATACAGACCTAAATTCAATTCTAARGCTACCACCTACTGCAGTTTTTTAGTGTTTGGATTGCAGACATTTTGTAACTATCATAACAAGTTCTAGAAAGGGAGGGCAGAAAAGTCTTCAAGTATAATTACAGCAGTGTGGGATTTCACAGTACTTCCATTTCTTTTCCTCAGTCTGTTGCAAAGCACCAAACACCACTTACATTTCCACTGGGATTCCTGCAATTTTATAATAATTACAAAAAAAAAAAAAAATGAAGACTCCAAATGTCAGCCACAGAATTCAGTCTATAAGTACATACTTTTAAAAAAGAGTTAGATTAAAGCTTTGCATTATTTTCCCCAACTGCTTTTTCACTGGATGTGAAATACTTTCTATTTCCTCTTACCACAAAATTATTTCTTTCCTGTATCTCAAAACCATTAGGTGAAATTCAAGAAATATGATAAAATTGCTATCAATTTGTTCATCCACTAAGAGTCACCCTGGCTTTACTGCTTTTTGGGACCTCGTGAGAAGTTTAACTTAGGATGAGTAACTAAGTATTTTGCTCTAAAACATCTGTTGCGGGCCTAATCCATCTCCCCCTGAAGTCAGTGAGAGCAAGTTAGGTTAACTTTGAGGATTTACCAGAAGCTTACTTAGATTGTGACAAACATCAAAGGCATTGATTTGAGGTTTGCAGAAATCAGAGAGGTRCTATATGATTTCTTTTGTGCTGCTTGTCTGTCAGCATCAACCCCATGGTGTGCCTCTGTGCTTGAGGTACCAACAACATCCTAGGTAGGGTAAAATGCATCCTTCCCTCTTCAGCACTGTTAAGGGACTGGATTGTCCATGTGATGACTTCCAGGTATGCTTAACCTCATCTGTAAGAAATGAATATGAAGTGTTTACTGAGGGATCATGGAGAAAGGAGACAATGTTCAATGGCACCAGTGACATCAGTATTTTTATTCAGGCCTGCTCTTGAATGAGTCCTAGGAGTGAAATATCTGTGGCCATGTGGTTCCCGAGAGCAAGTCCTACCCTTTCCAGTTTTTGCTACTGTGGCGTGATAAACTTTACCATTACTGCTTAATGCAGTCTGTGAAAAAAAGAGGAAAAGGAAATTATTGTTAGGTGCTGAATCTCTGTGTATTGGTGGTTAGCAGAAACAAGCCAGATTAAGTATCTTTAGGGCCTGAAAACTGGTGTCTACAGCAGAAAGCAAGTTAAAAATATAGCCTGTGATGTGATCTCTTGGTTTGCCAAGACAGATATCTTTCTGGATGTACAGAGTAACTGAATTGGGAAAATATCAAGGAACTTTAGGCTAAACAGTATCTGTAACATACTGCAAATATCTGGAAAATCTTCAATGCTTTTGCTATATTGGTATCAGTAAGCACTTCCATGAGAGGAGCATATTTCATTCACCCTTTAGACTAAAAGGGCAATTTTTGCTGCCAAGGACATTGCTACAGGTACTTTTTTCTACTGCACTTAAGTAAGAAGAGTACACAACTCAGTTTAGGAAAGCTTCTTTTGTTCAATCCTGCGACCTTCCTTTGCAAAATAAGTAACCCATGCCAAGTTTCACTWTACTTTCAGAAACATCATACCACTTTGAGCAATGTGGACTATTAATTAAGGAAGTAACAAAACAGGACAGAGCAAAACCTMATTTCTCTCATTTTGCAAAATAAAGCTGTCTGTGAACAATACAAGCTAAGGGCACCCTCTTGGAAACATAAATTGCAGCACAAGCAAAATTCCTGTAATAATAACATTCAAATATTTCAATAGCACAGAACTAGAGTAATACTAGAAGTGTTGTCTATTTTCTCTTATTCACCTAAATGAAAAAGATGTYCTTCAGAATGCACTGTAAAATGACATAAGCTACAGGAAATGTACTAACTAAAGAGCACTTTCTGCAAAATTCAGCAGTACAGATCTGGGTGCTGCAGGAGGGATGTAACTGTTATATTGCAGCCCCAGTCAATGTCCTGGTTTTGGCTTAGATAGCGTTAATCTTCTTCTTAGTAGCTGATACAGTGCTGTGTTTTAGGTTTAGTATGAGAATMATGTTGATAATACACTGATATTTTGGTTGTTGCAACATTGTGCTTACTCTAACTCAAGGACTTTTCAGTTTTTCATTCTCAGCCATTAGGAGGTGCAAAGAAAGTGACCAGGACAGCTGGTCACAGGGATATTCCATCCCATAGAACAACACACTTATTACACACACTGAAGGGAACCATTATGCTGCTCAGGGACAGGCTGGGCATTGGTCAGCAATTGTATTGTGCACCACTTGTGTTCCTTAGATTTTATCCCTCTCTCAAGTTTTCATTACAATTATTATTATTGCCGCTATTTTTATTATAGTTATTTGTGACAATGGGGGAACAGAGGACACGGACTGTTTTTTAGCTGGTTCAAAGAAAATCCTTTATTTTCAAAAAGCTGYGCCTTTTTATACTTTAATTTTCCTGGGCTAAGAACTCATTGGCTGTTTGCTCTGCAGGGTTGCTGTCCATGAACTTTCTTATCCAATTACATCTCTGGTTAGGCGGTGTCCACGGGCTCTGCTTAACCAATCACAGCTTGACACACAAGGCAGGGTCTCTGTCAATCATAGAAGCTGTTCCTTGATCACTTGACCTGCAGCTTGAACCTTTGCCAAACTGTGAGATTAAACCCAACAGTTATTATACATCATTTAAATGATGTATAATAAATATACTCTTAGTTATTAAACCATTCTTATTAAGCCATTCTTATCTCAAGAATCTCTTTTTTAAAATTCTCCTCCCCACCAAAGAGGGGATGGGGAATGAGTGAGCAGCTGTGYGGTTCTGGCTTAGTTTCTGGCTGTGGTTAAACCATGACAWTCAAGAATAATTTTGATAGATTGCTATTTCCTTCAACCATGGATTCTRCAGGAGGTGGTGGCTGTTACCCAATGTTTTGTTCCATCGTTGCAGGGGAGTCGTTTAGTGCAGGCTCTTGTGTATGATTGTCACACCGCTTGAGATTGCAGTACTCCCATAACGTGTTGGGGTCGGTGGTGAAACACCATGGGCTGCTGTCACCATCTGGGTTTCTACAGTAGTTGTCCCTCAAATCCCTGCACAAATAAAATCAGTAATGATGCTGCATAAGTCTGAAAGTAAGCATAGGAATATCTTGACARAAGAATGTACTATGTACATCTACTATGTACAGATAAATACATTTATTATTGGTTTTACTTATGGCCAGATATCCTATTACTAGCAAACACATTTCTGGCTGTGATACTAATGAAGGGTTATATTTCATATGCACATTGGAGTATTGAATATATTTATGCATATGGAAACATAATTCAACTACTGTCTTATACCCTGACTCTAATATTTCAATGTTCTGAGTACTTAAATAATTGCCCCATATGGCAATTCTTTTAATTTCTAAAAGTGTATGTATAAGCATACACAATTGTAAGAATGTGTGGATTAATAATAAATATGCAGGAAGATTCATACTATTGGTGAGCACTTAGACTTTTCCAAAAATTTTTGTTAACTGTCCAAGGGTTCTTATATTCAAAAAATGGAAAATAAATGCTTATGGAATTGATCTCCTCTTACACTCCCAAACCCTCATTGCTACTGAATTCAGTGAGAGCACTCCCATGTCTGTGCTTGCTGGGGCACGGGGGAGTAGAATTTCTCTCTTCGATAATTAGCAGAGTCACAGTATTTCCCCATCCTGAATCACAGCACAGTCACAGAATACAAAAGAACTGAAATGCTTTTTCTCTAAATATGACAGAACACATGARTTCCACATTTTTACAGCTCAGTTCTAATTTTTAAAAATGTTTTGAAGGATATCCCACCTCTGATGGTGTTCCAGTTTTTTAATGCCAAAATATAACTGAAAATTTCAAATTATTTAGTGTGATACCGTAAAAAAGGCAAAAAATTAGAAAGCATCGACCTTCCTSCTTATAATCCACCAAGCGTGATGGATTTCCTCACAATTGTAGTCCTGCTGCTTTCCTATCCTTACTAAAAWCTGGCACATTAGTTAGCTTATCACTGGTCTAGTCATTTCTAGTCYACTTCTGTTAGCTGGAAGAAGATAAATCAAGGGAAAATTTCAGTGTATGCAATTCAGAGTGCCCCTTTCCAGCTACAAAGAGCACTTAGGTGGTATTTCTAAGCATGACATATCTGACTGTGTGTTTTGCATCATAAAAGCTGTATCCTTTTCAGATTAAATCATTAGAAAGGCCACAACAAAAGTCTGAAATTCRTAAACAAAACATAGATTTCAGCAGATACCCAGTCTCTGGATACCAGCCTCCTGGTGTTGGTTACAGAAGATTGGATTTAAGGGGAAGTGATACAGCTGTATTTTACTCAGAATTTAGATAACAAGCAAACACAGTTCTTACAAATAAGACTAACAGAAAACATTTCTGTATCTTAGAAAAGTTGTCTTTTACAGATATATTCCCTAGCAGTGTTTTCAAGCATAGATGTGCAAAGATAATAAAACCAGCAATAGTTATTGACAGAGAAAGTGGGAAAAGGTGAGATAAACATACGCGTCTGGGAATCTGTCCGGGGTTTTTATATGCCTGTGTGGGAACATGGAGTTCCAGGCCTGGCACGTCTTTCCCGATGCAGTGACAGACATTGTGCCTCGATAACTTTGACCTTTGCCTCGGTAGCACTCCTCTGTCAGGGGAACTTGTACAGGCACATCTGYGGTGAACAACACAAACTGGTCTTTGGCATCATAATTTTATGTTTTTACTGAGCAGACACAAGAAARTCCAAAAACACAGGATGACAAGAATGAATGACTCATTTATGCAGACAGCATYTAGCGAAAATCATCACACCTGCAGCAGAAGGGAATTTCCAAAGATATTGAGAAAACTTTCAGTTTTAACAATTTCTGTTAGATRTTGTTCAGTGAAGGGTTCACCAGTCAGTTTCATTTTGGCATTTGTGAACATGTTAGAATTAAAGATAAGAAAGTTCTCATAAAAAATCCTCAAAGATTAGATACTGATAATTTTTCCCATGGTCAATTTATCAAACAAACATTATGTTAAACTTCAATCTCTCTATTATCATTTTGATTGTGCTAAGACTTTGTTGTTATTTTTTATGCTTAAATGAATGAATGTTTCATTATAATTTTTATTACTTTGGAAGCTCTTGTCCTCTCTTGCTGATTTCCAAAAATGGGAGTTCATCTTATTCAGCAATTTTTCATCTCTTTAAACTTGCTTTTCATTTTTCAATGAACTTGCTATAATTGGTGTCCCTTTGGGAAAAAAGGAATATTTAAAAAAAATTCTTGACCCTGTATTTCTTCTGTTGAGTCAGCTAGTGATTTGCAACCTTCACTGTATTTCCTTAACCATTGAAATTCAATATTTGTCAGATTTTGCAACATGCCAGGCAGACAAACATTGACAGTGACAAAGTGACTGAAAAAAGGWTTTAATACATTTACAATAAGAAACAATAAAACTTCCACTGTTTTAAAATTCTTATCTCAAATACATTCCACTATTCATACCAGCAATCCCTTGTTCTGTCACTTCACAARGAGGAATTGTGCAGTATTCCCATCTCATGCTGCTGTCAGTGGTGTAGCACCAAGGTTTCTTTTCTCCATCAGGGTTTCTACAGTAGTTTTCCTCTAAGCCCCTTWAAACAAGAAACAGGAGAACTGGCTTAAAATCACTCATGGAAATCCAGAAGAGTTGTGTSCTTGGCTATTAACAACTACTGCATGCAGAATTCAACTCAGTGCTTATATTTATGGTTTTTTTGGAGATTGATTAGTCCATGCATCACTGCTTTGGGACTAATTAATGGTCTTTGACTTTACAGTMTAAATGCTGAAGATGTAGGAAGAACTTTTCAAATGCTCACACTTTCTGCTCTTGTTGTTGAGAGCAAGATGCAGGAGATTTCCAAACAGAAACGTATCTAAGATTACAGTAAGAACCAGGCAAGGCTGGATGTGACAGCCTGTAAGTGTGTGTGTAGGAGCACTGGTGCATGCTGCTCTCTGCCCTGTGATAATGGACAGGGTTTYACATGGCTGGGAAAACTTGCAGGATCAAACTGTAGAGCTGTTGGTCTGGTCAGTTCCAGTTATTTCTGCATGTTCATGCTCTAGAAACACAACTCCTCTGACCTTGGAGCTCAAGGAGCATGCTGTCCTTGGAGCATCACTCTTCAGGAGAGTCATGCATTGAAAATGTGCCAAAACACAACCAAGGGCTTTGGAACAGAAAAGTAGTAAACTACTTATAGCTCTGCAGTGGGATGTGGAGGAGACATGTGAGAAAAATTCATGCGAAAAAACAGGGTGGCAGAAAAAAATGAGCGCTGGCAAACAGAATACGACCTAACAACATAAATGAGGAAAACCTGTGCTCCTCTTGCCTCTGCATCTRGGTTGATAGGGAATAACTGTGTTCTTTGGTGATTATTATAATGATGAGGCTCAGCATACTTGCAGGGGTATCTGTCAGGAATCCAGCCATGTTTGTGTGGAGACTGTGTGTTCCAGTGTTGGCAGGTTTTTCCCGATTCAGTGGTGGTTATTCTTCCTCGATAGTCTTCTCCTTTCCCCGAAAGACACTGGGAGCCTAGGCCAGAGACTGGTGGGCTTGTAGCTGTAACAGGAAAAGAATAAAAAGATAAGGAGAGGGAGGGGAGAGAAGGGGAGGGAAGGAGATCAGAGAAAATTGCTGATAACTGGTGCTTTAAGAAATATATAAACCCCTTGGTTTCTGTAATGTTGAAGATGCATTTTTTTTTTCTTTTAGCAGAGTTCACATTGGTTAAAAGCCATGTCAAAATCAAAGAGCACATTTTTATGAACTTCCAGACTGCCAGACGGATGTCCTATGTCTGCCCTTTTACAGCAGCCAGTAAATAACTTCGCTGGGTTGAGCCAGACCCCGTGCCTGCAGTCCCCCGAGAGCAGAACAGGAAAGGCAGTAAGTAATCCTGTACAGTCTTGTAAAAAAAAAAAGTGAAATGGAGGGAGAACAGTAATATAATACACACAGGGAGTGTGGAAGGGCAGAGAGAGCCAAGAAGAAATTGTGAGAGAAAGCAAAGCAGCCTTCRGAGATGAGCCTCTGGAGTCTGTGTATTGGGAAAGAGGGGCAGAAGGATCAGTGAAGAAAAGAAAGAAAGTGAAGTGGTCTGCCATGTGGAGAACAGCAAAGAAAATTAATGATCAGATGCATAGAACCTGCAGAGGGCAAATGGAAAATGTATTTGCAGCACATACCTATAATATACAGAATTTCCCAAAGAAATGGGTGTGACCCTAATAGGTGGTATGTTCCTTAAACTTTATGTTTTAAAGATACGATGGGAATACTATGGCAACTGTCACTATTTATCATACAGAAGCCTATAAATAGTTATTCTGCCATCTGTAATTAAGCATGCTGAAGAGAACTACATCTAGCAAACATGCACCACTGCTTGGAGTGCTGGTAAGTGCAGATGCATAAGAAAGCAAGCTCTAGAGAGAAAAAATAAACTTTTAAWTTTTTTTTTCTCTGACTGCTATMCACTTCTACAATTGGCAAKGTTATCTCTTAATTCACTGCCTTGGAAATAGCCAGATTTAGTGTGCTCAGCTTAAGCTAGCTCATYGATAAATCAGGTTTTTCTCTGGAGGCCTGAACTTGTTTCTCAGGATTCATCCCTTGCTCAGAAAAAGGCAGTGCTGGCTGTGCTGATCAGAGCCAGGTAAAATATCACGATATGGCCATATGGCAGTTCAGATGATTTCTGTGAGTGAGCACATCAGCAGGGAGCTACTGATTTAACCTGAATGTCCTGCYTCCCAGCTAAGTTGAAAAGCAAAGTGGTTAAAGGCAAATTATGGTTTCCCATAACATCTTTGGTCTTAGTGCACTTTGTGGCACCTGCATCCTYACTGACCGTACATGGTTTTACATAACAGAAATTTAATAAGTGATTCTGCTTATTAATGTGTACTTTTCCTGCTTCACAGAGGTAACTTTAGGTTACTCAGAGTTGTAGTTTCTTGTCTTTCCCCTCCCTGCGTAATTTTAATGAGAAGAGCTACCCTCTAGAGTGATGTCAGGAAATCAGACTCACAGCAACGAGGAATGTTGCAATATTCCCAGCGTTTATTTGGGTTGGTAGTGAAACACCAGGGCCGAAGTTCACCATCAGGATTGCGGCAATAATTCATCTTCAGATCCTTCCCTGGATAGCTGCACATTGAGAATGAAAGAGAAACTCGTGAACCAGCTATGGCAGATGTAGCAAGGAAGCTGTCTGCAGGCAGGGTCTCCCAGGCTCTGTGGGAATGAATTCCATGCTGAGCATCACTCACTGTCTCTGGGTAAATCCATGCATGTGAGGCTCTTGGGCATCCCAGCGCTGGCACTCAAGTCCAGACTCTGTTCTTGCAACTTCTCCATGGTAGTCCTCACCATTACACTGCATGCACTCCCCCGTAGGTCCTAGGCAGAATGAAAGCAAAGCAAGGAACKCACCAGCCTGTTTGGGGTTTCAGACTATGCTGAAAAGAAAAGTGGGGTTTGCTCCGGCTAACAATGAAAGGAATCCAGAAGACCATGCATTGCAGCCTGGCCAAATTAATAATTCTTTAGGAATATGTTTTGTTTGGAGGGAGGAATTTGTCATGTATCTGTATGTACTGTTAGAAATGGGAGTTCAGTGTGTAGCACAGTACTTGGGTCAATCTTTACTCTTGTTAACATTAAATAAATTACTGAGGTAAAGAGCAACATATTCCTTATCCAGGTCATTGGAGTTCTTTGCCAATAGTCAAAASTAACAAGACAGATGCAGATAAAGCAAACAATATCAGCAAATGATTAAAAAATGTTAGTTCTTCCATATTTACAAAATAACTTTGATAACTCAAGCCAATTAGGAAAACAATGTCTGTGTTAAGAGCTTCTTAATTTCAGCTTGATTTAAATTCTAATTTGAAAACAAACTGTAAAAATAAAGCATGAAAAASTATCAGGAATAATATTACCTATTTGAACATCCCTTCTCTGAAAAGTGAACATACCTTCTTCAGTGTGCGTGACCTGGTCCTCACACTCTGGGATRTTACAGTAATCAAATCTAATAGCAGGATCTGTTGTGTAACACCAGGGTCCTCTTTCATCCTCATCAGGATTTCTGCAGTAGTTTTCCTCCAACCCTGCATTGGGGTATTTTTCAGGTGTGTAACTGTAATAGTATCAAAATTCTATTTTAATTCCTGTACTTTAGTGGAGCAGAAGGGAAGTATCCAACTTGCTCAGCTAGCTGTGAATTTTATTCATTCACAGTAAAAATGGAGAGAAACAGATKCCCCATTGTAAGCCATAAATGAAAACTGAAAAAACATTCCATAACTACCATTATTAGTACCTTTCTCCCTAGGTCCCAGCTGCCAGTAAGGAGTGAGTTTACAGCCTRTGAGGATGATGACAGTCTCAAAGGACAATTTTTATCTTTAATACATGCATCCAGCTGATCTAATCAGCACACTACAACCTGTGTCTCTGCCATGTGTTTGCTACTGTAAAAGTTGTGTATTTCTAGAGACTGTTTATCAACACAACTAGGTCACAGAGATCTGAAGAAAGTGACACTAGGCTTCTTCTTTCAGTAATCTTCCCACAGAAGACTAGTTTACTTTCAAACTATATGAGCAAGTGTATCCAAGTTTCATTAGAATAAGAAGTTTTTTTAAAATAAAACTCCAACATGGATCAGAGGAAACAATAGCAAAATCTTCATCGTATTGAGAGAAGGAGCATTTCATTTGTGTAAGACACCTCGTATTTAGAAACAACTTCTCTAGCTGACGATGCATCCTTTCCTTATCCAGATCATTGCACTTCTCTGGAAGTGGAGTCAAAAGTAACAAAGCTGCCTTAAAAAGTCACCTGAACAACAGGCTTTGATAACTTGCACTATAAGTCTCTTTATACATACAAAGATTAGGAAGCTTGGAAGACATTCAGAACATAAAGAGATATAAATTAGGACATACTTTGGTTTGTGCGGTACTTTCTCTGCCCACTTTTGGCAAGGAATATCCCTCCAAGTCTTGGCTTCTGTTCCTCTGTAGTCTGTCCCAATCCCTCTTTTACACTGTAGAAGGTAAACTGAAATGGAATCAAATTTGTKAATTCAATGGTGTTAGAGCATTTAATTTCTGGGAACTGAAAATCTGCACATAAAACTGAAGCTCATCTGTACATGATGAAACGTGTTTGACTCATGTTTTGAACTTCTTGTATGTGCAAACATATTATTCTATAATGTATTTTAAAAGAAATTAGTTGCAACTTCTAGGCATTTAAAGAGAGTAATTTCTCAAGCATTGTTATAAAGCTAATAAAAACAAGAGAACAAGTTACCATTGCTTATGATATGGAAAAAATGCAGGCTTATATTATCATTATACTGGGATAAATAGGAACATCTTTCACCAGCAGCTGGAGATGGTTTGAAAAGCATTGTTCATAAACACGTTTGCAGAGTAGGTGAAAAAATACCCCTGTCCAATAAGTGGCCCCCAAACCTCTGATTCATCTTAGCCTCAGACTCTCCCAGGTATTTTTCTAATGGGATTCCAAGGCAGGGAGAATGCAAATCATGTTGATGGTTCACTTATTGGCACAAGAAGAATCTCCCTGAACTTCAAAACAGAGCAAGGACAGGAGAGAGACCAATTTGACAGGAAAAACTGAACCTTGCAATAGTTGCTGCCATCACAATGTGGCTGGGGCTAAAAATGTCTGTGCTGTGTGTCTTGCTAAAAGGAAGCTGCCACCTCGTTTGTCAGTGTACTTCTGGAGGGACCAAAAGTTCAGTCACTGCTGCTTCAACACTAAGACTCAGGTCCCAGCATGTCCATCTCTGCTCAATAGCCATGGACTTTCTGATGTTGCCAGGTTCCTTGTAAATTATTTTAGCCTGTCTGCATAATAAATCTGGACATATCTGATACAAGGGGAGAGGAGGTGAAGACTGTATAATGGTCTGGAAGGAAGACAAGGGAATTYCCAGTTCAGATGGAACATGGAGACCACCATGGATCTAGGCCTTGGTATTTGATCCTTCTTGAACAGCATTTTTAGTAACTCGGCTTCTTCCTGTTTGGCCCCCAATTCTTTATTAGTTTTCTGCCCTATACAGGAATTTGCTGCAGCACTGCAGCAGAGAGCAGAAGAATGCCATTAGAATAGGCTTTGTGAGGAAATATGTAGCATCTTACTGTACACATACTTTGCTTCTCATAAAGAACTGCATCTGGGCTGGAGAACATCACCGTCATCTTAGCATTTTCAGCCAGTGTTAAACACTGCAGCTTTTTCCTGGTGAATAGGAAAGCCCTGTTGAAATTGAGAAGGAAGCAATATTGACAYAGGAAGCAATATTTTAAATTCAATTCAGATTATTCAACTAATAATTATTTTTCTATAAATTATTAATTCGGTAGTGCTGTCTGGTAGGTATTCATTTTTATCTTTCAGATACTACACTTAGATGTTTTAGACMCTAAGAGGTTAATGTTATCTACTACTCTCAAGTGACTCACTTAAGTTATTGTGTGGAGAACTGAAGCTACATTGGCAGCACTTCATCAACAGAATCCTAGCTGATCAGGTTAGTGTCTGTCCCTACAGTGGATTAGAAAACTTGCACTCTACTTTTAGAAAACAAGACAGCATCCAGCTAAAGAGGTTCAAGCAAGTTTTCCATGTAAGATAAGATCTGTTGGATAAGAAAGGAAATGTGAACATTTACTATTAAATGAGTAGTACATTGTAAATTCACCTTTTACTTGATCTTGTGGTAATTTATGGGTTCGAGATAAGTCATAAGCTAAAGGCACAGGGAGACACTCCTGTAGGCAGAGCTGCCGCGGAATGGCGATATTGTCTCTGAGTAGGAGCATATCATTGATGCACAGACACCCATAATGACAAGGTTTTAAGATTCTACAGAAATTACCTGCAGGTAAAATTTCTTTCTGCTTCACATTTCTGCGCACATTCTTTTTCATTATTTGTCTTGTAAAACTGTTTATTTYGAGTAAGAATCCAAACACCATCTGTTCTTAAATAGTCATCCAGTATGTCTCCTTTCACTAGAAGGGAAGGAAAGGAACCAGACATTACAAATGAGAATTCTGCAGGTAAGGAGATCTGTGGATTTGAGTCCCATTTTCTGTGTATCTCGGACAGGTGAAGACACAATTTATTTTGTGTCATTCTGATAAAAGATTATACACTCTGAGGTAATTTCTGTTTCCTTACACAATCACAGCTGAATGGGAAAAAAGCAGCAAAAGAAAGATGTAGAGACAGTTCTGACTAGAGTTATGCATGAGTTTGAAACTAAAAGCAAAAAAGGAAGGGGGAACAGAGAGAGGGACTAAGTGATATCAACACCAATCATAGAAAGGGAAGTGATACCTACATCAAAGTTTCGAAGAAGCATGAATTATTAGGTGGATGAGAGATTATGACCTGTCATGTAGATTGTGCAATCTCTACAGTTTAATTGGTCAGAGCCTAGTTGTTTGTCACAAGATGTCCTGTCCTAGTGCAAGAAWCCTCAATCATAAAGTTACTATGTAGCCTTTTACAATGGCCACCATTGTTTAATTGCAATGGGTTAAGCGGACTCARTAATGAAATTTTCAAGCTACATCTCTGTCGCAACAAATTTATGCAAGATTTTAAATTAGTGTTTCAATTAGTATTGTTATTTGAAAGCTACATATACATAGGATTTATACAATGTACCTTTAATACATTTAACACACTTCTAAAATACTGTTGCCTACAATGGAGTTTGCCATCTAATTGACTTCTTTTATTTTCATGTCTATAAAGATTCTATGTTTCAGTTCCAAATTTCTACAACAGTTTATTTCCATCTCCAGCATGAGTTTACAAGGTTGCACAAATGATGCGGTTTAATTATTTCATTTTTTCAGTCTTGATTATTATTGACTGATGCAGGAAGTTCATAATTTTGTACTGCATTCTCACAGGTAATGTTGTGAATCTTTCATTTATGCACTCACATTAGGCTGAATTTACTGTAGCATCACTCCAGTGTTATTAATTCCCACAACATATGGGTCATTCATGATTGATTGCCTGAGGGTATTTTCTGTGTCTCTTTGCAGAGTTGGCTCAATGCTGTAAACCCTGTGTGTCTTGAGAAATCCCTGACACCTGGGCTTCCCATATCTAATCCTGCTGTTATGGTAGTACTATGTGGAGCACCATTAGCTTAGCCTACTAGTTTCTCYTGATGGATTCAGTAAACAAGTGCTTCCTCTCCTGAGCTTTTTCATAAGTTAATTGAGGCCTCTCTTCCAGGAGACTAGAACAGGAAAATACTCRTTTCTAAACTTGATTGACTCATCTTAAAACTCTGTGTTTTTTCAAAGAGCTCTACTTTGGATACTATTCCTTTTCAGTGACTATAAGAAAAAAATTAAAAAGGTGTTTGTTACAGTTTGTTTAAAAATGAATACATGGGATTTTGGATGACATGCATAAGCTAAAAGCCAACACAGATTGGCAGAATCTTAGTTAATAGAAAAGAAAAGGTGATTCTGGTTGCATGAAAAACATTCAAAGTGTAAACTTAAGAAAGCAATATAATATATTTAAAATGCATCAAGGAATGTATTAGTCTGACTTAAATATTTATAAGCCCAGATATTGCACTTGATAATSAAATTCAAATGATTCAATTATATTCAAATATATGTAAACAAATGATTTTCTTAATTTATATATGCATCTCTCAAGATTTGACCAGTGCTAATCCCAAATACATAAAAATTTTTTTAAGGCAGTTTTGGACCATCACTTTCAAGCAAGTCAGCTAGAGCTGATAACAATGAACTAGTAACACCACCTCTTTATCAGTTGTCTTTTATAAACTGGCACAATCATACAATGATACGTCCCTGATATTCTGACTTTCAGGGTCTGAACTATTAAAAACTCATAAAAACTGTACTGATATGTATATCACAGTACTATTAAAAAGTCATTTAAGTGCCATGCAATTATAATACAATTTCAAAGTACAAGAGACAATGGCGTCTGATTGAAATCTGATTGAAATGCATACTACAGATGGAATATTTATTTACAGAATTTGTAGATAAGCTTGAAATTCATATATTGCCATTAGGGAAAAGCCTATAATTTTTTGGAGTTGTAAAAAAGAATTCTGGACCTGGTAAAGGTGATCTGGTTTACTGAAGAGTAAATTTCTACCTATTGCTCTCAAGAAAACAGGGGAGAACATTTTATTRTAAGTGTTTGACAACACATTTCTGTTGCCAGTTGTCAGCATTTCTGTTAACAATGCTTGACAGTAAAGACAGCTATACCTTTAGCATTTGTTCCAAAGCCTGTCTCTAATTTTAAAGATAACTTCTCACTGACTGCTATGGATTTTGTACAAGCCTTTGCCAAGCTGCCTCCCAAGGGTGCCCCTGTCTCTGGACATGGGAAATCTTTGCCAGGAACCATTAATTGCCCATGCAGACACCAAAGCTGCCRCTCTTCTGGTGTCACTAATCAAAACAACCCTGGTGCAACCACAGCTCTCGCTTTATTCAACTGCCACTCCTGACCAACAAGGCCCAAATCCATTGCCCAGGAAATGGATGACACATTGATTTAGGGACCCACCTTCACCACATGGAACTCACAAGCAATTTGCCCCAGTCTCACCTCAGCAAGCAGAAGGCAAAGGACTCTTACCTGAGCTGAGCAAGAACAGAAAGAGAGTGGTAGCTTTGCTAATCCCCATTTTGGCCCAGCTGATGCATGTTGGAAGTTGTGTGTATTGGTGCACGAAGTTTTATTGACTTGCACTGGAGTGAGGCAGCATCAAACAAACAAGGCAGGAGGATTAAGTTAATAATTCTCCCATGCTGTGCTTCCCTTGCCATGGTGTGGCAGTCAAAACAACCTTGAATTGGACAGATTACCAAATCAGGCTCAATGATTTCTGCTGGATACTGGGAAATGTGAAGGCACTTTCTTCTTTTGTGGGACATGGTTTTTTTTGGGGTGTGGTTTATTTTTTTTTTGGTTTTTATTTCCCCCCCTCAGATTGTTTGGCATCACTTTGCTAAGGTAAAGATGAGGATTGTAGTGGTGGAAAGTATGGGAACAAGACACAATCCACACATCTAATTCTTTATAGTCCTGGATATTCAGCTTGAGGTCCCAGTAGTATTTTCAGTCACAGACTTGCACTGCTTTAGATGGAAACTGCTTCTGATTTATGCTTTTGTGTAAGACAAAGTCCCCCAAAACAGACTCTGACTCAGCTAAGGCAAGCCAGGCATTCCCAGCCATAGTGTCTTCATGAGTTTCAAATGGTTTGCCTGGCCAGTCAGTGTAGCCTTTAGCTGGGATTGGGAGAACAGATGAGAGCAAGMTGGGAGGAAAGTGGGAGTCCTGCATGTTCCCCTCTGTGCTAGGAGAATGGTGGTCTGGAAAGGCTGTGTCAAAGAAACAGCCACATCCTTCTGAGCATTGATGACCAGAGAACCACTTGAGATGAAGGCAGTGGTCAAAATGCCTCCAGGGCACAGGGGGAAATACACACTGGACTGCTGACATGGCAGTGGGGAAGTGGCCTTTTTGCCCCAGCTGTGAGGGCTCTCAGTGGGCAGCCAGTGTGTAACCTGTAGTCAGAACAGGTGGGAGCAGCACCAGTAGGAAAACAAGTGTCTGGTCTTGATAACTGTTTTGTGGTGAGTCATGTCTGTGTGCCTGCACATCCACAGCTCATCGGCATCCCAACCTCCACAGCTGCTGTTTGAGCATATCATTCAACCTCTACCATATCTGGCAGGGGAATATTCCTATGAGGCTTCAGAAAATCAGTGGCTGGAAAGAGAAAAGAACCCAAAATTTGCTTTCCACAATGATGTTCATGGTGGAAGCAAGTACCACTCATTTTTGCTCGGCCAGTCAGCAGGTCAGTCCCTCCAACCAGCATGTCAGCGCATGCTTAGATGAATCTTGGGGACACATGGCCGTGGAAGAGACAGRTTGTCCTCATCGAAGCCTGGAGTAACTCACAGAGATGTTTAGGGGCACATGAATGGGAAGAAGCAGGACTAGAGGGACATTTAGGGGAGGTGTGTAGAAGGGCAGGCAGGACCTGAAGGTCTCCTGGTTTAATGCAGCAGAGAGGTGGGGTCATCAAGAGATGCAGCAGGACTTGATGAACTGGGATATGAACTGTGGGGAGCCAAGCCTCGCTTYTTCTATCATTGACGGCATTACCGGCTCTGTCCTCTGATGGTAAATGCCACAGAGTACAGATGCAGAAGTCTGAAACCACTCCAGATCTGCTAGCAAAAAGCACGGAAACGTCTTTTCTCTTGGATTTAATTTTAATCTTAGAACAATCAAAGGCAGAGAGATTTTTATGCCCATGTTCTACTAGCAACAAATAAAATCACRTCTTTACTGTTGAAAACTATGCTGTAATGCCACTTCACGCTGTGTGAGATTGTCTGGAGAACGTGCCGTGCTGACAATGTCCAGAAGGGTGCAGCAGACGATAGCTTTTGGRAAAAGTGGGTGACACTAAATTCCCCAGCATGAACTAAGTTGTCAGTCCATGCTCAGCATACATTGTCAGGCGATGTTTGTCCACAAGCTTCTTCACATTGCAGCACTAGCTTATAAGGAAATTTCTTGTATGCAAATATGTTTTTCTTTCTCAGTTTTTCCTTTTTTTTCCTACTTCAATCAACAGGTTTTAAGTTGATTGGTTTGAACTTAGGTAAATAGGTTCAAAAGCTGTATTTTCTCAATACAATACTCCATGTAGGAAAGACAGCATGCAAGTGGGAAATACAGATTAAAAACAGAATGAGAAGGAGTGAGGGGAAAAGCCAAATGTAGTATCATCTCTGTAAGGTACTGAAAAACATAAAGGTTATGACACAATGAAAGTAGAGACTGCTCTTCAGAGCAAAAAGCCCCCCAAAATTTTGTGAGAAAATAGAACAGATTCCATCAAAATTAGGAAAATTAGAAGGAGAAGAAATGAATTGATTGAAAAAAAAAAGGATAAAATAAGTTCAAAATAATGTTCTTAAATTAATTTGGAAAAACRCAGATAAAGAGCTGCGCAACAATGAAAACAAACAAAAGAAAAARGATTTGAATATCCAGTATCAAATTATAAAATACTTTTATTAAGCTTTCCGCTTGGAGAAAGAGACATTTGTACCTGCTTGCTCATTCTGTGTTTTTGCTGGAGAATATCATACAGCTCTGCTGCACTGGCTTGGAGTGTGTATTTTTTTAAAAGGTGAAAAGAAGTCTTGTCAGTTAATCACATTGCTGCTTCCAGCACTGATTCACTAAATTCTGTCAGTGTAATCAGAGGGCTTTTAGACAGGCTTTGCATAGGTTTTAATCACTGTACTAAGCACTGATRAAGTCACACCTCAAGTCCTGTGTCCAGGTCTGGGTTCCTCAGTACAAGAAGGACATTGAGGCACTGGAACAAATCCAGAGTAGTCAAAGAGAAGGGCAGTGGTGCTGGTGAAGGGTCTGGGACACAAGTCCTATAAGCTGTGGCTGAGTGAGCTGGGAGTGTTTAGCCRGGAGAAAAGGAGGCTCAGGGAAGACCTGAAATGTTGCCTGGCGAGGTTGTTGGATCTTCACAACTGGAAGCTTCAGGGATGGGTCTGACAAACATCTGACAGACATTTTAGATCTGTGCATATTCTTACACCATGATGGTTTAACTCAATAATTCTTTTTGCTGCCTTTTTTTTCTTAGTCTGTGAATTAGATTTGTGACACCTAAACAATTCCTCAACACAKCTATAGTGCAACTCTCCATAAGCCATTAGCAATAATCCTGCTTTTTCTGTATAATGGCTTTTGCTCTATAGAAGACCTTCTGCCTTCCTTCTCTACTGATATGCTCTCACAGCTCATAGACWTGAAAAGAGGAAATGCATTTCCAGGAACTCCWGACCCATTCCCTCAAGAGCTGKGTTCCAYGATCCTTGTGGGTCMCTTCYGACTCAGGATATTCTGTGATTCTTGAAATACCCACGTTCCCGCAGCACTGAGCCCATTACAGACCTTGGTTGTATCTAAATGCTCTGTTTGGCTACCAGGCTGCAGCTCACTGCTGRGGTCATCTCTTAGAGTGCTTCAGTTTCCTTTGGGAAAAGTACAGCACACTGAATCTTGCCCCAGGARGACTGACTGATCAGAATAACTCTCTTCAAATAAAGAAGAAAAATCTCCTCCAGATCACTCTGGGAACACACAGAAATGTCCTTTCTCAAGACATCTCCAGTACGAGCCTAGAAGCAACATAATTTCATTCAAGTGACAGCTTCCCCTGCCCCAGGGGCACACCAAGCACAGTTGGTTTGCCCCTACTTTTCACAGCATAATTGCAACTCCTGGAGTTGCCTCACCTTGACAGTTCTGTTGTTTTCAGCTGGAGTGCCCCCCAGCTAYGATGAGAAATTCGAGTCAGACTTGTTTAGGCCTGATCCCTGGCCTCTGCCAGTTCTGCAGCTGATGAGGGAGAGTCTGTGTCCTGCTGGCATCCACCAAACTGGGCTCTGGTTCCCACCCAGCAGCTGCTCTCCTGCCTCAGACTCTCATGCACCCAGCTTCTCAGCACCATTACCAGCATACTCCCAGCACTGCTGAAAGCTCTTTACTTGGAATGGCTGGAAAATGAATTCTCAGATACTAAAATGCTTCAGAAAAACATCTTGACTTAAATGACCCTGCTAAAAAAGAGACTGRTACTCACTCTAGTCTATATGACCCTATCATATTGGTATATGAATGAGACTTATCCAAAGGACTGAGTATTCTCATGGAGTGTACTCAGAGGAATGATGCCCTTGTGCATAGCCGTCAACAGCAGGTTGTTCAGGCCTAACTTCCTCCTTTATAGTTTTTTACCTTTAAGGAAAGTTTGAAGCACAGGCCTAAAGCTCATTTCCTCCTGCAATTGTTCCCTTATTTTCTTCTCTTGCATGGGGATACCAACAACAAAATCTTTAAGTTGAAATGTTGTGCATACACCCAAGTTTGTGCCCGTTCCTATACCAATTGAAGTGGAAGTGAGCCCCCAGAAGCCACCTCATTGGTCTCTTTTCCCTCAAACAGAGCCAACTCTATCATGTCCTTCCTGACTGCTGCTTGAACAACCACAGGTTAAAAACCTCCCAGGACACCCTTCTCAGGAAAGCAGCTAACCGCTATCCTTATTGTTAAGGCTTTCCTATATCTAACCTAAAGGTTTTTCTTTAGWACAGTTCTTTCACATCTWACGGTATGTGAGAAATTAGCAAAGKGTCAAACAGCATTTTGCAGAAAAATAACCTGGAATAGTACAAGTCTCATAGTTCCCACTAGTTCCTCTGCATGGATGGGTTAGGTTTACATAATGTAGTAAACACAATGGCCATTGTTTTTGAAATGCATTCAGACAACTGGATGCAAYACTCAGTTAGATCCATATTCAGAACACCTCAGGTAAAACACACATAAATAATACACGTTAAATCATATGAGTATAAATGATACATATTCATTACATAGTAATGAAAAATATCAGCATTCATAAAACAAGCAGGCATAGGATGGTAGTGCCTCATAAAGCAGTTCGATAACAAGTATCTGAGCTGGGGTTTATTGTGATGACTGCTGTGTCTCATAGCCCTCTACAGAGCCACAGTCCTATGGGCACTCCAGTGACATGTGGCTCCAGACTCTACTCCATTGCTTGTGATCCAGATGTACCAGCCATGCTGCTCCTCATCCCAGGAAAGCTTTCACATAAGCAGTGCAAGAAGGTCTGCAAGGGCTGCATCCCTGATGTTTACTGTCTTGTTCTTGTTTATCCTTCTCCCATGAGTGGTCCTCAAGCCTTCATTGCAGCTGCAGACAAAGCCAGAGACCTGCTGGTGCTCTGACATGTTAGGKGATAAAAACCCTCCTGGCAGATGGCAAATCTTGGGCTAAAGGCTCGCTTCCAGAATTTTAGCTCATAAAAAAGCCTGTTCCAGGATGACTTTATACGAGCAAGTCTCCTACCCCTGCTGTGAAGTACGCTCAGGGGGGGAGCGTGGCAGCTCCTGCAGAGAACGAAGATCTCTGCACAGCCAGCTGGGACAAGGCTGTGCTGGGGAGCCTCCTCGGGCACTTCTTGGGCTTTGTCCCCTGCACCCTCCCTGCTGCGGGGATCACTAACTGGAGACAGCCAAGATGGGAGCAGGGAAGCAAGGCACAAACCYTTTCCTGATGCAAGGACCATGGAAGAACGGGTTTTGCTCCCTAAGGAGCTCCCCATGGCCTGTCCCACCCCTAGATAGRAGCAGGGCAGCCCCAGCGCTGGGTGTTTGGCACATCCCTGAGGATGAGGATGGGCTGAGGCTGTGCAGGTGGGCCTGGCTTTGTGGAGCCCATGGCTGGTCAGGCTGTGGGGAGCTGCAAACCAGCCCTGCTGCAGCACTGTGTGCCAGCCAGGGGCTGACACGGCATCCTGGGCTGTGGGGAGCCCTGTGTACCTGGGCAGGGACAGCCAGGGCTCCTGGTGCCTGACAGCTACAGCACAGGGAGCTGAGGAAACAGGAGGAGCTTATTTCTCTCCAWCTTGCACCCATGCCATTACTCAGCCATCCCTCTCTGCAACTCTCCCCAGACCAAGCTGTCATCCAGCTCTGCAGGAAAGGGTCCAAGGTCAGAGGCATTTCTGTAGAGGAAAATCTGTGAATGCAGTTTCATTCAGCRGAGGAACTGAAAGTTCTGGACACCTGACTGAATCTTATCCTTACTCCCACAGATGCAGAAATGCATCACCAACAAGGATCTTTTTTTCCTGATTTTTTCCATGCTTACGTCCACTGTGACTTTTCCTGTATGATGCCAGGCAGGGAGCTGGACTGGCACAGGGGAAAGTGCCGCAATTGCCTCTTACAGCTCTCGGGGAAAAACTTACTCGTTTTGTGGAGACATTTCACTGAGCAAAGAGATAAAAATCTGCTATGACATCTATTAGTACGTGTTTCATTTGGTTTCAAGTAAATGTCAAAACTGGCCATAAGAACAAAACAAGCTACAGTGCTGGACAATATTTTACATGCACAATGTATTGACTACATAGCTCTACATTCATCTTGTTTCTTTCATATTTCTCAGGTATTATGTTGCAATTTATTTTTCTGTCCTAAACTAAGCTCCCCTGTGAGGRAAATCTTGTTCCTTCTCATCTGAGAAGAGCACTTCCAACCCAAAACTCTCTTTTCTCCCTGAGAGATGTGGGTACTGATCAGCTGTATATGCTGTCACTTGTCAGTGACTGAGATTCACTAGCATAAAATAAATGACAAACAAATGTGATGGCAACATGCATTTAATGTAAATGAACCCTCAGCAGTCGGCTCAGAGCAGAGGTAGGAGCAAATGTTGTCTGGCAAAATGAAGACAATATACTGTTTGTCCAATTGTAACTAAGTGTAACTCCAATATCTTCAGCTTCTGCTCTCCAGCATATCTGAAACTTTGCTTGTGTTGTTGGCAACTGGGCTTTCTAGAAAAAATAATAATAAAAATATTTAGTACTCTCCTGTAAAGGATGAGTTTTTAGGAAATCACAAGAGCTGAAAYGATTTCACCTTTAAAACTATTCTAAAATACATGCTTTTGCATAAGGCCTTTTTAATAACCATCTTATTTTCCTTGGAAACAACTTTATTTGACATTAAATTCCTRCAGCAGAACCTGTTGCCCTTTATATTAGGACATTCTGGCCAATCCATGCTGTAATGAACTATTTTTACACTCTTCCCTTTTCTGACATAAGGTCATGCCACGTTCTTCCCTGATGAGTTGGCAAACAGCTTCTGAGCACCATAATCCTCTGTCCTCTGTGCAGCTGTTGCCCAGGTTCTCCTCTTGCTTCTCTGCTTCTGGAGTTTCAAACTGTCAGATTATGCAGATTTATTTCTTGAGACATTATGCTTATTTCACAGAAGAGACTGAAACAGTACAATTGTAAGCTGTATTGCTTCTTGGCTAGAGACACTAGGAGGAGGTGTTGTGTACAAAAGGGTATAAATTGGCTGCCTGTTGTGAAAGGGAAGAGACACCTACCTACCTAAATGTAGGACAGGTCCAGAAAATGTCSTTTTGCACAGTTACAGAAAATGTTTTCCTTTCCTCATCCCCTGCAATCAAACCTCCAGGTATGGGAGCAGGACAGGAACTAGGGACAGTGGTCAGGAAATGATAAGAAAAGCAGTGCAGCCCCTCAACCATCTGCAAACATTGCAGATTTAGGGACTTGTAAATGACTTTTTAAGATTTAGCCAGACATTTGCAAATCCAATGCGTACTTAGGTACCCTGGGAAAGAGGCCTTGATGTTCAGATACATTGTGCAAATGTGATGTCCATTCTGCAGCCGGGCTTCACATTAACAATGCGAAACAAGCCCACTTGATCTGGTGAACCAGAAATGAATTTAGCTGTCTRTCTTGGGAATCCTTGCAGAAAACATGGGCTTTAATCACCCTTTTCACAGGGAGATACACTGTTGTGTTTGAAAAGTATGTTTTCTTTCAATGACCTTGCCTACTGCTAAAAGAAGGGAAAACAGAAGGTGGCTACTAAATCAGCATCTAGGCTTTTGTTCGCAGTCAAAGKTATTTGGTATTGCTATGATAATATGTCTGGCAAATCGAGTGTGCAGCTGGATCAGAACACTGTTTAAAATTCAACAGCTCAGCAGTGTGGCTTGTTCAACAAATTGTTCCTCACACTGAGCGAAAACTGGGCTTTTTCACCCACTTTTATGGTGCACACCTTTAGTGGTCAAATTACCAATTTATCTGTGTACATCTTCAGCAAAAAGTCATMGGTAAGCTATGGCCAGATCTTCTTTGGGAAGCTTAGATTCCCTACATGAGTAAAAACATCCATAAAAACAGGGCTTTAGGARTGAAGAATGTACATAGAAGTACAGCTTATGCTGGGCAGGGCACAGCCAGCATCTGCATTGCTATGAGCTCTTCCATAACTGCAGCTACTTGTGGGWATTTTGTCACCTTAACTACGTGAGAACAGTTAAGGTGGAAAAGTCTATCTGTTTTCCTCTGAAGATGTGGGAATCATTTTGAGGAATGAGAATCATTTGATTCTCAGCGTTCCACCCCTTGCAAATAAAGGTGGAAATGGGTTTTATTTGCTTGTTCATGGTGTAATTGTGTAAGAACATGGGCAATGCAAGATTTATAGGTGGAATAAATATTTTTCTCTTAAATCGACTGTTATAGTTTAAAAAAAAAGACAAGTTTTGTGTACACAAGTCCTTCTTTGGGCCTTAAAGCTCATCTAATTTTTACAGCTGTGCCAGTTGTRAAAATAGGTTGGACCAATAAAAGCAGTAGCAGAAGAATCAAGAGATACACAGGGGGGAGAGAAAGCAGGTTGGTTCATACATACTGCAAGAGTTTATTATTTATTTTGAAGAAAGTCTTTTTGTACAGGCTTAATACTCAGAATACTATAATCTGACCTAGCTAACCAAACCCATTTTATAATAAATATGCAGAGACCAACACTTTTGATATGATCCTGTGTTTCAGTGCTGGGGTTTTTTTTTCATTTAATTAATCTTCTAAAAAAAAGCAGGACTTGTAGCAGATTCTTATTTTCTCCCTATGCAAGGGATCTCACACATAGAACACCAAACTGCCGACTGGATTTAATACAAATGTTTTAAAGCAAGAGCATCTGGTTGAAAGAAGCTAATCCCATCAAACTTCTRTTTAAGAGCAAAACAGCATTTTGAACAATTTTTTGACTTTTGTACAACAGCTGGTAAAAAGAAATCAGGGTTTTTTTTTCAAGTTTGATTATATTAAAAGTCACCACCAACTTCTGAACATTATTATTAAAAATATTTGTATGTTTCACATTTAAAACCATGATCAACTGGAAAAAGTAGTTCACAGGCAAGGGTAAGATTGACAGTGCAGCAAATGAGTTTAATAATTAATAAAACTAGTTACTGATGATATAGTATCCTTATCCCTACCATGGAGAAAGGTTTTATGTGGAAAGTAAATAATYCTTAATATAATACCTGACAAGTCAAATATTTCTGACTATAGGAAAGAAACCAATAAASTTATGCCCTCTAAACCAGTATGTAAGAGAGAAGTATGTACGCTATTATAATGTAGTGCACTGTCCCTGAAGACAAAATAAAGTGAAAAAAAAAATTACAGAAACTCAAATCGGATTAGTAATCTTAAACTAATCTAGATGTCTGCTGAATTGTGATTACTGAAAACAGGATCTGCCTGGGTAAGTAAAAACCATCCTTTGTCAGATTCTTCTAGTTTTCAAAGTTTGKTTTTTTTTYTTATTTGAGTTGTTTAGGGTTTGTTCCCTCTCTCTCTCCCTCTTTCTCATTTTATATGAGAAGTAAAAAGGAATATCTGTGCACTGTTAGTCTTTGTTGTGACCAGATCCCAGATAGCCAAATTCACCACTCAAACAGTGAGAAGTTAAAAAAAAAGAAATATTTCAAACTATCTGGTGCTCTCCAAGGAGAAGATCAGGAGGATGAAAGTCTTGTGCAATGGATATTTGAATCTAGTCCAGRGTACTGGTTAGTTAAACACATAGTGAAAATTATTCCTGGGGCTATGAATGCAGATGATTTTTTCCCAGCATATTGACATTTCTAGAGGATGGATTGACATTTCTAGACAGTTTCTCAGTCTTCTTCTTAAAGATGATGCTTCAATAAGTTCTCAGAAAGAAAAGCAATGCTATTTTTGATGCATTCTGGGAATTGTTTGTATACAGACAAAACTGTGATTGGAATGAGCTACTGAAGAATGAATTTATCAGTGCAAAACAAAATATTTAAAATAACTATGCTGTGATCTGATGGTTCTTCAGTATTATAAGGCATGGCAAAGGCTCAAATGCATTACAGCTTCTTTGTTTTCTCTTCCTCCATTGCATGTCTTAAATTATGGAGAAGTAACAACTATTTACGTATCTTAATAGATAATGGGACAACCTTTTACAGCCTCACTGTGATATAAATTATTTCCAATTAGTACAGAAGRTTTAGAGCTGGGCTGTGACTTATTTAAGCAAAGTATCCAACACTGTTTTAGACTCCCTAGGAAATTCTGAGGAGGCTCCAGCTGCTGCTTGAGAAAGGACTCGTTCATATCCTGTAACTTTTCTGCCATCAATAACCTGAAGATTTTTAACTGAACATTATTATCTCTTTTTGGGTAGTTAAATCCTACCTCTGATGTTTACACAYTGAGACAAGGTGGGTATTAAKGRTCTGATACCATTTTTACTTYACATTGCAATTGGSTGTCAAYAACACTGCTGAAGACTTGCCTCATSCTGCCTGATGGAGAAATCTTGGAGCAGGACACCTCATATGTCACTGGATCTTGTGTCCTCCAATACTGAGACTCAGGAACAATTCTGAATTTGCCATGCACAAAACTGAAGAAAAGGTCTTCTCCATTTCCACCAAACCAGCCCCTGACAAAATGCCTAATGCTGATTGCCCAGTATAAGAAACTTTTAAAACAGAAGGGTTCTTTGCTGACYATTTTCTTTTGCCTGTATCTGGAGGAGGAAATAATCCTCATGCTTGGCAATTGCTGTGATGGCTGTTAGGAAAGTTCCAGAGGATGGAGAACACCAGATGTCTAAAAGGCATTCTCAGCCCAAAGCCTGTCTGTGGAGAATCTCTCTCCCAGAATTTAGCTTGATGTCTTCACAGCCTATGGGAGTCCCTGRGAGAAAACTGGAAGTATGGCCACTAATAATAGAGGAGGTCAGCGAAAATKTTGGGAGCACAAAGGACCCAGAACAAACACAATCTTTATGAGAGCTAGAAATAGGTGTGAGATTCAGCTGCACAGAGAAGGGGATGTTTTGAATGGGTGCTTCATCTCTTTTTATTGTGGAATAAATGCTCTGAAATACAGAGCATACTGAAGGGGGGGGGGGAACAAGCCATCATTTTGGCTGATTATTAGACTGTTAGTTAAATTTATAATGGATGATTTTTTTCCCTGAAGTTTTAATATAATTTCTTTGTAGTAATTATACTCGAATATGCACACTGCTTTCCAGGAGAGGGCAGTCTATTCCCAGGATCAGTTGGCCCCCACCACTTACTTAATCCAAGAAGCGTCCAAAGACACGAAGTTTTTTTGTCAGGGCAAAACAAAAACTCCAAGATRTGTGTCTAGTTTATACAAAGGTCTCTTGGACAAGAAAAACTAAAGGTTCCCCACTGTCTCCCTGAAGAAAAAAGAAGGTAAATATGCTAGTGGAAGTACATCAGMAACCAGTAATGCGTGAAAAAGAGGCACAGAAAGGGAATGAATGTATAACCACAGCTGTACAAGGACTAATGAATAGCATATCCAGAACTCTGGCCAGGCAGGAGTTCTCTCTGTCACACAATTATTGTAAGTTTAAYAAGGGCAAGTGCCAGATACTGCACGTGCAACAGAGCAACCCAAGTTGTGTGTACAGACTGGGAAGGAGATGCTGGGGAGCAGTGCCACAGAAAGGACCTGTGGGTCCTGGTTGATGGTGAGTTAAATATGAGCCAGCAGTGCCCTGGCAGCCAGGAGAGAAAACCCTGTCCTGGGGGGCATCAGGCACAGCATTGGCAGCTGGGCAAGGGAGGGGATTGTCCTGCTCTGCTCTGACCTGGGGCAGCCTCACCTCSAGTGCTGGGGGCAGTTCTGGGTGCTATAATATAAAAATATTAAGCTATTGGGAAGCATCCAGATGAAGGCCATGAGAATGGTGAAGCACCTTGAGGGGAAGCCACATGAAGAGCAGCTGCGGTCACTTGGTCTGTTCAGCCTGGAGGAGACTGAGGAGACACCTCATAGTGTTCTTCAATATCGTCATAACAGGAAGAGGAGGGGCAGGCACTGATCTCTTCTCTGTAGTGATCAGGGACAAGATCTGAGGGAATGGCTTGAAACTGAATTGGAGAGGTTTAGATTGGATATTAGGAAAAGGKTTTTTTACCCAGAGGGGTGTTGGCCACTGGAACAGGCTCCCCAGTAGACACAGCACTAAGCTTGACAGAGTTCAAGAAATGTTTGGACAATGCTCTCAGGGCCCATGGTGTGACTCTTGGGGTGTCTTGCACTGAACCAGGAGTTGGACTCTGTGATCCTGCTGGGCCCCTTCCAACTCAGTGTATTMTATGATTCTGTGATTCTATAAGGGCATAAAAACTCTAGACACAGTCAGGAGCTAAGATTGGACTTTTATTTAACATAATTTCATTCTCCAATTAATTTMATTACTTTTCATATTTTTATGGAACAATGGTTGGGGTTATTTCTGAAAACACAATGTAATGAGTCAGACTGCATTTCTTCACATACAATCATGCCTGTGCTCCTTCTACTTGTCTCTGCCAGGTATGTGATTCACCCCAGAGAGCTTTGAAGTCTGCCCTGGACTAAAAAGCAGGGTAGCCACATCAACAAGATACAGCAGCTAAASTAATTAGCCTTAGCAGCGTCTGGAAGAGACACTCCCGAGCTTGTCTGAGACATTATGTTCACGTATTGTATTCCATGGTCAGTGAAATCCTCAGAAGATACTGACTCCTGAGCCAGTGTGACAGCGCTAGCGAGGTGCTCAGCAGGAGGTAGTGAGTGTAACCTGCGCTGCAGGACATCAATGTAACAAAACTCAAGGAAGGAGAAGGCGATTGCTTTCACAAAATGCCAAAGGAGTTGATTTTACCCCTTCAAACTCATTCTCTCAGGAACTTCATTTGCTCACACTCTCAGCCTGGACCTCTGTGCACCCAAGAGGTCTGCTCAGTGGTGGGACACAAGGGATCCCGTCTTCTGAGTCCTCATCATGGCTCTAGGGTTATTTTTGATTATCAATGCCTAATTAGTTTTTGGRCAGCTCTTTTACATCATTTAGGAGTCATGGCTGTAATGGGGCATACTGATCAGCCTGTCTTCCTGATWGGTAACAAAAAGCAGTGTGGTGTGYAGTCATGTAGCTTGAGTGCTATAAAAGGCACGGTCATACCTTTCAGCTCTTACATTTTAGTTGGAGGCTAAAGCATACATCACCTGAGTAATAATCRAAGAACAAAAACTAACAGAATGCTTTGATTTGCCTGGAGAATCAAACAGAAGYTTGAAATACAGTYATAAACAATAGTAAAGYGAATCAGTGAATATAATGACAGGACCAWACAATTAGAAAAATAAACTTCTAAGAGAAGTGTACTTTCTACAAGCTTGTGATAAGGATAGAAAACGTTAATCATAGGTAGTGGGTTAGGACGAAAAAGTTCATGCTACAGAGTTGAAGAACTGAAGAGTTGATTGCAAGGGAAGCGTACAGGTTGTTTTTATTAGGAAGGCACTGTTAGGTTAGGAATCTGTATGAAACATTGAATTTAATATCAGTTTACTATACATCTGGAAATTTGACCTAGATATTTCATAAATTATTTTTAGTGCATTTGCCGTCTCACCATCTACCCACATCATAGTCAAATCCAATTTCTACAAGTTCCTTCAGAGTCTGAGACAGGAGCTGAAGGTAAGCGTGTTAGGTAGGAGGATGTATCCTCCAAAGGGCAACAATGACTGTGGCACAGTCTCTGTTCCCTCCTCAGTGGTGCAGTGCATTGTCCAGGTTGTCAATTATAAATAAGTATGCATGTAAATAACTGTGTATAAAAAGACTAAGTTTGAGAACATTTTTCTTTTGCATTGGTCAAAGGGATTTTTTTGGTAGCTGAATTGTCCTTTTCCTGAGTCTTTTACTTTCCTCTTCCTCTTCCTCTTCATTGAGAATTTTAATCCTGTGAGCTTGAGGAAGAGCTAGGGTTTTTGTTTGTCTCTGAATTTGCTTTCATTACTCTGTAGTTGTGCCCYGTGACATCTCCCTTGCCCCAGTCCACTCTCCAACCCTAAGACATCTGCCACTCTTGCCTGAGCTCAGGTATAACCTGCCGGAGTGCCAGCATCATACTTTCTCTTGCTGATTCAGAAAATTGCACAAATGGTCATCTTCTCCTCAGCAACTGCACCTACAACCCATCTCAGAGGCTGAACTGTGTCCATGCCCAGAACTGGGTGTACTACTAACTCCCTGGATAAACATGTACAGCCTTTCCATTGTACTTCACTCATGCCAATGCTGGAACGTTCGTACAATGATCCTAGTCCTCCCAGCCTAACTGGTAATGATTTCAGTATCAGGATGTCCTTTGCTGAAGAGGGGACAAAGACTACGTCTATCCTAGTAATGAAATGTGACCAGAGCCTGGACCTGCATGGTCCTGTGATGGCGCAAGCTGTTCAGACGTTGGCACATTCCCTGGTGTGGCTCTGGCCCATGCTGGCTAGCATGGTCTCACACACTGCCAAGACATGGTTTGGGAGCTGACAGAGTCTGGGCCCTTTTGCAGTGAGCAGGGCAACTGTCCATTTCTTTCTTGCTAAAACCCAGCAATGTTTGTAGAGTCTTCACTGCAGGCTGTGCAAATGTTCTGACTGAATAATTAGTGCCTCATGATGTAACGTTCCTGCCTATTGACATTCATGAGAACATATATGCAACTGTAGAAACAAATTCTCTTCTCTTTTTGTTTTTTTTTTTTTTTTTTTTTAATTCCCATTTCACTTGAACCATTTGTTTCACAAGAAGGATTTTACCATAGAAGTAAAAACGTTCTCATTTTCCTTATCAGAAATTGAGAAAACAAAAGGTAAGTCCTGTATAGTTTTTAGGTTGAAGGACTCATGAACACAGATGTGTGTGGATTTGAGTAAGGACTCCCATCATAGTTATAATGAATTCAGTGAGCATTTCCCACATAAGAGCTTGCACTGTGACAACTGGATAGGACAGTGATCACTGGATGGGACAGTGAGGGGAATGGSCTTCCTCTCCCCAGGAATTTAAAAGAACTCTATTAATTTTTCCATCCTGAATCAGAACAGTGACAAGATCTCCAACAGTCTCACAAAACAGAATCATTTCACACATACAAATCTGTTGATCAGAAAAGTGTAGTTTAGGATGGAACATTAAACAGGAGATGAGTTGTTGGCAGGTTTGAACAGAAATTTCTCTGGGAATAAGTAACAATACACTGAGAGGATTTGGGGAAAAATGACTGATGAGAAAGCTGAAAAAGAGTCAGTTAAATTAACTGTATTTGTCTTATCATTGCCATTACAGTTTACAGCTAMTGCTAGCCTTGCTTTCAATTGTGATTACTTTGCCATATAAAACAGAGTCCAGGCCACACATTGATGAATGACAAGCTGTTCAATTTTGCTGTCTATTGCTCTCTAAAGCACTTTAAAGGCTATTGCAGCTCTCACGAATATTTACAAAGAGATGGTTTTGGAAAGCAGACAGCTATTTTGCCATATGTCTGAACTGCTGTTCTTCAATATGTTCTTGAAGAGTAATGACAACTCTTAAAATTTCAAGGGCAATTTAAAGGGATCCTCTTCATTTGCAGTTAGTCCACAACTGGAGTTTTGTGAAAAAACGACTGAAGGGTCATTTTTAATATTTGGAAATGTGTCTTTTTTAAAAAATCAAGCACATTCTCTTCTAAATACTATAAGGCAATTGTGTGGAAAGTAAGAGCAACTGGCTAACATAACACAAAAAATGCAMACCAAACATAAACACTTGGGAAATCTCTTTCTAGTCTGTTGTGACAGTGTGGCAACACCAAGCTCCAGGCTTGTAATTTCTTTCCTGTGAAAGAAATTGATCCATGGTAATTAAAATTTCTGCTTTGACATATCAGTATCTGYAACGAACAGCAGAAATCAGTGCCTTAATTTCTTGTTTAGATCAAAAAAAAATAACAACCCCCCAACATTTAGGAAATATGCAAGAGTGAGTTAGAAAATCAGACAGATCAATAATCAGGCACAGGAATGCTTGAGAATAGAGACCAGAAGGCATTTTTAAGGGTGTCTGGAACGGCTTCATGCAACAGATGGTACTTGGTAGGAGMACTCGCATTTCAATTTCACTTCAGCATGCTGCATTTGTTTGTATGCAAAACCTTCACACACAGCTCAAAAATTTCCTGAAGTCTAATTTGTCATGAGTAAGATGTAGGAGATTATTGCCCAGGATTAAAAAAAAATAGGTTGTTATCCTTTTCTTTTTCTTCCCTCCTCATTTTYACTCTCCCCTCACCCACAGGAAGTAAGAGTAGTTCAATTTCACCATCTATCTTTACTTGTGGGTTTTTTCTGTATTTTCTTGTATTTGTGAGTCATATTTTCTTACTGATAAAGGGAAGAGCAGAACTAATTGTCTAATTTGTCAATCAGCAGACTTAAAATCTTCAGTGTCAGATCCCCCTGTGATCTGACCCCTATCTGAGAACACTTTGCAGCRTGCACACAAGATCAATAAATAATCAATGGTACTGAGAAGGGTTTTAGTAGAGACTTTTAAATGATTCCACTCTACCAGGATCAGGAGTGTAGCATTGGGTAGGCTAGAATTTCCTAGGGAGTCTAAATGAGAGGCTGAAAAGAAAAATCTGAAAAGTCAGCTGAAAAAGMAAAACTGGAGAGAGYGRGAGAAAGTGAGAGACAAGAAAARYGAATGATGAGAAGCACTACAGRCACAGAGAAGCAGAAGTTCTCTACCCTTTGGAGAAGACAAACCAAAATCCTTTCATCCATGCACAGTAACCGGACTTCGACAAACTACATTTTAGTGATTCGTATGAATAAATCCAGTCTTAGCAATAAGAAGGCTCTAAATTCACACATAAAGCAAATCCCTGAGTCAAAATAAAACAAACACAGAAGGAGCTGAATATTGTCTCCTATTGAAATATATCTTACTCCCATGGTTTGCAATCTGGGATGCCACAGTAATTCAATGTGCTGTGAGGATCAGTTGTGAAACAACATGGTCTATTTTCATTCCCATCAGGTTTCCTGCAGTAGTTTTTTTTCAAATCCCACATGAGTAAAAATTTAATCTCTAAAGCTGTAATAGAAAGGAAAATACCATTACAGAATAAGTGAAAGTTTTATTGGTTTTATTTTTTCCAAATGTTTGTGGCTCTGTTCATGCAAACTGAAAGCCAAGAGAACAGATACTCCCCTTGTGGATCTGAGGTGTGCACCTGAATATTTTTCCATAAGACAAGCTGTCATAAAAAACCGCTCTATTGCCACTGGAATGCCCCTGGAAGAATCACCAGAGTCATATCCACAGTTTACAGGGAATTCAGTAGTCTCAAAGGGCAAGAGTACTTCTSTGTATTTTCATGCAGCTGATCTATTTTACTTTCATTGTCATTCCTATTGTTCTAACCTACAAGGTTTAAARGAAGTTCACATAAAGAACTGCTGGCTTTTTTTTTTAAGATATATAGAGAGGACGCTGACTAAACAACAGAAGCTTCCCAGTAACATGCATCATACCTGTTTGCATGTTCCTGAAGAACAAATAGACCTTGCATATTTCTCACACAGTAACATCAATATATTAGCAGAAAAAGGTGCATCAAGATAATGATACTTTTTCGGTTTCATTTCTCACATACCCGTTTCTTACCTAACCAAAAAAATCCTGTCTCCATTTAAGGATATGTGAGTGGTATTTTTTCCAAGTGAGTTTTGCTTGAACAAGAGCCACAAAACTGGAAGCATTTGATACCATTTTAATTGAAATGGGATGAATTACACAGTGTCTTAAAAGCAYATCTGTCTTGCTTACTTTTGTGGTAAAAGATAAAAGTTAGACTGAGAGATATGTGGAGGAAATTATTCACTAAAAGTTAACCTCAGTAAAAAGTAACTATCTTTTATAATCTATGCTATAGTATTGCTTAAAGTACACAATTGATGTTTATTTCAGGAAGGATCATTCATAATATTTAGACAAATATGACAAGATCAAACTTTGATGTGTGGAGTGTGACACCCACCCATTTCTGGCATAGCACTTTCTTCAGAATTCTTTTATTCCTCKATCATATCCTTCCCCCAGTGTTCTTTTATTCCTTTATCATATCCTTTTCCCTCCTTTCTTTCTTTATTTTTTTGCATTCTATAAGATAAACTGAAACAAAATACACCAYTGATGAATCAATATCACTTTATATATGTCTTACCTAACTGACATTCTGCACTTGTTATACACATATTTAGCAAATTTCAAGCCCTGGTCCTAYAAAAACATGCATGTTATTCTACCACCATAATAAAATTAGAGCTATTAACAGAGWACTTATAAAAGGAAACTCATTAAAGTTGTCCTGTTTTCAGCTGTGAGGCCCTGTTGAAACTGWCAGGGGACAACATATGAAGATCAGTAGGCTGTTGTCTTGTTCAAGCTGTTCTGCTACACTTTCTGACAGCATGAGACTTTATCTCCAGCTTCCCATGTAGCATTTGCATTAAAAKATTATTTCTTTCATTTGCATTAATGGTGATAAACTAAATAAAGCTCATTGTCCTGGGAGTGGTACAGGGAAATGTTGCTGGAATAGGTAGTGAGGAACACAGGAGAAGGCAGGGAAAAGACAGAGCCTTTAGCAGTGCAGAATGTTGCTTCTGAGGATGAATATTTATTTAGTTCATGGCAGAGGGTTCTTCCAGTCAATGCCTTGAGACTTTGTRCTGTTTCATTTTAGATCTCACTTCTGGTTACCTTGCTTTTTAGCTTTTTATTTTGCAAATGCCTTGTTCACAGCAGAGTCATGGGGATAAATACATGTGAAGTTATGAGTTAATCAAATGCRATATCAGAAAGGGCCTTGGAAACACGTAGTCAGTGAGGTGCAACACTTCTCTGACACCCCCTTACAGGATTGCAAAGCAATGGATTTGTGAGCTGTCTGTGACTCTCTGAATCTCTAATCTCAAATTCCTTATGTTCTTTAAAATAGTTTCAGTTCAGCTACTCATTCATTTTTTCTCATAWAGGAATGTGCATTCTAGCTGGTTCAAGCTGAACAGAAGAGAATTTGGGTGGGGTGCATACTCAAGGGGAAGTGAGAATTAACTGAAYCTCTAAGCAGCAACAAGAAAATGAAAATATGGCTTAAATTTTCTGACAGGGACTTAAAAATGTAAAAACTGATTTCRAAATGTAAGCAATACTCATYATCATGGTTTGAAGCCCATTCTGTTRTAAGCACAGGAACARCAYAGGAAAATTRATTAGAACAATGAGAAMAATAAATGGATCTMTTTGCTTTGTGGACACTACTCTTAAAAATGAAATTRGATTAATCAAAAATACTTAAGCGGCACAATACTGCAATGGCTGGACGTAATTATAATGTACAGATTTAAAAACAGTTTTTTATTAGCCCAAAGTACACAGAGCACATCCTTGCTATATTTTTAAGTTTTTCTATGTATTTGTCACATGGTGTTTCTGAATTATTATAGAATTGTACAAAATGTATTTATATTCTTGTTGCTATATCTTAAAGGTTCAGTTACAACAACAAAATAGGCTTTTTAATGTTTAAATGGAAACACACTCACTTTTTTGATGCTACATGAATACTGATTGTATACGGTGTTCACTAAACTATTTACTCCAAATGTCCAAAACTTTTACAGATAAACTAAAAAGCAGTATAAATCCTTAAAAAAGTTTATCAGATTACTTAGCATTTTGTAAATGTAATTACATTTCCTCAAAAAACAAATTCTGTAAGTTCTAGGGAACTGAAAATTATATTTACATCTCCTAATCTGTCTAATTTGGTCCTGGTTTTACACCCAACAAAGTTTCATCAACATTTAGTTGTAGGAAAGAGTGGATATTTTGTGCCTTTGCTCATAGTGCATTTTAAAAGTTTGTATTTCAGAAAAGGAGGTTTAAAATTAGGATTGCTAAATTGTGAAATATTTCTTAGCAACAGACAAGCAGATACAAGATCAGTTCCACATTTCAGTGGTGTTTGATAGATGGAATTTTAACTGAGATGAAATAGAACTTTGTTTTAGTCTTTTCAAATTCTAATTCTAAAAACATCAGGAAGACATCCTCATCTAGACTGTATCCTTTCCCAAAAAGCAATCATAAAGGGATAACTGGGGAAGTGACCCTGGATAACAGRCCATCCAAATAAAGCAGTTTCTCTAGCACTACCCCAGTCACCCATTTTCATACAAGTGTGATTACATCTTAATTTCTCAAGCCTGATACTACTTCAGTGGTACTTGGGTTCTATATTTTAATTCCCTCCTTAAACCATAGACAACTTTGCAGCARCTTGTTAGGAGCGTGACACTCATTTTCACGCCTGTGCCATCATGTCCGAAAGTTGTTTCTCAAAGAAAAAGATTATACCTGGATTCTGTTGGTATGATACAAGTGTTCAATGTGGTATTAAATTACTAACATTTGTGCATTAAATCTATATATGACCATTTTCAGAAAATAGTTGAAGAATTTAATAAAGACATTTGATTTTTGCAGTTCTCAGCTACTGTAGGTCTGATGCTCTTGCAGTGACTGGAGTTGGTCAAGAAATCTGAAAATCACAACGTGACTTCACAAACTTGACACTGAAAATATCTGGCTTTAACTTTATTAATTCAAATAAGGGCAAATAAATATTTCCCAATCACAGAAATGCCAGAGAAAGCCAGCTTTCCTAATCCCTWTTTTGGTCCAGCTGGCTAGGCTGTAAGCCTAGTGTGAGTGCATCAACTTTTATTGATTCCCACCAGAGTTATGCATCAGCAAACAAATGTGGTAAATGAAGTTAATAATTGCCTCCATTTCAATCTCCATTTTTAAATCTCCTGATGTGACCTGGAATGTAAGATGTTATAAAATAATATTTAAATGTTTATCCTGGGTGCTGGGAAAGTTATATGATGCTTTTGTCTTACTAAGTATGCTTCTTTCTCTTAACTAAAATGTAGATAATATTGCTGAAAATCATAGACAATGTCTCTGAGCAGAATCATGGTCTTTGCATGTTCAAGCCCAGTTGTTTGTGCTATAAAAGGGGTGCCTACATGACAGGAATACAGGACTGAGAAGGACCTTCAGTCTGGTTCCCTGCAATTGGAGAGTTGTATCAAGCCACCATACATAAAAATTATCAAAGCTCATTGTAAAATTGTGTATCTTTAAATGTCATCTCCTACATACTACTCCAAGCAGGAAGGCTGCTTTTAACTCTTACAGATCCGGTAAAAACATAAAAGCAAGGACTAAGGCAAACTGGGAAGCAGTCCCAAATTCAAAGTTCTCTTTTGGGGTCTCCTAACAGAAATCTGTGTGCTGAAAACTGTTTGACTGCCTGCCAAGCCTGGTATTGCACAGACCCCATAAAGACAGGCTCTCACTGGAATCCCAGTGTCTTATTTAAAATGGTTTTCACTTGTGGAAGTTCCTAGCTCCACAAACTGAGGAAAAATTCTTTAGTCTAGGGAGGAAGGGGCCACCTGGAAACCAAGCTCATGGCCAATGGGGCAAACCARTTGAAGAGAGGGAGAAAAAGCAGCRCATAAGATCCAGTTCTCCTTTGGACTGTCACTGTATAATTGMTATGCAACTGAAGTTTTCTAGAAAGAAGGACTGAAAATACTGCAAAATGCACATTAGACCTGTAATTAGACTTCAGAGGTCAAACTTCTTTATCGGCCAGATTCTCAAGCACTTAGGGTCTCCATGGGTCAGCTGTATGATGGAATAATTAACATTGACTGCAAGCTTGACAGTGTTCAGGTACACTTGAGAACAGGAATAGCATTCCACATTATCTTGACTAACTGGAGGAGCAGTCAGGGATAAAACAGTCAGACCTTTATTTTATCCAGATAAAATAGTTATGGAAAATTTAGTGGGAAATAGGTAGATGTGTAACAAATGTGTGAAAAGGATCCTTCATTGTTCACAAGCTGAGGAAGGGTTAGTACTACGATCGTCCATTTTTGGCACAGCATTTCCAAAGCAGTTTGAGAGTGAACACTAAGAATGGTCAATTATCTTGAAATATTACTTGTGAAGAAAGCCTGCAAGACAGATTTCTTGTCATCAAGAGAAAACGAGCAGTTCTGTGACGGTGGGCAGGTAGACATTCAGATGTTCACGAGGCTCTGTGCTTGGATGGATAAGCTTAAATTTAAATTTGAAAGATTCAGAGCAGACACAAAGCAGCTGGTCAAGGGAGGGGATTGTCCTGCTCTGCTCTGCACTGATGTGATCTCACCTTGAATTTGTGTGCAGTTTTGGGTGCCACAACATGAGGATATGTAGCTATTAGAGAGTGTGCAAAGGAGGGTGATAAAGATGGTGAAGGGCCTTGAGGAGAAGCTGTATGAGGAGGGGCTGAGGGCACTTGGTCTGTTCAGCTTGGATGAAACTGAGGGGAGACCTCATTGCAGTTGATATCTTCCTCATGAGGGGAAGAGGAGGGGCAGGCACTGATCTCTCCTCTGTGGTGTCCAGTGACAGGACTCAAGGGAATGGCCTGAAGTTGTGTCAGGGGAGGTTTAGGTTGGATATTGGGAAAAGGTTCTTTCCCCAGTGGATGGTTAGGCACTGGAACAGGCTCCCCAGGGAAGTGGTCCCAGCACCAAGCCTGACAGAGTTCAAGAAGCATTTGAACAATGTTCTCAGGCCCATGGTGTGACTCTTGGGGATGGCTCTGTACAGGGCCAGGAGCTGGACTCAGTGATCCTTGTAGGTCCCTTCCAGCTCTGCATATCCTGTGATTCTGTGATCTGTCATGGCACAACAAGAAAGCTCTGAATTTGATCAGCTGCAAAGATGTATTAAGGACAGGTTACTTCTCATAGGGCTGATGTAGAAAAAGCTGCACTATTGTAGGAGAGAAGGATAGAACAAGTTTACTTAAGATTTGGAGTGGACAACCAAAATAAGATATTTTTRATTATACTTACCAAGTTCAAGTCGAGGGGAAAACTGACCCAAAATGAGGGGGAGGATGAAGGCACTGTCCAAAGAACAGATTAATARATGAATTTTCTGAAACTCAGGACCTCTCCCCTGAGCCCCAGCATACAGTTAGGTGAAATGGCAGCACCTGAGGAATACACAGTAAAATCTTTTGGCATCCTACTTGTACTAGAAAAGAAATGTAGAGTTCAACTCACCTAACAATAGATAAAGTTATTAGGTAAATACTGATTTCTAAGTAGTCTATAACTAATTAGTCACCATTCAGATTCCCTTTCCAACCAGCTGAGGAATAGATATTTGGAAACAGTTTGTCTGATTAAATATATATGTCTACATTGGGATGAGCCACATCCTGGGGATTCTCATTTCTCYCATTGACTACAAAAGGAATTTAGGGTAATGAACTTGTCAGGAGACATCTACACTACAGATCTCTGCATTTGATCAGATAAATCCACCTACAGTGTACCCAGTTGCATTGAAAGAGAGCTTGCTTCATTTCCATCTGTTCCCAAGAATATGCTGAGCAAGTTCTCTTTCTAATTTGACATGCTCATCATCTCACCATTAATAGGGTGGGAAAAGCAGAGAGAATCTTTGGCCTTTTTTTTTTTTGGCTACTGAAAGACTAGATGAGAAAACTGATTTCTCATCAAATCATACTTGAATTTGGCAGTAGATAATACTGAAATTTTTTTGCTACTGAATCTGCCTTGGTCTTCAGATCAGCTAGAAGAATGGACGTTAAAGTAGACTTGCTTTTAAAAGAACTGAAATGGAATTTTTGCTGATCCAATCCACCCCTTGATCTTACTACATAYCTGCATAAATTTTCTTGTAAAAAAGGCTGTTCTGTGGATGCATAGAATAGTGCTGCTTATGACTTTTTATTTGGAAAAAAGTCATTAATAGGACAAGTTCCAAAATTATAAAGATCCTAGTAGCCTCAATGTCGCATGTAGGCAGAAGACATTTGGTTTCTAACTGAGTTAATTTCCAACTCCTTTGCTATTTCTTTGCCCATTCCACTGTGCTAAATTTATACGGAAACTTGATTTTAGTTCCTTCTCTATTCCCTCTGCTTCTTTCTCCCTTGTTGAAATGATTAAAAGGACCAGAAAGGAAAAAGAGAAGTGACTCMAGACTGAAATGTCAGTGCTGATGGAGAGGAGAGCTGTGCAATGGAGAATTTAAACATGATACCCAGAGATAGATTTTCACCTGTTTTTTTTTGCTAAGTCACAGAAACATTGCAGAGTACTGTAGCTGTTATTTCCAGAGCCRGATTGCTTCCATGATCCGAGTGGTRTCTTGCTAATTTAAACTGGCCTGCAATGATAAACTGAGTAACAACAAAGAAGGTATGAGTAAAGATAAGAAAATTCAAAGTCTTTTTCTTATCTTGCAGCTTATGAGACATGTAGCTGAATCACTGGCACTTTCCTTCTCTTCCCAGGAAAGTAACTGGTTATTGAAGTAAGAACTGCTCACAATAKCTTTGCCTTGAATTCATCCCACCCWTGAAGGTGCAAAAGTTTGACCCTGGTAAGTGTACTGAAGGATTCCTGCGTCAGTAAAACCAGGTGAGAAAAGAGGTGCAGACATGAAACAGAAAGTGGAAGGAGACCAAGCAATTAAGAAAGCAGTGAGAGGCATTGGCAATAAAAAGACAGTGACAGACAAAGCTATGAAAATGCTACAGAACACATTAAATAGCAGGACAAAAATCAAGGTTTCACATCCATTTGATCTTGAAGAACTCAGTATCCAGTAATTATAAAACCCTTAACATTTTATTTAATGTGCAAACATTATAGAGAAGGAAAACAAGTACCACACCACGTGCACCAGGTATACAGACTGACATGCACACTCACACAGCATGCACACACACCGCTCTCTGTCTCTGCCAGCATGACCTGTGCTCTCACTCCAGTTGCTSCACTAAAACCTCCATACAAATGTACACACAGAATAGAATGTCACCCAGAAAAGTGGGAATGGAATTCTGTGAGGTGGGGGATGGAGTCAGAAGGGTAAAAGTGAGAAGACTCGTGGACTTAGATAAAGACAGTTTGACAGGTAAAACTACATATGCAAGCAAAGCAAAACAAGGAATTTATTCACCGTCTCTATGGGCAGACAGGCGTGCAACCATCCCTAGGAAAGCAGGGCCCTAAGGTGGGTAACAGTTGCTTGGGAAGACAAACACTGTCATTCTGAATATCTCCTCTTGCTCCTTCTTCCCCCACCTTTAGGTGTGGAGCATGACATCACATGATATGGGATATCCCTGTAGTCAGTTGGGGTCAGCTCTTCKGGCTRTGTCCCTTCCCAGCTCCTTGTGCACACCCAGCCCACTCACTGGTGGGGTGGGGTGAGATGCAGGAAAGGCCTTGGCTCTKTGTRAGCCCTGCTCAGCAAGARCYGAAATATCCCTGTGTTACYRGCACTGTTTCCAGCACAAACCCAAACCACAGCCCTTCAYCATCTACTGTRAAGAAAATCAACTCTATCCCAGTCAAAACCAGCACAGGAGGAAAACAAGCTTAGGCAACATAAAAGGAAACAATAGTTTTTATTCTACAAGTAAATGGAAAATTACACACACAGCTTCCATTTTAAATGTATTTTATTAAGGTCAGAAAAATCACCTTAATACCCAGCTCCTTGTACATTCTCAGGCTGATGTTACACGGAGCCAGCAGCAAGCCATGGTCTCCATGAAGTGCAAGTACCTCCACAGCTTCCTTGCACCATGCACATGCTTCCTTTGCTACTCTGCATTTTTTCCTCTGATATCTGATGTTTCACAGCTCTCCACTGATAAATCCATAGCAATGACTGTGAAAAAGGAGTAGGATAGAAATCATGGGGAGTGGTGTAACAGACAGTAGGCACAGTGTTTTCACAGTATTGCAGTGTTCACTTGTTTTCCAAAGTGAATGAGCTTGGTGACCTTTAAATCTGTTTCTGCTGCTTCTGCAGTTTGTTTTTACCCACTGCCACTCCACCCAAGCCACTGGACCCTGGTATATGTTCAGCACATCACAGCTCTGGAACAGCCCTTTATATATGCAGTAAGTAGAAAAGTTTTTTTTAAAAACTTTTGTGGTTTCCTTTCTTTAGGTTACAATCTTGCCTGAGGCTTTTGATTGCTTTGGTAACTTTTTCTTTTCCTTGTACAAGATGTCACATCCGAAAGAACTGTTTATTATTAATCATGAGTATCATGCTGATTAGTATTGCTATGAGTTCTCCTGGCAGCCATGGGGACCCAGAGTTTGGTGCCATACAATGCAGCAGGGCAGGGGAGAGGGCCTTGGAGGTGAAATGGAGTGGAAGGGATCAAAAAATCTTGACCAAATTTAGAGAACAAGAGGGTGGCAAGGTCGCTTACACTCCTTGCAGAGTTCTGTCCATCTTCCTTACATAACACCTGTCACAATGCCACACCACCTCCCTTTCCATCTCTGGTGGAAATGTACAGAGGAGCAGCCGGGGGCTGCCCTATTCTGCAGGTACCCCTGGTCCAGGCACCCCTGAGCCCCGCATGCCTAACCCCAGCACYAGATGACCCACTTTGCACAAAGCAGGGTTTATTGCACACCTTGTGAGTACAACGAGGGTGTCAACACGTGCTTATCTGCTTTCTTGATTTGTGATTGGTGAGGTTTTGCTTGTTAGCAGCTTTAAAAATGAAAATTATTATCTCTCTGCTGTGAGTTATGGTTACATGAGTTACTGGTGAGCCTCAAGGCATGCTCCTACTGAATATGTGGAGCAGCTGGTATTTTAAGTTCCTAGCCTCTATGATTGTGTCCAGATCACTGTAGAACTGAGTTTAACTTCAAAATAAAAGAAGCGTTGTATTTTGAGTAGAAAGTGAGCTCTCCTTTTCTGGTAATGAAATGCTATTTTGTACTTGTTCATGCTTTCATGATTTGTGAAACCCAAAGGTGTAGTGGATTACCAGAGGTGCTTTAGRCTAGGCTGGGAGCTACTTCTTAAAAGAAATTAAAAAATAATTTTTTGTTTTCTTTCCCTGGTGTTTGGGATATGTATTTGTTATCCTGTGGATGAGAGCAAAAAATCAGACTGGGTCATTTGAAGATGTCAGTGTCTTCTAGAACACTGAAGATGTTAGTGCCCTAGAAAAATTGACTGAAGTGCCTACATGTTATTCTGGTACAATATTACAGCTACTTACATCAAGCTTATCTCAGTGTAGTAAGAGCTTAAATAATATCTGTATTTTGACAGGAATTTGCTGACAAATAAAACCAAGATGATGGTCTGATGCAATTTTCCTTATACATCCAATGTAGGCAAATTCAAAATTTTCAGGGCCATATAAAGGCAAACATAAAAAACCCATTCTATAGCCACAAAAAAATCAAAATCTATTTTGATTTTTAAAAATTACTTTGATTAATCATTAAAATATTCCTTCTACAAGTATATGGAGAATTTAGATAATCTAGAATTCAAAGAGCCAAACAGGACATCTTACTCTTCACAGCACAAACAGCTTTGGTGCTTTAAGATACTATTGCCTGCATTAGTGAAGTTTCCCTGTCCCCAAAGACAACCCCAGAGCTCCCATCAGTACTGAGGGATTCCCCAGAGCAGCTGTTCTTTCCTCTCAGCTGGTCATGCACAATATCTCTGGTGAGAAGAGCAGATGCTATCGGACACAAGCTCCATCACAGGTCACCTCTGAGTCACCTCAGCGAGTCGCCTCCGTCTGGCCTTGCTGGCTGTGGAGCTCCAGCTGCAGCCCGGCATGGGAAGGCACAGGCTCCTTTCTGTGAATTGTGCTTTCCTCCAGTGTCCTGCTGCCGCTGGTCCCGTGGCTCCTTCCCCAGCATGGCTCACCCGGGGGTGTTTGTCTGTCTGGGGTGCCTCAGCTAGCTCCCTCTGCCCTCAAAAAAACCCGGCGGCAAATCAGTCCTTGGAGAGTGATGGGCAAGCATGCAGCAAGGCTGGCTTTGGCTTGGCTTGTGATAGGGTTGAGGGGAATCACTTGGGCTTACCAAGTGATGAATTTAGATGGAAATAGAAAAAGGTGCAACTTCATCTGGCTTGAGTGCAGAACTGCAGCTCCTGGAGCCTGGCGAGCTGCTCTGATGGTGAATGAGCTGAACCAATGAGCTCATCCGTCCGCTTCATGGATGAGCAAGAAAAGCCTTGCATTCAGCCTGTGCTGCTGGCAGAGCCAGCTCTGCCTCAGGATGCTCCTCCGCCAGGGATAAGCAGTAAAAAAAAGGGGCAGGGAACCAAGAGGTCCAACATGGACAGCAAAATCAAAAAGTTTACAAACAAGTTTGCAAACACTTCACAAATATCGAGAATGGCAGAGCTTCAATGCTTTCAGCCCGTGTCTCTGGGTCATACGGTGTTAGTGCAGACAAAAAAAAAAAGATGAGTCATCCAATTTTGATGAGAGCCTCCTCCTGCCATGCTAATAACTATTTAGTTTTACATGGAGAGGAGTCTCTAGGACACATGGTGGGCATTACAAACAAATGAAATCATTTAACAAAAGTAAAATTATCTCATGCACATGGTGAAATGGAATAAGTTCATGMAAACTTCCTTTTTTTCTAATTGCCTGTCTATCCAGAAGTCCTTCTAGTTTCATGGCCTTTTAAATCCCTTAATTTTCAAGGAACAAGCTGGCATTCAGCGTCATAGGAAAGAATCCAAGTTCAGAGGCGTCTTTGTAGAGAAAAAACTGTGAACTCAGTGTCTCTCAAAGGAGAAATTGAGTGTTCAGGGCACTTGGCTGACTGTCATCCTTGTCCCTACAGATGCACAAATGTAACACTGGCARGGACCTTTTACATATATTTTTTCTTTGCCTATGTTCACTGCAACTTTTTCTGCTGGGCACAGGRTTGGAAGATGGACTGACAGACAGACTGTGTTAGTATAATCACATTTTTTAAATCCTCTGGATGGACATGTAGGTTTTACATTTCACTCTAAAGCATTTCATTAGGCAACTGAGTAGCATAATAGCTGTTGCCATTAATAAAATTGTCTTTGCTTTTATTTACCATGACAGAACTATAGTATATGCAAATGTCAAAACCAGGTACAATGAAGTATTTTGCAATTTTTTATATGTAATTTAAAGTTTTTACCTAGCTAAAAATRTACATGTGTATCAACATCAGGCTGAAGGAACTCAACTGAAAAAAAATCTTACTTACATTTTTTTGGGTAGTGTTGAAAGTGTGGGACATCACGTGGTTACCCAGGTAGCTAGTGTGAATGTTGACTGAATGTGATTTCAGTTCTACAGAGACAGAACCTGTAGGACAGAAACCCCCTAWTACTTCTTGCAGGGCTTAATCCTGTTTGTTTTCATTGTCTTGTTGATGGGACAGCTTGCTGACTCTGAGAGAWGSRGGAGGATGGGGAGGGASTGCAGCTTCTTAGGTCAYAGAAGATCTTTGGAGGAACTGATGCAGAAGGACCGCTGTGGCAGGTGACATTGCATAGTCATTGCAGAGTTCAYTCTGTATCATTTTTCATTTTCCACWTAACTGTAATTTCTAACACTAACAGAATAAATCAGCGTGTCTTAACCTCTCACTGATACACTAATGGTGTAATAAGGAGTGACTTTAAGATAATTTCTCCCACATAAACCGGAACAAAGGTAGCTGATTCCTGAAGGACACTAGAGAGATAAAAATCAGGGATGTTTCCACATCCTTCCTGTGTATATTTAATGAACAGTTAAKCTCTGTTGAATAATGTGCAAGAATCTGCCAAGCAGGAGCTAATAAAACATCACTACAAAGCTACATTTGGCAAATCCTGTAATCCAAAACACCTTGGGCATAGTTTTAAACCTGTTCATCTTTAGATTCACTACCAGAGTTTCATATGTCAGTCTATTTTACAAACACATCCCATTAAAATAAAGGCAACATATTCATATGGGAATATAGAGACAAGAAGTATAGAGACAGCAATAAATAGCAAGTAACACAACGTATGAGTTTTGCACTACAGAAATAGGATGATACAAGTTTTAGAAAGGAAGCATACACAGGAATTCTACGCAGAATAAGATACTTGAGAATCAAAATGAATCAAAATGAGGGATTTCCATAAGAGTATCTCCGAGGCAGCAGCATGGGCACAGGCTTGAGTACAGGGCAGTATATTGCAATATTGCTCAGTTTTATCTTGGAGAGTTTCCCACAAGGACTCCCTGCTCTGATTAAAGCACCATAAATCCTCTTTTTCTAGAACTTTTTTATTTGTGGTACAGTGAGAGTCCTACCTGTGATCCATCTTTCTCTCCTGGGCTGGTGCTCACAGAAGAGCTGGTGCTCTGTGGAGGTGCAGGGGGAGTGGCTGGCACTTGCACAAGCCATAGCCAGSTGACAGAGGACATGTGGGCCAGGTTCTGATTCTGGACATTAAAGTACAGATATCTGGGACTTGTACTGTAGGAGTTTTAAGGAGTTTGTGTAGTGCAGAGACTGACAAAACAGAAAAGGAGTGGCACGTTTTTAACATAATAGTCTTAATTTACATCTAAAGTACATAAATATGTCATAAGGCATGTGTCATATGGGAGATAAKAAAACTTACCTGTATCATTCCAGATGTCAGCTTCAAAATTCTGTATTCTRGAATGAGGACATCTTCCAGACAGAGGTCTGATCAAAATGATTGCCAGTACTTCATTTGCTTATTATAGCTTTGGGCACAACAGTGAGACTAGGAATTGGCCAAAGTTTTTTTTTTTTTTAGACTAGGAATTGGCCAAAGTTTTTTTTTTTTTTATTTAGCACTTACAGTACAGCAAGTGAAAAACT
>NW_026623237.1:739235-743069 GCF_030028575.1 Malurus melanocephalus
AAAAAAAAAAAAAAAAAAAAAAAAAAAAAGGAAAAGATGGTTTCTGTCTCAGAGGATGAACTACTTAAAACATAAGACATATGTGACTGGATAAAATCAACAAATATATCAGACATGGGCAGAATAGAGCAGAAAATGCAGGTAATTGGTTAAGGCTTGTCKGGTCTGTGCTCATTTAGGAACACCTTTCCCAAATATGTGGCTTCTGAGATCTCAGTTTTTTTTCTATTTTCTCCAAATGAAATAGTTTTTGCCTGGTGAACCTGCCCTTTTGGAAGAGCAATCAATTTGAATACTGTTAAAATGCTTTATAMGTCACACTTAAAGGATGAGTGACAGGAGAAAAGGAGGAGTGCCTCAGAGTAGCTCCTGTCAGTCTCTGCCACCACTGAGAAGCAACAGAAGAGGACTTCAGACCCAAGTGGCAGTGCTGCATTTGATCTTTGTGGACATGCCCTGCTAACTGCCAAGGTCTGTGTTCCTTTTTTTAGCAGCTTAGATGGCTTTTACCAAGTATAAATATAGACTGCACAAATAGTGAGAAGCTATTTTTGAATATTCTGGTCACTGCTAAATACAGAATTGCTAATCCAGGCATTCAGAAGCCATGATTCAGGTTCTCAGAATGAGAAGGCTGGCCTAAGYATATGCAAATCCTTCTTTATTTTCRCTYTGTTTTGCTTACTGAAACTTCAGAAAATKTCTAGATCATGTCTTCAAGCACTCTTCCTCAAAACTGAAGACAATAATTTAATCTGAGTTTGTATTTGCCTCTATTTCACATGGTTCCTGGAAGTGTGACTTAAAAAAAAATTATTCCTAATGCTCTGAGACAAGAGAATTTCTTTGCTTATCTGCCTAAGTGGCTGTTAGAAGAGTAGCTGAAACGTCTTTAATCAAAAATGATAATGTCAGGAGTGAACAGACAGAGCAGCAGASGACCGAGGCACCATTCATCTCCCCCCTTCCTTTGTTTTCCCAGATGTGATGAAAGGCGGGCACAGAGCCGCCCCTGTGCAGGGCTGACCGTCAGCCCACGGCAGAGCAGCACAACCTGCTGAGCCAGGGACTCGCTCACAGAGCACAAATACACCATGAATGTCACACAGCACMCAAACATCGTGCACAAATGTCAAATACTCTGAGCAACTCTTACAACAGGCATTAGCATGAACTTGTTTGATGAATGTTTTGTGCAAGCAATTCTAATTTGTGACGCATTTGGGAGGGTTTTTCTTTTTTTTTTTTTNTTTTTTTTTGTTTTTTGTTTTGTTTTGCAATCTTAAAAGCAGCTCATGAGCAGAACATGGGTCTAGCATTATCTGGTGAAATGAAAATAATATATTGCTTGTTCAGTTGTTGTAACCTCAAGCCCAATATGTTTTAGTACATCCTCAGCTTCTACTCCCCAGCATATTTTAAACTTGTCCAATGTTGCTACTGCCTGAGACTTCCTGCAAGAATGGTTCATTGTCTCCCTTCCCTTGAAATGATCCATTTTTAAGCAATCAGTGTCACAAGAGCTGGTGACTCTCTCATGTGTAAGAGCCCTTGAAAATATATTTTTGTGGATAAAGCACCCTTTATTCRGTATTGTATTTTTCCTGGAAACACCTCAAAATCGAATTCATACATGAGGAATATACTGGCCTTTTCAATAGTGCAGATTAGTGAACATCTCTTCTAAAAAACTACCAGCATCCTTTTCTACTGMAAACTGGTCTTTGCTGAAAATTAACAGATTTGTCCTAGGACCATAGTATCTATTGTTGGTTCAGTAGCCATTCATTGAAAACCTATTTTATCTTTTGCTTCCTCTTGTGAACTCCATGTTTTGCTTAACAGGGGAATCCTGTTGCCTGAACAAACTGTCTAAATGCATTTCTGTAAAAACAATGCCAGGTCCTTTTTTGTCTGCATCTCTCAATGATGGTTGCGTGTCTCTTTAACCCTCCCTSCTGCTTAAAAGCTTCAGAGTTGCTTGATACCTTTGAGGAAACAAATAGTCTGACAGGGAAGGGCAAGGGCAGGGCTTGCATCACCCTGACCCGTTCCTGCTTGTTGAGCCAGCTCGACAGCCCAAGTCAGAGGTTACACCTTCCCTAAACAGGTGTAACTTGAATACTCCTCCAAGTGCACCAGAGAGATGCGACATAGGAGCCAGAGTCCCTGAACAATTTCTTCTGGGCTTTCTCCCTGTGGCTGAGTGCTGATGTCCAAGCAGAGGCAGAGCCCTTCCCCATCCCTCTGTCCCTCTGTCCTCTGTCCCTCTGTCCCTCTGTGCGTGCCCTGCCCTTGCAGATCACACCCAGCCTGCAGCGTGGCTGCGAGTCAGGCCACAGCACCGGGCAGTCAGGTCGGTGTGGGCTGTGCAGCTGCCACAGCCCGTGGAGGCAGGGATGGAGCACTTGGAGCACCTGCAAAGGAGAGAGGAGCAGAAAGAAGCTCTGCAGCACAATTGCCCTTCGGGCTCCTGGCAGGTCAGCACTCCACAGACCAGGAGCAAGGCAACCTGCAGCAAACATGAGCTGGCCCAGGACAAGCCCTGCCTTCTGCTGTGGCTTCACCCTCCTCAGCCAGTCACTGCTGAAATTGCTGCTCTTTGATTCTGCCAAAGTTTTATTTAAGATTTAGCCCTACCAAATGCAGATTAAATGCATACCTGCCTACCTTTGCAAAGGTGCTCATAGATACTAAACACTGCATTTCCCTCTGTGCCTTTCCATTTTACACAGAAAATGCAAAACAGGCCAGCTTGGTTTAAAGACTTTGAACTAGACTGAAATTCCTAGTAATAATTATCTTACACAGTTGGAGGCTACGGGATTGGAAAAATTTCTAATCTAGCACTTTAAGGAAATATGAACCTTGAACATCAAGGGTTGCTAGTGGCACTAAAACGTACATGCATGCTTTTGTTTATAACCAAAGAATCTGAGTGCTGCTCTGATAATGTATTTGGCTGATGGAGAGCCTGCAGCTGGATAAGCATTCAGCAGCTAAACTGTGCAGTCTGTTCCTCAGAGAGTCCCTTGCCCCTGGCAAAGAAAAAAAGATGCATTTTTCTGGAACTGAAATTAGGACCTTGTTTATTGACAGGAATAAACTTTTTTCCTACTTGTAAGCACAATAAATGACACTTTCACAGTAAGCTAATGACGGGTGTCTGCAATGTATGGCAGTGGCAGCTCTATTATTGATGTAGTTATAYGGGTAAAAAATGCATACATTATTATAGTCTTATGTTGCAATGCGAAGAGATTCAATTATGCTCATAAGCACTGCTGRAGTTCATACCTCTGCCAGTTTTCCTCACTATAAATATACCAAAAAAAACCTTTTTCAGCTTGTCAGATTGTGCAGAAATAAAGATCCCTCTCAAGAAGAGTGGAACAAAGCATGTGGAATCTGAAATCCAAGCATGTGGAAGCTGAAAAGCATCCAGCAGCATGCAGAGGTGAGAAGCATGGTTCATAAAGGCATCACAATAAATTACATAATCTAAACATCAATTAGTTTTTTTTTAAGGCAGACTTCTTACTCTGAAAAGAAAAAAAAGTCAGTTAAATTCAGTGCAAGCAACCATTGTTAAATGAATATTTAATCCAGGTTTTAATACAAGGCTCAAGCTACACCAGAACAGCAGAACRGTACCTACAACATTCTCTTGTTTCTGCTTTTCCATCTTTTCTATATCTACTGGATATAACTATGATTACTAATGGAACCTCCCACTAAATATCACACCTATGTGTACCTGGTCATGCCTATARCTGTGTTTATCTGAACATACTTTTTAAACATGCCCCCATATTCTACAACAGAAATATTATA
>NW_026623237.1:743403-767488 GCF_030028575.1 Malurus melanocephalus
AAATGCTGATAGGTTATTTTCAAATACAGGTAGTGCGATAATTAAAATATATCACTAAGCTCAGCTGAGGTACAATGCCATGAACAGGGAAAGGCACGGAGACATTCATCTTTTGGTTGGGCAAAACTTACCTGGGGAAAGCAACTGCTGAAATCAGAGTAGTCAAAGACTTTCAGAATCTGGCTTGTACAAAGAGCTATGGGTGTCACAATCCCTTTTTGGAAAGCAGTAAARCTGACCACATCCAAATAATGACAGGCTTGGTTTACTTGAATGTAAAATGCAAAAGTATATAACTTATACAATTTGGATTTCAGGATTTTGTATCACTCAAAGTTCAAAAGCAAAAGAGAGGGTTAATGTTAATANTTTTTTAGAAGTTTCTTAAAGCAATCCATACAGTTCAAGTATGAAATAAAATTTTAAAAAAGGCAGTATCAACTGGTGTTGCTGTAAAACTTCATTAATAGGAAATGGTAAAAGTTTGGAAAGGAAGATGCTCACAAAGCCATGATTATACCCACATATCTGGTATTGCACACCTTCTGACAGAAAGGTACAATTTAGTAAGCAGAGGTGGCTACTTTAACAGCATTGTGAATGAAACATTTGAGAATAACTTAATTCTTACCTGCAATTGTTCCTTATAAAAATTCCTTATTTTAAAACCACCACAATTTGTAAAAAAATTAGAAATAATACCAGAAAATTTTGGTGCCATGTGCTTTTAAATATTTGTATTTCCTAGTGAACTTTCTGCTTAAGAGATTGCTTGTAATTCAAAAGTATTTATGAGATCAGCCMCAGAATGGTTAAGGTGCACAGGTTCCTCTGGAGATCACCTCATCTCAACCCTCTGCTTAAAGCAGGGTAAGCAGGAGCAGGCTYCTCAGGGCCACAACCAGTCRGGTTTTGAATATCTCCAAGGATGGTGATTYCTCTCTGAGCAACCCATGCCATCATCATTTGACCAATCTCATGATAAGGAAAGTTTTTCTCAAGTTTAAACAGATTTTTTTCATGGTTTATCCATTGTGTCTTGTCCTTTCACAGGACACATCTGGGAAGAGCCTGGCTCCATCTCCTTTACTTCCCCCCATCARGTATTTATACACATTGGTAAGATCCTTCCTGAGCCTTCTCTTCTCCAGGCTGAACATTTTCAGCTCCTCTGCTCAGATCTCAKATGCTCCACATCCTTCACTATCTTTATGGTCCTTTGGTGGACTCATTCCAGCATGTCCATACCTCTATTGTGATAGTGAGCACAGAATCAAGCTGTAATTGGGGGGTGTTTTAAAGTGTAAAAATATAAATTTTAATGCAAAAGTTTGAACTGAAGTGTTATTCTTGAAATCCAGATTAGAATAGCCATCCTSTTCTTCTATTAACCTTAACTGTACATTTAGAAATATAGTATGTATTAGAGCCATCTTCCATAGCTTTTAGAATACATAACTTCTCATYCTGWGAGTAGTCATCTATGCCTAATAAARACCATGACCACCTCAGACAGATGGACTATAGCCCAAATGTCCATCTAAAGAGTTAGCTAGCAGATAAATACTTCTATGATCTCATCTCRGGCAGGTTACAGTTATGCAACATGTGATAAAGTTTTGCAACTGATCCATACTGAATGCTTCCAACAGGTGAACAAGCATGCTGTAGCCAGGAGTYCTTCTCCAATACTGCTGAATGAATAATGTGTGCTTGCCCTGTTGAAAACTGGGTGCTGAATCTGCAGATCAGCATTTTTTCTCCTAGCTCAGTCTGCCACAACGTCCGTGCATTGTTGGAAAGCTGGAGTCTTTTAACCAAGTTTGGGCTGTTTTATGTTAGAGCCTCAAGGCCTAGGCCAAGTTGTAGGGCTAATTGACTGATACCTCTGCTGAGATTAAGGRTGAAAGAAATGTCTCTCCTGGTCTCCAGATTATCCCTAGATAAACAGCAGAATTRGGGCTCAAATATGCCATAGCACTCAGCCTGCAAGAGAGGATGRACCAAGCAATTACAGATCCTCAGCTTCAACAAGAACATTCTTGGTTCTTAACCAGCACATTATGTCATTTTATCTTCTGTGGACAGGAACAAAAACTAAGAAAATTTTGACCCCTTTGTAATTCTAATTGTCACCACAGCTGAAGAGCAACCACAGTGAAATTGATAGGCTTTGGTCTAAAATTTAGAATTAAAATAGCTACTCCTAAAATTTAACAATGCCCATTGTATCCTGACATTCATAGTGAAATCTACCCAAAGATATTCATAGAAACCAGATTTTAAACAAATGGCTCAGCAGAAAATGTCACATGGATCTCAGCTCYCTAATACAAAGGTCATAATCTGGATTCCTCAGCTGGCTGTAGCTGGAAAGACTCCTGYGCCAGGACAGCACATTAGCTCACATCATTCCACAGTTATTTCAAGTGCTGTGTGATATGTCTCCTAGCATGGATGTGCCTGAAAATAAGCATCAATACCTGTGATGAAGAGGAAATGCAAATCAATTTTAGAAATAAGGATAGGGTCCGATAAGATTCAAATGAGAAAAAAAAACTCTGAATGCATTGAAATAATGACAAATGGTAGACAATTAACTCTTTATAGTGTTTCACACTGTAGGAACAATGTAAGTATTTAGAAGGATGAAGATAACAATGAGGTAACACCTTTTTTAAGTAATGAAATGGACATAAATGAAAAAATAGAACCTGAGGCACTGCAGAATGAGACAAAACTGGGAGTCATAGAACAGGATATTATTTTACTACTCTCTAGTTAGGAGAGCTTTGCAACAAATGGAGAATATCTTAATTCCTATGGATGTTCACCAGAACTGAGCCATCAACAGGATTATGYCACAAAGCTCACCTTGTGCAGTTGTGAGTACAAAATTATTCCAGATGATTCAGTGTAAAAGGAGGAAATGAATCCTGTAAACATTTATATGTATGAGTAACTGTTCTCCCTGGGTTKTCCCACTGATTTCAGTATGCCTATTATATAAGTGAACTGATGTGTATATAAATGGTTGCAGGCATTAACCTTTCATGAAGATTAAAATGTTCTCATGGCTGCTTATAACTCCATCCAGCTGATACAACTGCCAGGAACTCTTGGGGTAAATGAATATGCCAGCTATGCTGCTTTTCTGTGATTACTCTCACTTTATAAAAAGAGCTGTTGGAAGGAGACATGGACAACTCCTGTATTCCTAGACAGGGAAGAYTGATACAAATCTCACAGCTGTTTTCTGCTGGGATAACACAGCTGCTGTAAGGCAGACAGAGAAAGAATCTCAGCTGCAYAACCAGATATTTTAAAAGATACAGTCTGGAACTTTTTTTTTTTGGTGCTTTCCAGGATGACAGAAATAAGCAGCATCACTTTATAAATTTTAGTATGAGCAATTAATGAAACCTGCAAGATGCTTGAAAACGTAGAGTTGTGTGCAACAATGCACTAAATTGCACTGTCAGGCACACACACAAAAGAGATGGATATGCTCTGGGCCTACAAATAAGGTTTCAAAGAATTGGCCCCAATTCTTCAGTGGAGCTTCTCTGAACATGAAATTAATGTAGTGAACACAAATGCAGAAAAGCATTTGTTTATAAATGTCCCACAGCTGCTCCCTGAGTATGTCTATTATATAGCTGGGGAAAGAATTAAAGTATGATTTAGAAGGAGCCAAGGTAGCTTTAAACAAGCTTACTCTATTGTTGATGGTCAAGTTCAAGTAGCAGTGAATTCAGTGCAGCTTATTTTCACAGCTCCARAGGCAATTGGTGGGAAGACATCAACTGCCATAGCCAGACTGTTACACGTGTGTTGACATTTTCAGTTTCCTTTTATCTAAAGTCGATAATTTCTATGTCCATTTCTATGCCTTGGTACCTTTGAATAGCAGCCAGTGGGTTTAGCTATGCCCAGCTTTACAGACACTGAGCCCAAAGATCAGCTTTACTCAGCAAAAGCCTACAGATTTAAGCACAACTGAGGTTTGTACTTCTCTCGGATGGGTCATGCCATTTTAATAATGTCAAAGGCAGTGTTACATACAGTTGCTTTTTAGGACAGGAAGTACCTAAAAAAACAATGCCCAGTTGAAGTGATACAACAATAATCCCAGGAATGTCTCTGACCTCATGCCACCCTTACTAACAAATACTCCTTTAATAGTGGTGCATTAATGATATCGAGCCCTGCGCAATCCGACAYGCAGCCTGTGAGATGACAGCGTTCAGACAGAAATATTCCACCTCCGTCAAGTTAGCTGGCTCCTGTTATAGCATGGGTGTTAACCATGCTGCTGAACAAGCTTTGGCAGCTAGCATGCAAGCTTCCCAAGTGAATGAATCACAGGGGTAACGGGCGATTGAACRGGGGTATATATGATGTCACTCCTCAGTTTCTTTCAGTTTCACAYGTCAAATCAATTGCAGTAAAGCTCAAACTATATGACATTGAGAGCTGAGTTCTGTTTCTTTCAACGTCACTCCCAACCTGAACTTCTGTGAGAACAACAAAACTGTAGATGGAGGAACCTGCATATGTCCAGGTAGMAATACATCTGGGTATTTTATTTGGACTCTGGAGTCGCTAGTTGCAATATCTACATAAGAAAGAAATGGTGTCAGGCTGTGTTCTAGATATTAAGTGCAGGCATTGTTCATGTTTTGCTCTTCATTGCATTGCAGAAGAGCATTTCTAATCTATCACCAAAAAAAAGAGAATATTCTATCTTCAGCACATTTTACTAGATTTAGACTAACCATACCTAGCAGGCTGCTTTCCAATATCTAACTAAGTTTGCTTTTACTTTTAAATAACTTTTGGTAGAATTAAAAAAAATAACTTATTGGAAGGAAAAACTAAATGTACAAAGCTGRTTTTGTCAAGAATTTTATTTTTTGCATGTAGTTCACACAGTGCMGAACAATCTGATTACTACATTTCATTAACTGACTTACAAAAAAATAAGTTGTGCCTTATTCTGTACAACATTCATAACTTAAAAAAAAAAAGTTTGGATATTTGGCCTTGTGACATGTACCAGGAGAAAAATTTTCAAAYATATTCTTATATTTAATTACCTACATGAACCAAATCTTTCTTTTTCTTCATTAGGKTTTTTTGTATGTAGAAAATAACTGGAGAGATGCAAATGGCAAAAGCACAGCTGCATGTACAATCATGTCTGATACSTGTGATGAAATGAGGGGGAAGAATATATGCCCCAGGAAAAGACAGAAATTTCAAGGGTAGTTGCAGTAGAAATTTTAAAATTCTATTCCAAAGACCTATTTTTGTTATTAGAATGCTATTGCCATCTCAAATTTCTTTTGCAAGTTATAYGACTGCTATATTACACTGGTAGTGTAATAAAATGCAGAATAAAAAGCAATTCCTAAGCCACTGCAGCATCTGCTAAATTACAAAGCCAGATGTTTTCTGAAAAAAAAAAGAAGAAAATTAATTCTAAAACTTCAGAAAATGGAAGCTAAATGGAAATAATTTTGTCTATTTTGACAACCTGTTTTCTGGTTGGTTTTTTTAATCTAGAATGGGTCATGATTTTTCCACACATACAGACAATAAAATYTATTCTTAATATTTTAACTCAAATTTCTTACAGATAGACACTRACTATTGTGATGTGTATTTTAACCTTGTGCCTTATTCTGTTCCAGTAGTGGAACCCGAGTGAACAATTTCATTTATCAATTTCCATGCACCTTTGAAATACTGATACGTTTAGACACAGAAACTGGCAGTGAGGGAGTCTTTGAAATAAATGATATTCCTTAAAAGAAGCCAAAAATAATGTTTTTGGGTTTTTTTTTTTTTTTTTGCATATTGATTTTTTAAGATCTTTGTAATGCCTTGACATTTTTTCTTTGCTAAATTTTATCTCTGTACAGGCTCTGAGACTCTTATGTCATTTGCTCACAATGGTCTATGGCAGATAAAGAAGCATCATTGTATCAAACTTATAGCCTTGCTGTAATTTTAAGATATTGTCTGTGATATACCACAAGAATGTGATGCAACCCYAGGTTGCCCTAAAAGGAAAGGGGAAAATGCAGGCGGTGAAGATTTTTCTGGACCTCCTTGTTAGCAAGGCTGCAGTGACCCCAATTAACTTCAGTAAACTCTCTTAATATTTACAGAAAGCAGTGGCAGTTGTCAATCCCTATTTCTCCCTTTGCCAAGGGCCTTTGGGATGTCTCTACTTCCACACCATCATGCCATCACATCTATGGTAAAATGCAGTATCAGATTTTTTTCCTAGTTAGTGAGAACTCTGTRCTTATAACATACTGCTACACTGATTGTTTTGATAGAAGAAGCAAAGAAGTTGAATTATTTTGCCATGATTGCTAAAAAAGTTTCTGCCCTGCAAACACCTGTAGAGATGGTGTCAGACAATAATCCCTTAATGGAAAAGAATGCTCAAATTTAATCAGTAACATCGAGGCTTTAGTTGTCTGCGATCATACTAAAAACACATGCATACTGTGAAATAAGCAGCTTTCCCCTAGGGAATGTATATTTTTGATGGAGGGGACAAGTGATTTATTAGGTTAGCACTGCAGAGTTTCTGAACTTGACTTTCTTCAGCTATGGTTTCAAAGTTTTGTTCACCATGACAGATTAGTGGGAATGTATKGTGTRTATCTGCYAWTGRAMCKGCTTTATGGTTTTGGGCTCAAGTACTTGAGCAAAAGTCTTTAACACGCTAAATATTTATTTTTTCCATTTCATGAGGTGTCTTAAGTAACAATTCTTGACATAAATGTTGAATGTCTTATGTTTCAATGTATTGATCATCAAGGTCATGGTGATCCAGGTGTTTTTCTTTACCTATAGAAAACAGTCTAAGTGGCTTCCTGGATAATGTTACTTACCTGGTCCTGCATTTAAAAGCATGCATTTATTAAGATGATAAATGCTAAATGTTATTAAGATGATACAGTAAAGTAGTGCATTCTGCATTTCAGCTTAAAAAAAATATTTTATTTCTAAGGGACAGTTGAATTTGTTTCCTAAACTTCAACAGAGAGATGGAAAACTTTATTTCATGAACACTGACTTYAYAACTGAACTTYAGTGTCAGACTGGAAAGGTGCAAATTTCTTGTACAGTTGATGAAGGAACTGCACTTAAATGCACAATCTAAAATTGATTCCAGTCCAAGCTCAAATATCACTGCTCAGAAATAATCCATTTGCTTTGTATACACATTACTGGTGCCAGAGTTTGCAGCTGTGCATCAAACCCCACAGAACATGAGGCTCCCTCTCACCGACCCYAACAATTAAACAGCCCATGGCATTTTTCTGCCTTTGACGGGTGTTAACATTGATATTGATATTCCTGCCAACCTACAGTGCCGGAAATTACATTTTTCCTCCCTGTATTTCCAAATGGATATTGTGGCTCCAGTTCTCTGTCCAGTGTTGCTGGAGGGTTGAAAAAGTCCAGGTTCATAAACTGAAACAAGTTACTCTGTCAGCAGCAGAGTGAAAAAGATGAAAGATCACTCTTCCATGCACGCCCTCAAAGGGGTCCCCCAAGGGTTTTCCACACCCTCCAACGCCCCGGATCCTGCCGTGGCCGCTCCAGCCTCCGCTGGACATCGGGCAGGCACGCCTGCAAGGAGTTGGCACTTGCTGAGGGAAACCATCTTCTACTCAGCAGTTGTATTTTCCTTCTGTGCCTGTCTGCCAGCACTGTGGGAACCAGCAGCTCAGGAACCGGGACAGCCGCAGCGAGCGSCCGCAGGCAGCGCCCGACAGCTCCGCCGCGGGGGCGGGGGGGCGGCAGCCGTGCCCCCATCACCGCCCCGCCTCGGGATAAGCGCGGCCCTTCATGGGAGCTGTGGAGATGTAGTGTCCAAGGTGCCGGAGGGAAGCACCGCTGTCCCGCAGCGCATTCCGACCCCGCGGCCGCAGGAGAGGGCGGGAAGCCACAGCGGAGCGCAGCGAAGCGAGCGCCTCTGGCGCGGCCGGTCCCTCCTGGCGCGCCGTAGCGATGCTGCCGGCGCCGCTGCCCTCGGAGGCTGTTCCCAAGATGGCGGCCGCGCGGGCGGCTCTGCGCGGCCGCGCTCCTGCAGCAGGGTAGGGAGCTGCTCCCCTCCTCCTGCTGCTCCTGCTCCTCGCTGCGCCCCCGCGCCGCGCACTGGGGCCCGCCGCCRTGCCGGCCTCGGTGCATGCATGAGAGACACCGCCGCGCTGGTCTGTGCCGCCGCCGCCATGGAGGAGCCGCCGCCGCCGCCTGGGAGGTCAGTAGGCAGCGCTGCCTCACAGGGCAGCTCCGTGCAGGGAGCGGTGCCGGGCGGGGGCTGCGAGCGCCGGAGCTGCACGCTCTGTCTCCTGCCCCGGCCCCTCGGCGCTGCAGAGCCTTGGCTGCTGCTGCTGCTGCTTCAGCGCTTCTGCAGAGCGCGCACGGAGCGAGAAAGTGTTTCGATAAGAAATCTCTAGTGGCTGCGGTGGGTAAGGCAGTGTTTTGTGGGCGCTTTGCAATTAAAAGCAAATCGTTTCCTTCGCCCCCAGCCTCGCAGCGGTGCGGGCGGGTGTGTCGGGGCACTGCCGAGCCAGGCGCTCGGGGTCGGGCGGGAGGTCCGGAGGCTGCAGAGGGGAGGGGGAGCAGCATCTGGAGCCCTCGGGAGGCTGACGGAGCGTGACCTGTGCTCCTTGACTTGTGAACTGCAGCGATAAAAGCGCTGCCCTCTGGAAGGGTGTCTCTTGTTTATAGCAGCCGTGATTAAAATCGGATTCTCTTTGGCGTGCCGGTAAAACAGCAGGGTCATGGAGTGTCGCTGCTGGCAGCATTGCAATCGATATTTATAAGAAGATAGAGTTAAAAAAAGAAAGGAAAAGCTTTCACAAAGAGGTGTTGTGATGCCTCAAAGCTTTCTGCAACTGCTGTCACCTCCTGAATGTGCTGACCTGCAGATTGGCTTTTTGCAAGTTTCCATCTGTGCCCTGCTGAGAGATGGGGATGCAAATTACTTTATGGTTTAATGTTTCCAGCTGGCTGTAGAAGGATTGCGTAAGTCCAAGTTATTAATTCCGTGGCAATTATTTCTCATTTTAAAGTAACATCCTGTTGATGCACTTCACTTCTCACTAGGAGGCATTCAGGAAACGTTTTTAAAACGCTTGTGTGATCAATTAGTACTGTAAGGCAGTAGTCAGGTGCATTGTGTTCTAGGTGTGCTGTGCAAAAAAACTTGCTGTCTTGTTGCTGTGATCGGTGTTGAATATTGTGAGTTGCTGTTTTGTACTGATGGAATAAAAGGGAAATGGTGGTGTGCTTCTGTTTGGGTCAAGGCTGTGGAGYTGAACGATGTCTTTGTGTTTGACAAAAAACTATGAAATACAAATGCTAGTGGGGCAACTGAGTTAGTAAACTTCTAAGTGACTTTTCAAATACTGATAATTGCAGGTTAAGCAGAAAATGATTTAAAATAAAGTTTGTACAACAGCATGACCCTAGTCCTGGGCTGTCTKATGTAGAAGAGTAATCTGCAGAGCCTGAGTGGAAAACACCCAGGCATTTCCTGTGCAGGGCCATTTCTGACCTCTGCTGGATTCTGCTTATTACAGGACAGTTTATATGAGTCGGATGTGGGTGTGGATAATGTGGTGACAACTTCACCCAGCAAATGAAAATTGAATTGGTTATTTCAGAGTGAGCTGGTGGGTGGGAAGGGGATGTCTTAAAACAATTACGTAGCTGTAATTTGTGTAGGGTAATGCATGTACTCCATCCACTGTGATTCACTTCTGTGTACTTTGTGTACCAAACTTCACACTTTAGAACAGAACTGCTTCTCTGGCAGGACTTGTTTTTACTAAAATAATAAAAGTAATAAAAGTAAAGTATCCGAAACTTTTTCAAACATGATTACTGTTGATTTAAATTTTGGAGTCATCATTAGGTATTCTTGGGGCTGTGAGATCAGAATCTTGTTGATACCAGTTTGTTTTGTACAGGCTGGGGCATTTGAAATCCATTTGATGGCAGATCGCTTTTAATCCTGTTTGTAGAGTATGAATGTATTCTTACGATAGAGTTCTGGCTAGTGCTGAAGTGCATTGCTGTAATGCATTCTCTTTGTTAACTTTAGTTCTGCTGGAGAAGTATTCAGTCATTCTCACTGGSAATACACCTACATTTGTTTAATAAACAAAGCTTATTGATTTAGTTTTTTGATACTGCCTTGTGTGAGAAATCTGCTTTTTTTTGTGTGAGGATTATGTGTCTTGCTGGAATATAAATCCAATGGTACACTTCCTAATTTCAAGGGAAGTATAAATTATATTAATGGCATTTTTTAAATTACATGGTCCTTAGTTCAAAGCATATGATTGAGAATCRCTCTCCAAAAGTACACTGTTTTTCACAGGTCTCCTCATTTCTTGAAACACCCTTCGGGGTGGGGAGGGAGGGGAGRGCTCTAAATTGAAAAAGTCTCAGGGAACCTACAAGCAGATGTTGATTTTGAGRTACGATTGCACTTGGACACTGGACAGCGTGCAGTGGTTATGGCTAAATGAAAAGATACTACTGAAAAGTTTTGTGAGGAATTCACTTTTAAGTATCAATTCTTATAACAAAGTGAGCAAAAAGTTTTCCAGATAAGATGTTTCCACTTTGATAATTTAGAATACTAATTGAAGCAGATGCATTTTGTATTTTTTGATTATTGCCAATAGACCTTACATTTCCCAAGTYCAGTTTTAAACTTTCCCAAGGATTTTCTGGCAAAATCCACTATAGAGAAAAATGAGGCCTTAAGCATGTCCTTTGTTGAGACTTTGTCCTTTGTTTGTGGGCACTACAAAGGCGTGAAGAGCCATAAGACTACCCTGACTTGTGCCTTGATTGCATGTAGCCCTCTTTTCTCCTGACATAAGTACAGTGCAAGGGGTGAAGGAAGGAGCAAGGCTGTGAATAAAGTGGGACAGAATTGTGAATTATATGGAGGCTTCYTCCTTGCTGGGGAACTTTTCAGTAGTCTGTCTATCAGATTTGTTGTCTGTATGATGACAATGAAGTGGGCTGTCAGTCTGCAGCATCTGTGGTTTGGGGGAAGCCTGAGGTCATGTCATGAATTGTGCTCAGCATATTTTCCTGCTTGCCACATTATCTGTATGGCTGATAGTATATGAGCAGAGTTTAAAATTATTTTATTAAGTTCAGATCATAGCTTCAGTGGGAAAAATGATTCAAGTATATAGAGCTGTACCATACTTTCTTTATTTCCCCATGCATTTAAATAAGGTAAGATGCAATCTCTATKCTACATGTCTTGCATTTTCTTGTTTACATGTGCAAGATTGGGCTGAATGACTGATTGTTCCACCTACGCACAAACACACATGAAGTGCGTGTTGAGATGTCTTTGGCATTTGTAGCAGTAAGGATTAGTCTGTGTTGTGTGGCTGCTTGGGTTGTTTTTATGTCTGTTAATTAGTGCTGTCTGTGTCAAGGTTGGTTTTACTATTATGTAAGCTAGTGATATTGACCTTTGTGGAATGCAAATCATGCTGTGATGAAAGCAAATCTACTGAATTTAAAGGAAAGGATAAGGGATATGCAGTAATTCTTATTTCAGGGAGCTGACTGTGATTTTTAGAGGCTTATAAAGATTTGGCTTCCATGACAACCACATTTTAAAAATTATATGCAAACCATTCTTTTAAACTGTGTCTAAAATATATTTAGTGGACAATTTTTCATACTACCAACTGCTAGTCGATAATGTGTTGACCTCTGGCAGCGTAGGAATCTCAGCTYGTTTCTTCAGTTGCGTGTTTGGGTTTGCTGTTGTCTACAACATTTATGTTGTAGGGCTGGTACTTTCCTTCAGTTTTATTCCTCAGATATTAACTGCATTGATGCTATGTTTAGTTTGTAATTTATTAATTAAATAATTTAAAAAAAATTTAAAAATAACTTGCCTTATTTATTTAAAGAGTTGATAATGGTCCCAAGCTCAGTCTTGGCTTACAGCAAACATAAAGCCAAATGAGAATGTTTATTTTTAAAATCTGATTTTGAGTGTTAATGAATCAAATGTTCACGCCTTACCCGTCCAAGAACACTGTGTGTTAAGTCACATGAATTATCCATGAAACCCAGTTAGATTTATTCCAGAGCCAGACAAGATGGCTGTTGAATGTCTCCTGCTGTCTTAGGATAGAAGGAGGAAATTAGTTCTGTTCCTTGTGTATTCTGCTCATATTCAATAGTGTTGAGTGTCAGTTGTTGCTTTCTAATGTGGTTTATTCTGCCCTTGGCTTACATGTGGTGCTGGTTTGCTTGCTTGAGAGCAGTATTTGTTAAGGTTTTTACCATTTTGGCTGTAGAACATCCACTCAGTAAGTGATAACAAAGCTACAGTTAGGCCTCTATTACTTCTTGGCCACACTGTAGAACTCTCCATGGGCATGACCACTGAGCTTTAGGGAAGCTCCAAATAGTGCAGAGTGCTGAAATCCCATTGCGTTATATGGATTTTCCAAAGGTCACCAGCTTCCACTGAAAAACTATAACTTTTAACACTTCACCTTCAAAGTTCTTGTAGACTTTGACTTTATCTAAATGATGAACTGAAACTTTGGGATCATAACCAGCTGTTAGCTTTTTCTTATCTAGGAATGAAACCTTCTGCCAGAAGAATAAAGTGTGTGTAGGAGAGTGGAGGAAGAATGGCTGTTACAGATATTTTTATCTTTTATCACAGGTCTGTGCATTTCCCAGTTTATCACTTTAATATATGATATATTTATAGTTGAACCTAGCAGCCTAATACTCTTTTATAATACCTCTTTTCCCAGTAGTATTTAACTTTTCTTGGTGTAGCTTAAATTTTCCAGAAAATCAGTGCAGGTGTGTTAGTATGGATTTTTCATAAACAGTTCTTAGTTAAATATACTTTACTGTGTGGCTTGAGACCTTAGGATCTGATCTGTGCGGGTGCCAAGAGCTTAATTGCAGCATTTACCCTTTGGATTGATACTGTGCTATGTAGTGTTCAAATGTCTTCAGTGAGGAAAACATACTTCAGAGATTCTTAGTTTAAAAAAAAAGTCAGTTTAAATTCCCAAATATGAATTAGGATATAGTTGAGGCTGAAAAAATATCGCTAACRGGGAAGCTTGGGGACAGGAATCAACGAATATTTTAGCATCAGTTGTTCACTGAAGRAAGCTGGATACTAACTGAGCTGGGTGAAGCTCTCAGCTCCTGTTTCTACAGTTCTAACCTTTGATCCATTTGCAGCCTCACTTGGCAGGCTTAAACGTGGATGTGGAAACTTAACAAATCCATCAACATTTTCACACTTTATTACATATTATAGAGCAAGGGCAAAATTAAATAAGGGTGTTTTTCTTACCTTCAGAAATAAAATACGGCATAGTATTTATCAAATGATCTATTGGGGGAAGCTCAGAGATGAATCTACTGTAAATGCTGTTACATCATAGTTCATATTTGTATGAAAACTTATAATAACCCAAGATGGAAAAATTAGTTAGGCTTTCTCTGWTTTCAGATTTGCTAGTAAGAAAGTACAGAAAGTTCTTAGTATTATTTTTTCTGAGAYGAGAACATGAAGAACTGCCAAAACTTTTATAAGAGCTCTGTTTTATTTAATTTTTATACTTATTTCTAGTTGGTATAACTTGCATAAGAAAAATTACTTCCTTAGATCATTTAGAGGTCTCAGTAGTTCTTATCCCTACTTGCAATAAAAGGATGTAAGTACTACTTCACATTCTGCTTAATTTATTCTTAAATCATTGTTTGACAGTTTCTTCTTTTTGAGGTTTACCATGCTGTTATAATGAGTCAAAAGGTGCTTCAATACCTCACCACCCTTTCAATAGCTTTTCTTAGATTTTTCTGTGACTTTGCCTTTTTGTTGTAAATATAATAAGCACATAGAAGCTTCTGCCCAAGAATGTAGTAGAGTTTTGGGAAAAGTGTCAATGTAGTAGTAATTAAACTGACTCTGGTCATTTCCAGATCTTGAGAAGCAGAAAAGTTTGTTCAAATTTTTCTGTTAACCTAAATTTGCTAGCAAGTACATTATTGCTGTAAGGAAGTTTGTAGTGGGGGGCACTGCCCRTTCAGACATGTGCTTGAGGTCTACTGTAGAAATGAAGTGTGTTCACACTTGCTGGGTTCTTCTGCTCTAATTAAACAGCTTACTTGATAGTGACCAATGAGGAAAAGTCATCACTGAGATTCAATTAAAGTTTCASTATTTAGGTCAAAGCTGTACATTAGTCTTTTCCCCAGTAATGCCTTTCACTTTTTTCCTTGTGATTTCTGGAGAAAAGTCTTGTTGCTTTCTGGAGAAAAGTGCTTTCTGGTGAAGTCTTGCTCCAAACCACTGTGTTGCAGTAGCAATAGTTGCTTTATATTGCTCCCAGGCCTCAGCTGATGTGGAATTTATTGKACTTGGTTCCTAACTGTTAGCAGGGCTGTTGTAGTGTAAGGCTGTAGTTTGCAAGTGAGTGCCAAGGGTTTCATAGCAGCCTCGAGTGTCCAAACAGCCCTGGTAAGGGTTAGTGTTCAAAGATAAATAAGGTGTAAATAGGGAGCAAAGCAGGGCTTTTAAAGGGCTACTGACAATTCACTAATAAAGTTTTAGTGTTTCTGTAATTATTTCTTTATTCAGAAGCCCTTGTTCATAGGCTAATTTGTAATTAAGCTACTGGAGTTATCTGAGSTAGTACCTTAAGTATCTTCCCACCTAATTATTTTGTTTTTGTTGTTGTTGCAAGTAAAAATTTATGTTAGTTTTGCAGCTGACTCAGATTAAAAATTACTGTTCTCATCTCCTAACATCCCTCTCTTGCCCTCCCTCAACAAGCAATGGCTGCCATATGAAATTTGCTAGTGTGATATTACRTACATTTGGCTGCCTAATCAAAATTATAGCGGTTGAAGTTGGAAAAATTCTGCTAACAAAGGCATTCCAGCTAAGCTGGATTGTTTTGGCAGCACCAGTGAAGAGCCAGTGTTGGTACTTTCAGGTATACCTGCACCTGGTGCTGGTGACTTCTGGCAAAGTGTCAGTGGAAAGCAGAAGGGACAGACATGTAAAGTGACTTKATCTGCAGTCAGGAGAGAGTGACTGAGGGCACGATTTCTCTTAACACTCAGCAGGTTGCTTTCTTTCCCTGGTCTCTCTACAAGAGAAGGCCAAGCTCCTCCACTGCTTTCTTTCTGAATCTGGCAGTCACATGGCTGTGGGGTTTTTGCTTCCGTGTATTGATCTGACAGGTAAATGGTGCACCAAAAAATTAATGTTCTTTTTCACTATCAGGTTGGTGATTGGGATCATATGATTGTTGCCTTCTGTGCAGAAGGGATGGCAGAAGGGGCAGGGATGTGCAACTTGGGATGCAAAAGGTGCACTGGAACAGGTTCCCCTTCTTGTGTCGTCTTACTATGACCACAGGATTGGTAATTTCTGAGCGTCTTTTCTGTAAAAAGTTGTCTGAATAACATTACATTTCATACTTGATTGAAAAAGCTGTTTTTTAATACTGCTTATTTTTTTGTGATCTTACAGGTGTCTCTGATGTAAGCTGCTTTCATTAAAACTTAGATTATGTAAGATGTGAATATGSAGATTTACTAGATGAAAGATGCAAGTCCTTTTTGGCATTTTGTGTCAGCAGTAAATGGTAAAATTGCTATCTAACTAAATACTTTCTTCCCTCCTGGCCAAGTGTCAACCTTTTTCCCCCAAYATGCTGGTTGTTCATTACTAGACTGCAGAGACAAATGATTGCATACCCTGCCTTCTCCTGATTCATCTGGGAGAAAAAAAAAGTAGCTATGTACAGCTGAATTTGAATATTTCTTAAAACTGAAATTATTATAGTGGTACTGCATCTTCTTTAAAATTAATTTGAAATACTTAGTAAATAAAGGAAAGTCACAGATTTCTGCCTTAAAATGTTGTTTTAAGACAACAAATGACAAAGTATTTTTTTAATTTACTTTGATTACCTTTAGGCATTGTTTTTAAGATCTGTCTCCATCAAACTTTCTTTTAATTTTAAGTTAAGTTTTAAGTTTGGAATKTTTTCCCCTTCATTTTAGCCTTGACATTGGTCTGTCTTACATGTTATCTACTTTTATCATTAGAGAGATCAATGAAAGGTTGAATGTGACCATCATAAATATTTATGTCTTAGCTTTCAGRAGARCTGGGAAATGGATGCATGTAACTAGGCAAGGATTAGTCACCTGCTGGAGAAAGGAAGAATAGTGCAGAATAAAGTTGATCCTAGGAATGCACAAACTGAGTTGGAGAAGCCTGCATGCAAAGTAGAAATTGAAGAAGTTAGCAGTCTTGCTTTTTATCTATCAAATGAAGGAAGAGTTGCAAAGGCAACAAATTTTTTATTTTATGCTTTCTCCCTGCTTTTTTTTTTTTTTTTTTTTTTTTTTTTTTTTTTTTTTTTTTAATACAGTCTTTATGCCAGAAGAAATGGTGCTCTGAAGTTCCTCTTTTCCAGAATAAGAGTCTTGTTAGATGATTTTCTGCCAGGCATTATTATCTAGTTAATTTATCCAGATGCCTCATTTTTAGAGTAAAGTAATGTCTATGAGATCCTTGTGAGCTAGAAACTTGGAACTCCAAAGCTTTTGTTACTGCTCTCCCTTCCAGCTTTAAGTTGCTTTCAGAACTTTTTGTTACACTGGTGGGATGTGGCAAATGTTCTCTCTAAAATTTGGAAAAGCTACAGGTATATATTCCTTCCAGTTCCAATCCAAAACCATGGATATTCATGTGCCAARCAGATATTTTCCAAAAGTAGCAAAGTTTTTCTCTCAGGAGGAAGCTGACCCAGGCTTTAATAGAGATGTGGTACGTTTTGGAAGTCTTAATTGCATTTGAGCTGTGTAATGTGAAGATCTTTCCATTTGTTTAAAATTTTTACACTAGAACTTTAAGGACGACTGTATSTGCAATTTGTCTTTGTGGCAGTGATTCTTGCTAAAAAAATCCCCCAAAGTTAGTACTTTTTTTGTGTCTTACCCAAATTATTTTTAGGATGACAAATTACCAGATGTATCCTTAGTTTCGAGTTTAATTTATTTATACTGTTATAAATTTTACCAAGTATTTTACCAAGTTTGTAACAGTAAGAACTATTAGTATGTTGGTAGCAATGATGTTATTGATGACTAAGATTTAACATTGCTCAGAARTGGTGAGCTCAGGCATCAGATTCAAATGTGAAAACAAGGTCAAGTATCTTCTTTACTGTGTATCAGTATAAGGTTTTAATGTGAACGTGATGTTTATCTGCTGTCTTTGGAGATCACAGGAGGAATATGCGACATGTACACTCTTTGAATGTCTGTGCTTATCATAGAATTTTCRTATCCTGCTAACCAGGCTATTTTTTTCCCACCTGTTAGTGCTGTGCYGGACTTACACATTTAGAAAAAAAATGCTGTTTGACTTGTACAAACTGTGTGCAAATTCTTGCTGTACTGTAATAAAAAAAAATGGAAAAAATCCAGGCAAGATCTTTTCCTTGCCTTCTACTGAAGATTTCCCTTTGCAGCACTTAGAGCAGTTTGTAGTAAACACAGAAGCATTGGACACTTCATTTTTGTTTTCACACATGTAGCAGATTTTTGAAAATACCTTATCCAAAGCTGGAGTTTTAGTAGTTCCTTCTTTCAGAACCATGTGCATTTATTTAAGTTTACAGCTTCCCTCAGAATAGAATTTTTAGAAGATTATTAAAATATAGGGGTTTGTGATGCTTTCCTAATGTTGAAACATAACACTGTGTGTTTACAYCAGGTAGCAGGTCTGTACTGTTGCAGACCTTAAGTTTTTTTCATCTTATTTTCCTGACTAGCTTGTCTAATCCTTTGTCTTAGTCACCCAAGGTGCTTCTGATAGTTTAGTGAAGTTCCTTCTTTGTGCTGTTGCTCCAGGATAACATTACATTCTCTTTTGCTATAAARTGATACCCTGTACTGCCCCACAGAAACTGAAGCTTCTGATTCTGGAGTTATGCTGTGTGTTGTGTTTAGCAGCTCTGACTGGATACCTTACTGTTTTTCAGTTTTAACAGGTGCCAAGGTAGGTACCTAAAAATTCTGTTTGCTTTTTGCATTGCCACATCTGTTGAGTGATGACAGTTCTTGTCAAAATATTGTTTGAAATAGACTGGTTGCGACTACCTTTAGGGAGAGCTACCTTAACTTTAACAAGATGTGTTTGGCAGTGTGTAGTGCCTGTGTTTTCTGCTGCTTTAGATAACTGGGGATGTACATTACTAAGAACAGACCAATGTAGCTTTGTCTTCCTGCATTAATGATCAAGCTGAATCTGAGTTAAGGAGTATATATTTAAAAAATAGGTGCTTTGCTCTTAAAACAAAGCCACTGAATGTCATGAGCTAGTACTTGGTAATTTGGTCCTGGACCTTGTAAGATATTGCAGTTCTCTGTATGAAAATGGCAGGGTGCCATAAGAAGTGTTGAGAAAGAGCCTTACTGATTCCTGCGTGGTGTGATGTCTTTGAARCTGCAGGAGGCTGTTAAMAGCAGCAGTCTCTGGAGTGTGCAGCTTCCAAACTGTTGTGGTGGGCAATTATCCCGGCTACTGTATGGTAACTGCCTAACTCAGATTTATTGCACTGTGCTTGTAGTCCAGTCATTTGACCTCTGCTACTCTGATCCCCAAYGAGCTTTTAAGCTGCATGTGGGATGATAAGCAGTGGCTGAGTTAATTATCTAAGTGCCTAATGTATTWGAACTCCTGCTTGTGAGGAGGATAGCTGATATAAAAGGGAAGAGTAARAAGATGTTTCCCCCGTGTAGGTGTGACAGTTTTTAGGATGACCTCTAATTCATGGTTGTTACAAACTTTACAAGTTTGAATAAGGCTTCAGGAAAGTACCAAAGTTTGTACTGGTTAAAAATTATCTTCTTCAATGTGATTTTAGCCTAATTAATTATAACATGTTCCCATGTGATCTTTAGTGGTCTTTTCATTTGTTAATTTATTTTTAGTGATAAATGAATGTATTTTACCAAAAGTGATGGCCTTTATCAATAGTAGTGGTTGCCAGACCTTTTGCTCCCTCTCCTTCTGCWTCAAGTGTGATACCTCCATTTCTGCCCACCCCTTCCTATTTTTGTTTTCAGGCCTTTGAAAATCTAGAATTATTGTTGGGGTTTTTGTGAATGAGCTGGAATTGTAGATGCATTGYCATCACTTTTACTTAGTTAAAAAACAAAACCATACCCATTGTCATCTAGAAATACATATTAAAGAGATGATGTACTCTGTTTTCAGATTCTGGTTGAAATGCACACAGGTGTAAGATACAGTAGTTACTTTTTGGAAATATTCTTGGTTGTGTTTTTTTTTTTTAAATTTTTGGTGAATTTCAGAGCTGTCAAGGTGTTTTCTTTGGTGGCTGTTTTTATCATACTGCTCTTATAACTTTCCGCATATTTGTGATTTATGCATCCTACARTCTCTCTTATATTCCCTGAAGAAGCATTTTTGTTATTAAAATTGAGGTTGAGAGCCTGTAAATAGACTAACATGAATATTATGTGCTTCCAGTTTTCCTAGTAGGGAATGGTTTTAGGCTGTTAATGACAAATAGTAACTGCAGTTGTCACATTTCTAGCTTTCACTTKTTGGGTGTAAGCCTAATTAAGATTTAGATGGTTCTCACTGGCTGTGGGGGAGAAAACCTGCATACCTTGGTAGCTAAGAAGAAATTAGCTTTCAGTAATGTTTCCCAATTCAGGTTGCAACAGTCTTTAGGAACCAACAATTCTAATAGCCAACACTATATCTGATTCAGGCTTGCCAGCACTGCATTTTACAGGTTGRCGTATTTGATTAGTCTATGGTTAGTTCAAGACAGTAAATAACACACAAACACTGTAAATGCTGTGTCAGTAATCTGTAAAAATCATAACTGATTTTAATACCAGAGTGTTCCCTGGACACTGAAAATCATACATGTCATCATCTGAGAAAAATTGATCCTAGAGTGTCAAAGCTGATGTAGCTGCTTTAGTTCAGACCCTGTATATTTAGACCATTGTGGAACCATAAGTCTTAGACTGGTGAAACTGAACTTTTGTGTTAGTTGGCATTGATTTGGGTTCTGTGTTGAAGTATAGTTTTTGTGCACAAACCCTAAACTGAGTATGCTGAATTTTTAAACTTCCTTTGCAACCTGTGCCTTTCTCTCTCTAAGCAGACCGGTCACCTTTGGTTAGATCATCTCACCAGCTGCTGAAAGGAGTTGCTCTGTAGAACATGATTGCTTGTTTTGTGATATAGTTTCAAGTGCTGCATGTTTGGTGATGTCTGCTATGCTTTTTATCAAAGTAAAGAACAACTTACTAAAGTACCTGGAAAAAATGACTGAATGTTAAGGAAGACATGCTGGATGCCTCTGTATAGGTATGTGTGTAATTCAGGTGTGAGGTTGGAAGGTAATTTGAATACTTCTGGCRTTCTTGCCTTCTTATCAGACACAGCAAGAAACAAACAAGGTAGAATTATAGAATAATTTAGATTGAAAAAGACCTCTAAGATTGTAAAGTAACACATTCAGCACCAATAAACCGTGTCCTGTAAGGGCTATATCTATAGGTCTTTCAAATGCCTTCAGCAATAGTGACTGAAATATCCAGCTTCTGTTTTTGAAAGATTGCTTAATTCAGCCTGGTGGAGAGGTTTGATCATTATGTTCTTCAAAGAGGTTGCTTACTTAGACCAGTGAAAACACTGTCTTTCTTCTGTGTATTTCATGATGAGGTAACTTATCCTAGTTTAAAACTGCCTTGGAGACCTAACACGAGTGTTTGCAAGATCTGTTCTGCCAGGCTGCACAAGAGCATCAGCACTCCACCCTGTGCCTTGCCAGCCAGTGAGATCACTGAAAAAATAAATGGCTCCACAAGCACTGGAACTAATGACTTCTGTTTTATGTGGTTTAGTCTTTTGTGGTTGATTTGTCTTTGGCAAGATCAGAGGGGTGTTCTCTGCCTGAAGTGGTTTTTTGCAGTAGGGCTCTTTGCGAGSATTCTCAAAAATAAAGCTCTTCTGRTGTCCAAAAAGATATAAACTTGAGTTCTGCTTTCCCAGCTCAGCACTTAYAAAATCTGTTTCTCTTATTCATCCACCTATTTTCGAAAGATCTGTAGGAACAAATGTAARACTTTTTGTTGTATTTGGACAGTGGGGATTTGTTAAATCAGATTGTTAAGATGCAGACAGCTGATGTCTCAAGGCAAGGAAACCAGACTAAAAGTATTGGTGATTCTGGGTGGCTGTCATTATGACCAGATTATAGGGCTCTTCTGAGACTCCAGGTGGTGCTGTGGTACCACCTGGGTCATTTTTCTTGGGTAACCAGTAAGGTTTATCTGTAGAAATTGGTGAACTTGCCTGCTGCCTTCTCGAAGTTGAAGTCATAGAGAAGAGTAAACTGAGAATAGTATTGCATGCACTGAATGTTTCTGTGGGTTTGTAAAAAACAGAACTGTTCTGCATGCTACGATATTTATTTCTGTTTATAGCTAAAGGCCAAGAAGTACTATATCTGTGTTTTGTTTGTTTTTGTTTTGTTTGCCTTACTGCTGTGCCACTAGCTGGCAATATTCTGGCATATTTCTTGCTGCAGTAACTCAGACTTACTAACTCATTCCACCAGAGCATGAGTAACATTCCCTGTCTGCCTCAAAAATCGTCGCAAGTAAAATACAAGTTTTGATTGGAGTGAAATTGAAGTTATCGAATATTGATGCTCTCTTGCACTGATTTCTATGGTCTTTTTCTTTGCCTCAGTGTCTTATTAGAGTAAAGAGTTACTGAGAGTTTTATGTAGAGTCATTATTTGCACACCTGCTTCAGAAATAAGTGAGGGAATAAAGGCAAACTGTTTCTTTTCTTTGAAGATTGTGTGTGTTCTTTCCTTGATATGTGTTAAAGCAAGAGAATTCAATGTATGGCACCATTGGGGAACGATGATATTTATATAAGATATTAATAGTATTAATACAACTTGATGTTAAAATCTGAAAAATACTTTAAGGTTTCCTATGCTAGATAAAAGGTTTGTGAAGGGTGGGAGAGTGATTTTAGAAGTTGTTTTTGTGGTATGGGTGGTTAAGGGGGTGGAAGATGGAAGGGAAGATCTCAGCTATTGCTCCTGCTGCTGATTAGATTGAATGTCTTGCATTATGTTTTTMTGTTTGAACCTTTGTTTATTTCATGCACCTCTCAGTTTGGGCTTACCACAGGTTTTTTTTCAGAAAGAGATGTATTACATATAAATGTATGTTTACATTGTGTTCTTCTAGTGACATTCTGCCTATACCATCCTCTTTGTCTGTTGCGTGTTATTTGTTTGATTAGAAACTTGTCCTTAGGGATACGAAAAAATCAGGGGTAAATATACATAGATATGGCAGCAAAGTATGGAAGGTTGACTGTGGTTGGGATTTATGGATGAATTAGCTTTCTAAACAGATATTGCAAGTAAAAATTCTTTATCTTGGATGTAATGGTTTATCTTGTTCTCCGCAGGAACGTGTGCAAATCAGAAAATGCTACTTCCAAGGTCTCAGAATCCGACCCTGAGGAATTATCAGATGAAGCAAGTGCTGACACCTTCTATGGCGCTTCTCCCCCTAGTACACCCCGCCAGATGAAGCGCATGTCAACAAAGCATCAGAAAAATAACGTTGGCAGACCTGCTAGCCGCTCCACTTTGAAAGGCAAGTGTGGTGCCTTGATTTTTTTCCTAAASTGATCATAGTCAGAGCAGTAGCCTGTTGTTACCTGATGGAGGGATTATACAGAAGATGGAGCCAGATACTGAGGTACAGTGAAAGAACAGGAGGCAGCTGTTGTAAGTTGCAACGAAGGAAGACTCTTGGATATTAGAAGAAGAATTTTACTATGAGAGTGCTCAAACAATGAACAGTTTTCCAGGGGAACTGTTGTATTGTGGAATCTCCATCTTTGGAGATTTTTAGAACGACTGGTTAAGATCATGAGCAGGCTAAACTAGTTTTGAAATAAACCCAGCTTTGAGCAGAAAGTTGGAAAAAATGACCTTCAGAAGTACTTTTCAGTARTTTTTTTTCTGTGTTTCTGTGATCTCTAGTAATCGTGTTATTGCTTTTCTGCCCAAATTTCATGTTCTGAAGCACTTCACAGRCTGTTTATTGGAAAATACAGTTTTTCAGTGATTATTCTTTACTCTTTAATGTCACTGAAGCACTTTAAGTGTAGTTACTCCTGCTTGCTTCTGACACTTCATTATATAGAGATAATGGGGGAAAAACCCAAAAGGTACTTGATACATGTTTTTTTCCTAATACTACTAAGTAATGGTATCTAATAATAAAACCTTTTAGCTTAAAGTGATTTTTTTTTTTTGGTTGAGATTGCATGGGTGCAAAAAAGCCATTGAAGATTGTATGATCAGTGTTTCCATACACAATACAACTGGATTTTTGTGTGGGATTCTTTGTTGTTTGTTTGTTTAATATATTTCTAAACAACTAACAAACTAYGTCAGATGATTATTTGCCAGAGTTATGACGGCTTAATTATTGCCAGTTAATGTTTTGGAAGCAATTTTTAAAATTGCTTCACATGAAACAAGGAAATATTAGARTGCATAGCAAGGATTCAATTTTTGAGGTAGAATGTAGGGAAGAAAAAGATTAATTGTTTAGTGTGAATAAGGGAGTATAGTTAATTCTTTGGTTGKGTAGAGCAGTGGAATGCAGGTTTGTAATGAAAGAGGGGCCAATGCAAACATTTTCCAAAGCTTCTGTTTCCCATTCACTTCATACAGCCTCTGAATTACATCACTGAAGAGAACATTCACTGAAATACCTCTTCCTTATATGAAATTACAGAGAAATCTTGTTACTCTTKCCACTTAACTGTAGGCATTGGAATTATTAAGCCTCTTTAACTTTGCTAAAAGGCACATTTAAAAGCTAGTAAAATTCTTCTGTT
>NW_026623237.1:767585-778160 GCF_030028575.1 Malurus melanocephalus
AAAGTTAGTTTCTAAACAGAGACATTGTGATACTAAAGAAATAGAATGTATTATATTTCATTGTTAGCCTTTGCTTCTGAGCACATATTAAATATTGATACCTTGATGAGAAATAATGAGCTGTTATTTATCCCTGCTTTTAGATTTTGAGTTTTTGGAGCAAGGCCTTTATATTTGTGAGTGGAATGGTTCTTACTTCTGGCATGATAATATCCTGTTCTTGGTTGCCATAAGTGGATATTAAAATACATTCACATTTTTTTCTGATTATTTGAATAGTGTTGTGTAAAACATCTTTTTCTGGAAAGTTCATAGTAAGCTTTTTTTTCTTAAACTTTTCCTATTTGTACAATCTCACAAGAGTTATTTTGTATTATGAAGAGAAAAAAAAGCCACCCTGAAACCTTGTGGAGTATTTCGTTGACCTTGAATGTGCATCCGTATACTCTTACTGAGCTTGAATGGTTATACTTCAGTAAGAGAATTCATTCAGTGGTCGGTTTAATGTAACTAACCACTTACAAAAGTAAATTTTATATAACTTTTCAGGTGTTTGCAAATAAGATTTAAGGTATCTTTATTTAGACAACTGCAAGAATTTCGGAAATTAGAGGCTTGCTTGCTTGAATTTCTGATGCTTGATTGTTTAATTTGGGTCACACCAAGTTTCTTATAACTTGCATTTAGTATCCAAACATAAATTGATTCAGCAATTTTGTTTAGTTTCTGAATTGTTTCACCTGTAGCTTAAAACCTGTGGGATTCACATTTTTCTAAGCTAAATGCATTTCAAAGGTGCTTGTAAGATTTACCTGTGTCTCCTGAACTCAGTGAATGCTTGCTTACTTACTGAAGTGTTAGCTTCTCTATTTACTATGTAAAAGCAGCGCCWATCTCTGCTTTTCAGTATAAAATTTTTGCAGCTTCATACTTGAATCACTGTTCACCCTGCTTTCCTATCCCCATTGTGTTCCTCACATGCATTTTGTCGTATTTTCTTTTAATGGCTTGTTTAAGATCTCAGGCTCCCCCACATGCTCCCTCTCACCGACTGACAGTGTCTTAGTTGTGAAACCCCCTGCCCTTTGTAGCATTAAAAGTAATCATAACTCAATGTTTATTAGTACAGCTTGCTTTTTGCAGAATAATTGTAGTCTATATTACAATACTGCAGTAAAATTAATAATGGGAACTCCTACAGTTATAGCATGGGTATCCATTTATTGCAGGACTTGAGTCATGTGTACTTGAATCACTGCTGTCTATTTGATAAGAAGAGAAGATTTTGAAACTATTTGTAGATTATTGTGCCTGGGTTTTGTTAAGAATGATAAACATTTAAGTATTACAGCTTTTTGGTTGTCTAATAATGAATAATTTTTAACTTTCTTTCAATTTATTTTGGTGGCGTGGTGAAGATTAATGATAAGGGAGCCTAATATGTTAAAAATACAAACTGAAGGAATCTAGAGGTCCTCCTATCAAGTAAAGAAAGCAATCTTTAAATGTAACAGGATTTTAATTTATTTTGCAAGGCCACCAAAATCTTCAGCATCTAAGTGCTGTTAGAAGTTGATTTATCTRATCTACTTAAAGTCTGAGTGGAGAGGGTGTGTGTTTCATCTCTGTCAACCTCCTTTTCCAGTCTGCTTGCCTGCCAGTGCAAAATGCCCCTTCCTGTTGTTTGCYKGGCTTTGCTCTTTGGATTTTGTCTCCTTGCAGCAATGCCACCCGTGGTCAGTGAATACAGACAAAGTATTCAGCCGTCGTTCTGAAAGTCTTTTGTGTTCTTGAGTGAGCAGAGCCCCTGTGACCATGCAKCATCTGTTCCAGCTATTGATCAGCTGGAACTGCTGGACTTTAGTAGTGTGCATACAGGTGCTYCTCTCCAGCTTGCCAACACTTCTGAGAGAGAGAACCACTCTTCTCATGCCAAGTAGTTCCYCCTATTCTGATCTGCAAAGCCTAGACTGAAGTGCTTTTTTTATTTCTGCAGAAAAGTGACAAGGTCTGCTGCTCCTGAGGAAAGAACAGGAAGAGAGGAGAAGATTTCACCTTTAGGCAGGAAAGGGCTGTTGTCCATAGTAAGGAGGAAAGCAATTGTTTGTATATTGTGACATTTGGGACGTAGGCTCAAGGTGCTAAGGCAGTGTATTAAGATCACAGAGGGGTTSACAAAACTAAGATCAACCTCCTCAAGAGGCAGGATTGGCGTGTTCAAGCTGAATTTCAAAATCTCTTTATGCTGCAGTTTTTATGAAATTGCATGGACGTTGGAGACGCTTTAATTCAGTTTGGTTTTGATATCATAGTAATGCTTTGTTGCACTTTGAATTTTTGGGGGTTGTGACAAATGTATGGAAGATGAACTTGGAAACCATTCTTTTCCTTTTGATCATACTCAGTTCTCAGTAGATAKAGATGAGAATTCTCTGAGGTAAAGCAAGAGAAGAAAAAGTCCTTTCGCTTAGTGTATAATAGTGGTAACTTGTAGTAGTAAGACTACATTTTACTTCTATCCATGCCTGTATTGTTTTATTGATATTAAACAATGTTTTGCTTAATGTGAGAGATGTGATTGGGAACTGAATTGCAAAATGCTTGTTCTTGTTGCTGCATTCACATTGTTTCTTTTTTCTTTTCTTACAGAAAAGATGAGTGTGCCAGCTCAATCTTTGCATAAAGACAATGGGAAAACCATTGAGAATGTGGAGGAGCACAGCTATAAGCAAGGGAAAAAGATCAGAGATGCCCTAAGGACAACAGAACGAGATCACAAGAAAAATGTTCAGTGCTCTTTCATGTTAGACTCAGTTGGTGGCTCTCTGCCAAAAAAACCAATTCCAGATGTTGATCTCAATAAGCCTTACCTCAGCCTTGGCTGTAGCCATGCTAAGCTTCCAGTGTCTGTGCCCATGCCAATACCCAGAACTACACGCCAGACCTCTAGGACTGATTGCCCGGCAGACCGGTTAAAATTCTTTGAAACCCTGCGGCTTTTGTTAAAACTTACCTCAGTCTCAAAGAAAAAGGACAGGGAACAAAGAGGACAGGAAAAYACATCTTCTGTCTGGTTGAACCGATCCAATGAACTGATCTGGCTGGAGCTGCAAGCTTGGCATGCTGGCCGGAGCATTAATGACCAAGACCTCTATCTCTATGCAGCCCGTCAAGCTATCCCCGATATCATCAATGAAATTCTCACCTTCAAAGTGGACTATGGAAACTTCTCCTCTGTAAAAAATGGAGCCAGTCTCAATGGTACTTCAGGAGAAGGAGTTTTTAAATCAACACATGAAACTAGTGCTTTGGGTTACTCAAGTTACCATGAACACCTCCATCGCCAGCGGGTCTCATTTGAGCAGGTAAAGCGAATAATGGAGCTGCTGGAGTATATAGAAGCACTTTATCCATCTCTGCAGGCTCTTCAAAAGGACTATGAAAAGTATGCTGCAAAGGACTTCCAAGACAGAGTGCAGGCACTCTGTTTATGGTTAAATATTACAAAAGACTTAAACCAGAAACTGAGGATTATGGGTACTGTATTGGGCATCAAAAATCTTTCAGACATTGGCTGGCCAGTGTTTGAAATTCCTTCTCCTCGACTGTCTAAGGACAATGATCCAGATGATGAAGACATTGATAGGGAAACAGAAGTAAAGGAATCCTCAGGAACATGCACAGAGGAGAGTGATGGTGAAGAACAAATCTCTGAGGAGAACGTTGAGGAACTTAGACAAGCCATCAAGAGCAGTTTTACTAATAAGCCAAATTTTGACTTTCAGGACCATTTTTCAAGGAGGCTTGATAGGCTTGAATCTGAGGATGACTCTACTTCTTGGGTTATTCCAGAATGCAGTGCTGAGGGAAGCTGCAGCCAACACTGTTTGACCTCTATTTACAGGCCATTTGTTGATAAAGCACTGAAGCAAATGGGGTTGAGGAAACTAATTTTAAGACTGCACAAGCTAATGCATGGTTCTTTGCAAAGGGCCCGTATGGCGTTGGTAAGGAGTGATCACCAGCTGGAGGTAGGTTGCCAGTGTAAATGGATAACAGGATACCTCCCTACTGTTTCTAAGTGAAAATGTAGGAATTGGGGTCTTACAAAATTTTGGTTGTTTAGTTGGTTTTTGAGAGACTGTGTATTATGAGTAGGAGTCCAGTTCTCCTTCCACGGAAATGAATCTATCATTTGACTGAATTTGTGTGAAGCCCAAGCTAGTTCTCTGTTCTTGTTTATAATAGAAATGACATTTTTATGATAACATCTTTGTTCATTGCATTTTCTAATGTCTAAATCAACAAGTCARAAAAATCACCGTGAAAAATTTGGCACAACAGTTGAATTGTGAGAAAAATCAGCAATGGCGGTGGTCATTTTTCTTGTCTTCAAGACTGGATGTCTTTCTGCAAGATATTGTTTATAAAAATGTCACTATAGTTTTGTGGTTTTTCTTGTCTACATAAATGAAGTACTGTGGTGGCATATTATGCTTGAGGGGAAATAGGCTAAATGAATGGACTTCTTTAACCTTGAAATCTATGAAAAGTCATGTTAGTGTGTTGCATTCTTTAGCTGGCTTTTAGTTTATTATTTTTCTTTGGGTAATTTTATATTCTGCATTAAGAATGACTGTGAGTTGATAAAAATAATTTAGGGCCTAAGTAGTAAATGAAGGACAGTAGTTTCATATTGTAAGATGCAGTCACTAATTCTTKCAAGGCAGAGTTGTTTTTTAGATAACAGTTTATACTAACTTGTGGACACTTTTATGCTAGGAAAAATTGGTGGTAAGGATTACTTGCTCTCCTATGTAAATTGACACTGTGAATTCTGGACTAAGGTATCTCTTAGCGAACATGCCCATTCTGATACGGATACCATATGTGGTCTTTGATACATTGCTGATCTCTTAATGTTGATTGTCACGTTTGCAAAAGGAATAGGAATTTTTTTATCTCCCTTGCAGGTTATTTTTTTAGGATTAATAAATTCATAAATATAAAGCTATTTGTTTTTGAAAGCTTTTATTTATACTGTTACTAGTCTAGCTATTACTGTGGAAATGAAGCTATTAGTTGAATTTTTSTTTGTTCTCTAATTGGTTTCAGCTTGTGTTTTAGAAAGTATACATTAGAAATACATGAATTTTTTTTTAAGAGTCAAGTGCATAAGGGAAACTTGTAGGTGTCTTCTTACAGTAACCAAAAGCACTCCCAAACCACGTACCCTTAGAAAGTTCAGCTTAATCTATATGTTTTTTTAAATAAAAAAAAGTAAACACRACATGATATGGGGGTATTGAAAATATTTTTGAAACTGTGAAATACTCAAAAGTTTTGAGTGCTTAATGGTTTTTAAAACAAATTAATGAAACATGTAGCTAGAGTTTTTGCTGCAGCTTCACAGAATTAAAGTTTCTGGTGATGCAGTGTCAGATGACGTGTATAAGATGTAAGGTTGATCTCTTCTCCCTCCTTCTCTGTCTTTGTGACTACTTTGTTTATTTTCAGTAATGATTACATTTTTTTTTAGAATACTGTTCTCTTTTAAGAAATAATTTGATTAAAGGTGATGTCATAAAATTGTAAACTTCTTTTTCTGCACCAAAATTTAAAGCACATAGTCAGAAAAAAACCCAAACAACTCTTTGTCAGAGATGTGGTACCTACTGCAGTAAAAGATGACATTATACTAAAATGGAAAAAGTGGATTTCAGTTGCTTGGTCTTTGCACTTGACAATACTTTGAATGTAGTGTGKTTTTTTTTTAGTGCAGTTCAGTTTGATATTTGTATGCAGAAAGAGTTGTTAGTATTCTGTTAATCTTTATTGCTTCTGTTACTTTTGTAACTTGACTCTGTGTTTGTGTGTACTTACACTTTTAAGTCTCTGGACATACTTATGTTTCTGTTGTTGCTTAAAYGCTGTCTAAAACACACCTAAAATGTGCTTTCTGGATTCTTCACTGTATACATTTTAATGCTCATTTCATCCTAAATATGTGTAAATCTTTATATGTATTGCTGTGTCTTAGTGTTTTCTAAAACRTGTGTTTGATTCCTCAATAGGCTCTGATACTTTAACAAGACTCTAGGCAGTGTACAGTCAGTCCATTTTGTGTAGAAGTTGTACMATTTCTTACTTGATGAAGCTGGATAATATTCCTAACTTTAGCTTAAAAAATTGGAAGTTATTTTAATAGAATGTATTTAAGCTTGTGTACCCTGTTTGTTGTTTATTGAACTGGCTGCACTTTTGAGTGTGGTTCTTCTGTATGATCTCAATAAATGGCTTAGAGTTTTTCTTGGGGTTTTTATAAGAAATATTTGAAACATTTCAGATTGGGCCTGCAGAAGATTAAGATTAGTCAGATGGAACAATAGCAGTTTAGGACTAAGCCCTAATGTAATTTACTGTTATCCTTGATATTGAAAAATGGTATTACGAATTTATTCAATTTGTCTGTGGTTTTTTTGCTCATAGACTAGTTCTTTAATATTTTTATAAGAACTGAATTTCATAAAACTATATTCGCATCACCATGAGGATTGTATTTCTAAATTTTTTTTTGTTGCACTGTTGAAGTGTAGTATTTTTACAACCTGTTTGTTAATGAAAACTTCTTGTATAAAAATCTTTAGCTGTGATGCTATTCTGGAGCTATTTGTACCTTTTAAAGAGGGTAAAAAYATGATGTTAATATTCCATCTAAGAAGATACGTTTTTAAGTATGTGTTCTAATTTTCTGCTAGTTTACAAGTTATAAAGGTTTTTTAAACTTTCTAGGCAGTATACTTTATCACTGATCTAATTTCTGGTAATGTTTTTCTCCCTTTTGTATGTGATGTTAATTAAATTTGCCTGAAGAAAAACCTAGAAAAGGCTAGTTATGTTTACTATATGAATGAAGTATATTCAGGTGTCATAGCAGCTGAAAAATGAGAATAAGAATAAAACAAATTTAATCTGAAACAAACTTATCCTTAAATGATGACTAGTGTGTTGCTATCTTTAGGAGCCTCACATGTTCTGCCGTCCAAATTTTCTTTCTAAATTAAACCCCAGGGTGCCTCCATGTACAGGCTTGCGTAGAATGATATCACAAGGTGTATAGTTAAATTTCTAGGATGTTTATTTCATATAGTCTTAATTATCTTCTCTAATTAGAAAACAAATTTTATTTAAATGTAATCTTAATTTAAATGAAAAGGAAGTTTATTATTAAAAAAAATCCTAAACCCCCAAAAAATCAACAAAGCAAACCAGCTTGATCTTTATATTTGATCTTTCTTGTTTGACAGTTTAAATTTAAAATCTACCAAAATTCAATAGTTACTTTTTGTGTACTTTGGCTTAGTTTAGCTAGTGACACGTTTTTGAATATTGCAATCATTTACTTTGTGGAGTTTTATGTGAATATATGCGTTATCTATTTGAAAAGGAGCAAGGTTACATACCTGGTGTAGCTTAGTGCACACTTTGATCTCTAGATATTGTCGTAACAGAAACATAAGTGATTTTGTTCATTCCAAAGGGCCCATAATTGTTTTCCTCAGAATAGCCCATAATTGTTTTTCCTTAACAAAAGGTTAGCTTTAAAAACCCCCCAGTGATATAAACTTGAAACTTCTGTGGTTGACCTTCCAGTTAATAGATTATTATCTTTTAAAAACACACTTCTGTGCATACTACTTTAAACARATCCAGAAATCCTCAAGAATTTTAAGGATCCTTTTCATGATACCTATTTTTTGTTACAGTTTTCAGAATTTCCAGATCCCATGTTGTGTTCAGATTATGTGCAGTTACTWAATTTCCCACCTTGTTGCGAGCAAAAATGCAGCGCTGTATCATGGGAGGAGTTGAAATCCATGGATTTGCCATCTTTTGAACCTGCATTCTTGGTCCTCTGCCGAGTTCTGCTCAATGTTATCCATGAATGTCTCAAACTGAGGTTGGAACAAAGACCTGCTGGGGAACCATCTCTTTTGAGTATTAAACAGGTTTGCTTCAACTGCTTTTTTAATATCTATTTCCTGTTTGAAATACATTGTCATTTCATTATGACGTGGCTGTCTGTTTAAAGAAGATCAATGTAAGAAATTACAATGTAAAATTATGGAGTAATTTTTGTAAATAGTCTTGTATTTCATATTGAGATCTGATTTTTTGCGTAATAAATAACTGGTCATATATACTTCTCTGATTTAGGTTTCCACATCAAAACTGGTAACTAAAAATATTAGTAGCTGGTGAAAGTAAACAATATTGTTTCCATTTGCATTATAAGCTATACAATCTTCTCTAGCACATCTTCCTCCATTTGGGTTTCTTAGGCAGTATAAGCAGTTTTAAAGGTCTTGCTTCTTTATTTCTTTGCTTTGATTATTTTTCTTCTTCCAAATGTAAGACATCTGCTAATATGCAGTAGTCATATAATAAAAATTAAGAAGAAAAACACAATTAAAAAAATATCTTCCCCATCATGTTGTATTATATATATTTTCTGTTAGTAATGACGCAGGATTGTCAGTCCTGTCACTGGTTGAGAATATTATATGGGGATTTATTTTCTGGAGGCTGTCAGGTCCAATGAAGGCTGTTTGGATCAATGCCATTTTTCAAAATGTAGTCCAGGACATCCTAAATTCGCCTGGTCTCCCTGCACCCTGGTGAGCATAACCAGATTGGGGTTTTATCAGAGGATCTCGAAAGGTAACCATCTGAATTAACTCTTGGGCTGATTATGATTTCACATTCCAGTTATTTGCTGCTCCAAAATCAATTGCTATGTTACTTTATAGTCCCAAATAAATTYGTCTTCTCTTCCTTGTCCCCTGCCATGCTCTTCCTTGCTCTCCCCATTGTTTGAAGCCTAAATTTCAGCATTAACAGTCAWAGAGTAAAAAGTTGCATAGTGTACTCTGATGTTAAGTGCAATATATCCTCCAGAGACTGGAGCRATATGGGTTTTTCCCCCTTAACATTTTGTGTGCTCCTTGTGGATTCAGATTTAAGTAAAAACTATACTTTCTTCCAAGAAAACAATGTGTTTGTAACAGACTGTTTTGGTGGCGGATGCTGCCTTGCTAATGACATTAAAAAAATGAATTGAATTCAGCAAATGCTTCCTGTCCAATGCAATATGTCTGAACAAAGGAGCTGTGGAGGATGTTTCACAAATAGATSTGTTTGTTTCCTGAAGAATTATAATTTCTAAAATCTTGAGCAAGCTCAAAACAAGAGTCCAGGAGTCTGTTTTATTCTGCAAGTTCAGAGAGTATTGCAGAACTACAGAGAAGTCTGCATTAGAGATAACTCGGGTCCACCCTTCTCGAAGCTGGATCCTACAGTTAAATTGATCCCCAAATTAGATTGTTTTATTATTATATTAGAGCATTTTCAGCAGGTTGAGGGATGTGATCCTGCCCCTCTACTCAGCCCTAGTGAGGTGCATTAGGAGAGCTGCGTCCAAGTCTGAGCTTCTCAGTACAAGAGAGATGAGCTCTTGGAATGGGTCCRGTAGAGGACAGCAAAGATGATTAGGGGCCTGGAACATCTCTCCTGTGAGGAAAGGCTGAGGGAGTTGGGCCTGTTCAGCCTTGAGAAGAGACACCGAGAGGGGCCCTCATCAATGTCATGTGTCACATCTGCAGCCCTCAGAAGCTGACCATCTGGTRTGTGATCAAACCAGCTATCTTCAGTCATTGTGCTCTTCTGGCCACTAGGCAGGGATGCAGAGCTTGGATGCAGCTCAAGACAGTTGCGCCATCTTAACTGCAGACGTAAGATTTTCAAATTCTTTTAAGGTGTTACTCAGGAAGGAGAGCTGGTGCTGCAGCACAACTTTCTGGAAGTGGTACTGTTCCACTTCCTTCTGTAAGATGGTCTTCTGGGTAGACTGCTGTGCATTGGATTTCTCTGCATTGAGGAAGGGACCAGTGCATTCTTGTACTTCGGCACAACTTTATTAGTAGAGGAGTTGTTAATTATTTTTGTTTTGATTTTTGATGCAAGCAACGCATTCAACTTTGCAATCCTCAGGGCATCCTGTCCCGTATCTGCAGAGATGACAGAGAGACCTGGACAAATTAGAGAGATGGGCAGTCACCAGCTATATGAAGTTTAAAAAGGGCAAGTGCCAGTTTCTGCACGTGTGACAGGGCAACCCTGGTTGCGTGTATAGACTGGGGAAGGGGAGGCTGGGGAGCAGTGCCACGGAAAGGGACCTGTGGGTTCTGGTCAGTGGCAAGTTGAACATGAGCCAGCAGTGCTCTGGCAGCCAGGAGAGAAAACCCTGTCCTGGGGGGCATCAGGCACAGCATCACCAGGTGGGAAAGGGAGGGGATTGTCCTGCTCTGCTCTGACCTGGGGCAGCCTCACCTCCAGTGCTGCGGGCAGCTTTGGGTGATACATTGTAAAAATGGCATTAAGCTATTGGGGGACATCCAAATGAGCATCAGGAGGATCATGAGAATGGTGAAGCACCTTGAGGGGAAGCCACATGAAGAGCAGCTGTGGTCACTTGGTCTGTTCAGTCTGGAGGAGACTGAGGGGAGATCTCATTGC
>NW_026623237.1:778889-1044568 GCF_030028575.1 Malurus melanocephalus
TTTTTTCTCTTGTATTAGACAGAATTTCCTTTAAGCAGCTTGTTCCTGTTGCCTCATGTGGGGTGACTTTATCTTTGTGAAAGGAGTGCTCTCATTTTCTCTGTAACTGCCCTCTAGGCATTGGACATCTGTGATTAAATTCCCCCTGCATATTCTCTTTTCAAGGCTGAACAAACCCAATTCCCTGAATTGTTCTTTGTATCCAAGTAGTATAGYGCAGTCTGGTTTTTGAAGTGATTGACCTAATGAACCTTATTTGAGGCACTGAGACCTTTAAGTGTCTCCTGCTTTTTGGTACCATTTGAAATGGTTGCAGTACTGTGTAAATGTATCAGGCATGCCAATCCTGTTACTCAGCTTTTTCAAGGTGACATTAAATTTTTGTATTACTAGCAAGTTAATTGTATTAATAAAATAAATCTGATTTTCAATAAAAAGTATACATACAAAAGGAAAACTAACACAGATGATATGCCTCTTACAATGTGGCTTTCCTCCTGTCCTTTCTTACCGCCTTCCTCCTTTTTAGCAATCTTGTCCATGTTTCACTTTCAGTAGGAGCTTTTGTAATCCWGATGATCCTGTGTTATTGGAGAGAGCTGTTCTCTTTTAATGGCAGTTTAGTACCCGAACAGTTTAAGATGGTTCTCAAATTCAGTATTTGTGCTGAAAGTTGAATGTGTGTATGTGCATGTGGGTTATTTCTGTTTGGTGGTATTGTTTGTCTTGCCCCACCTGCTTTGAGAAAATAATTAMATATATAAACTACTAAACAAAAGCRACCCRTCAAACAAAACAATAATAGTGATAATATTTTAAGCTGTGTATTCATGTGCTCATTATACACTAAAATTTTGTTTGGCTGTTGAGAGATTCAGTTTCAAAMGTTGACACTAAGATTAGCACTGCAGGTTTTCTGTAAATCCTATATTCTGTTATTCCGTAGCATATCCCTGTAAAAGAGTATTATTTAAATTAAAAAAAAAAAAAACAAACTGCTGTTTTAGTTGAAGTTTTTCAGGTTTATTTTGGAATGGACATGGATTGAAGGGGGAAAAAAAAAAACCATAGGTTTTTGTACACAAAGTACACTGGATGTGATTGAAGCACATTCATTTTAAAATACATGACATGTTAGTGATATAAAAGTGTCATTTTAGATTTCCACCTTATTAAAAATGATTTTTTTTTCCTCCGTTTTTCACCTAACTTGGTAAATTATAAACTGTATAGTTCAGACTCTTATTCTTGTTTCCTCTGCACGTCGGGGAGCACAACGTAACGTGTTCTGGCCTGTAAAGAATTCCAAAGACTCCTGTCATACTAATACCATTCTTGTATWTTTTTTGCTTTTGTGCCATTTTGATTTCTCATACATTGAGTCCACTATATTGCTATATTATTTTGCCAGAAGATTTTAAAAGAAGATTTTAAAAAGTGTATTAACCAACCAACAATGCCATTCCCTCTGAGCCTCCAAACTTTCAGACTTTTGATTTAATGCAGTTGTTGCTCAGAAAGATCAGGAATTGTCAAACCTGAAGACTGATAATGATTTCAGAAGAATACACACTTAACACTAAAGGGCTTCTGAAAGAAAGGCGTTGGTTGGTGTAGGTTTGAAAGGATCCTTGTGCATTGTGTGCTTCTGTACCTCATCTGTAACTGTGGTTGTGCATGTCTCTTGAAATAAGTTAAGGCTAAGCTTTTAGGGAGAGCTGACAGTTGTTCCAAAGGTGACCCCTTCTGCAGTTGAAAAGATAACTTTCCTCATGTTAGCTTTGCCCAGGGAAGCAACAAAAACCCACTTAGTTTTTTCAGGTTTGGTATCCCAGTAGATTGATAGTGAATTCACCATAGTAAAACACTTCTTTAAGCAGATGTTAAACACATTGCATATTTTTCCTGACTTGCTTCTKTTGAATCTGGTGATTTTGTGAGCCATTTTGCCCCTTTCTAAAGTAWTTATCCAGTGAATTGCTTGCCGTAACATTGTGCAGGGAGTAAGTCTGAAACACTTGCCTCCCACCTCYATTTACATTTATGTGGCAAAAAGTGGGATTGCAATTAAATAATCCTGGAAAACTAGCGTCATCTTTCATGCATATGTGTAGAGCAACTGTATTTGTTTCAAAAAGCTGTAGAAATTATGTAGTGACCAGCTAACATATTTAGACAAACTGGACTGACAAATTAAGCTTGCACTGCCTAGGGTGAATTTAAAAGTAATATCKTGACTGATGGCAGTTTTTGGGTTTTTCTCTTGCAGCTAGTGAGAGAGTGTAAAGAAGTTCTGAAGGGTGGACTCTTAATGAAGCAATATTACCAGTTCATGTTGAGGGAAGTGTTAGATGAYTTACAAAAGATTGATTGCAACATTGATTCTTTTGAAGAGGATCTGCATAAAATGTTAATGGTAAGCTTCAAAAAGGAGTGTTCAAGTAAATGTGTTAATCTGAATACTGCTAATAGGAATCTGTGCTGGCTTTTTTTTCCCTACTTTGATACAATTTTATTATTTTAATTGATTCGCAACACAGAAGCCAGTGCTGTTTTAGCAGTGATTTTAGCAGTACTGTTTTTTGTTCTGTGGTACAGTATACTTGTAAATTGCCTGCATTCAAACCAAAAATGGTTTGTATATAGAACTGTAAATTCCRTAAGTTTGGACTAAATCTTTAATAATGAATAAAATACAATTTTTTTTTCACTTACATTATATCTTACTGTGTTGATATTGCATAATGCATCATTGATACTTATTTTTAATGTTTATTATTGCAATTAGTTAAATAAGTTTTTTAAGAAAAATGCTTGGCCTCTGAAAGGTAAGGTTTGRAACTGGGTGAGCCCTAAGGTCTGTTTCAACCCAAAACATTCTATGTTTCTATGATCTTGGCATTATTGCAGTCTAGTCTGAAAATGCTGAAACACAATACAAAGTGTCCTAATCATTTTTGAGAGGGATGTTACAGATTATTGAACTGAAATAAACTGCAGGTAATTTTTGCATTCAATATGATCCTGAAGAGCAGATGATTGAAGAAAAATTGGTTTAAGACAAGAGTAATTAAATGAAGGTGAGAGAAAGACTGAACATAAAGTAATGCAAAGGGTAATGTAGAATCTCAGAAACCTTTTCATGRTTCATCCAGGAGGATATGTTCAGATAAAACCTTTTGAAGTAATTCAGTTAATAAAAGGTATAAAGACTGTTTTTCAGCAGTTCAGCTTTAAAAACTCTGGCTACTGTGGGTATTCACTAATACAATGGTAAATAGCATCACAGCAGGCAGGTTGGTAATATTTTCAGGAAGGTATTATGGAGACAAAGAATTTAATACTTCTTGAGCCATAAATTGCACCTTTTGTATGAAAACAGAGCTCATTTTCAGTCATAGCTAATGAAAATTATTATAGAAATACCTTCTAAAGTTGTGTATTACTGAGTTTGGCTGTTGATTTGAGAAGTTCTAGACCTTAAATTACACCTTGTTTAACAATTTGTGTTTGAATTATCTCTTTCTTGTATAGGTTTACTTTGATTATATGCGAAGCTGGATCCAAATGCTGCAGCAGTTACCTCAAGCATCTCATAGTTTAAAAAATCTGTTGGAGGAAGAATGGAATTTCACCAAAGAAATAACTCCTTATATAAGAGGAGGTGAAGCTCAAGCTGGGAAACTATTTTGGTAGGTTTTATTTAATTGCTCTGCTGATGGTGTTTTGTATCAGACAGGTATTCAAGTCAGCACGTGTTCGGGGTTGCCAGATTGGGCTTGTTGAGATGTCAGTAAGCAGCTGKTAGTCTTTGTGAATGTATGGATTATTGCAGTGGCTGTAGCTATAGGATGCARTAGGTGCAGATGGCCCTGACTGTGGCTGTAACAGATGGGATTTCTGTAGGCCTCAAGATGCTGCTTGTTTCTGTATGTGGACTTGGCAAGAGCTCTCTTGCATTAGGAAGGAAGAAGTTTAAGGGTGCTGTATTACCTCAACAAGACTCTGAAGTTCTGACATTTCTGTTGCTACAGTGATATTGCAGGAATGCTGCTGAAATCTACAGGAATATTTTTAGATTCTGGACTACAAGACAGTTGTGATGAATTTTGGGCCAGTGCCGATGACAGTACTGCATCAGATGAAATCAGGTATTAAGCCCTTTGGCTTAATAGTAACAAAACACGTACATTTCTGTACCTCTGACTGCATAATGCATTTTATTTCTTAGAATGCAAACTTTGTAAGGCTCCATAGACTGTCACTGTATTTCTGTGTGCAGTAGTAATGAACCATCACTTAGTTTTTATGAAGCCTAGTCACTTATTCTTTAGTTCAGGCTATGAGAGGTTGTTTATKTAATGATATTTGAATTTTTATATTCTTATCAAAAATGTGGCGCCACAAAAGTTCAATTTATTTGTCAGCTGCTTGCAAATATTTGTGTTCTTTTTGTTAACATACCTGTAAATAATTATTTTCTAGTGGCAGTATCAGTKTAATAGGATTTATTAAAACATTGTCATTTCATTTCTGTCAATGTTTCAGGAGGTCTGTTATAGAGACCAGCCGAGCACTAAAAGAGCTGTTCCATGAAGCTAGAGAAAGGGCCTCCAAAGCTCTTGGTTTTGCTAAAATGCTGAGGAAGGTAAGTTAAGAGTCTCCTCTTACTTATCTACTTTAAAGAAATTTAGTCTGAAAGCATATTCCTTTGTTTTGTCATCACTTATAGGACCTTGAAATAGCAGCAGAATTTGCATTGTCAGCCCCTGTGCGAGATCTTCTGAATGCTCTGAAAACAAAAGAGTATGTGAAGGTAAATTCACGTAGGTAATAAAGTTTAGAGGCATGGATGTGAAGTGAGTATGCTAAGCAAAACGTCAAACGATATTGACATTCTTTCATTTTTTTAATGGGGACATCTATATTTCAACATTTAAAGTGTGATGTATTTAATATTGAATTGTAGTAGTCACATTATTTTCTGCGCTTGTGTTTGTTTGAGTGAGATTGCTAGTCTGTRTTTTGGAAATCAGTGTTTTAATACTTTGTTTTCCCAAAGATTCTCCTTGTAACTTTTTTGTTTCCAATAGTTACTTACTCATTGGTTGGGGGGGGGAAGAGTAATAACACTTAGTAGTGAGTGCTATGAAACAAATGCTTTTAAATCCGTAAGGTAAATGGACACGTGCTTGAGAAGGTTATCTCAGGCTATAGACTTGTGTTTTATAAAGCAACAGTATTATAGTGGGGGTCTGCTCTAGCAAGCTTCCCAGAGAGTAGCAAGGACATGAGAAATGCAGGGACTGTGTTCTGTTCCAGAATAACTATTGCTAGAAGATAGCAAAAGTTAWGCTCTCAGTGCTCTACATTTACACTTGCAAAATTCCTTAAAACTTCCTTGGTCAACAAGTCTTTTTTGTAGTTTAAGCAAGTAATTTCTTCAATAGGTTAAGTGTATTTGGTTCTGCTGTYCTTTTTTATCCTTCCATGCATTTAATATGTATTATTCTCACTTGGGAAATAATGCACTAAMTTTTTCATTACCTAATTCTTAGATTTATATAAATGTTTGCTAAATATAGAAACTTKTTCAAGGGGAAACAAGCAAGTTCATAGGAGAGAAATTCATAAAATGTTGTTAAATACATGGATGAAACAACTGGCTCAGCAGGGYCCTGGTCTCTGAATTGTTTAAGAGTTGGAAGATGGCCAGGGAAATATGTATGTTTACTTAAAAAAATATTTTCCCCCAAGTATCTAGTCTTTGCTGGTTTAAGATACCATATTAATTTTGMTAGATCTTTTAAAGATTGTATTGTTTTTCTTATATACATTTTTTGAAGAAAAATTGAATTTTGAATTTGACATCTGTTATATATGGGTTAAATGACACACATTTTGATGATGAACACTTTATATATTGGCCCTCTAGTGTCATGGAGGGAGCTTAAAATTTTAACAACCTTTCCAGTCAGATGCTCATTAGTTTTGGAATCTAATTTAGCTTTTGGTAACAACCCTCTAGTATTTTGTGTTGGCCTACAGATTATACTGGTTTTAATTATAAAATGTGTSTGCCTAATGGTAGAAGTGTTGAGTGCAGTGTTTTGTCTTAGCTTGATGACATCTCACTGAAAAGAGAGAATTTAACTCCACTGTGAGTTAATTACCTCATTTCAAATTGAGATATTGATAATTCTACTGTTTTCACAGTCTGCTTCTGMTGCTTAATTTGGCTGTTACTATTGCTACCAGTGTGACATAGAATTTCAAGTAGTTTTCAAGCAGTATCAGTAGTATTTTATTAAAAGAGAATGCTCTTAATGGACTTAATCTAGCTTTTATGAAAATGGAAGAGTAACTGCTAAGATTTTAGCAAGATTTTTGTTTACTCTTTATCTTTTGTAGCCACTGAGAAATGTATGCATTCTGAAGGAATTTTTCTTTTAATAGTCCTGTCTTTGTTGACTAAATTACTTTTTAAAATATGTGTATATTTACCTGTGTATGCATATATATATATATATAGTATATATGTGAAACTGGGCTTCTTTTGTAACATAGTTTCTTTAGAAGAATATGTAGAAGGATTAACTGGATTTTACATGGAAAGAATTCATTGAAAAATGGTGACCCAGTGGATTCAAAAGACTTAATTTCATATAATGCATTTTGAGTTCCAGTGCAAAAATAGCTGAAGATASTGTTTTAGTATGTCTATTGTACAGCTTTTGAGAATGGAAATTCTTCCTATTGCTTAGATGATACTTCATATTTGTCATAAAAGACCATGAGAGTCACTCATTCAGTGTATTTTTTTTCCTACAGGTACTAATTCCYGGACTCGAGAGTTTACAAGTATTTGTACCAGGGAGTATTGCTGGGGAAAAGCCTGTTATTTTGCAGCTCCTCAATGCRGCTGCTGGGAAGGATTGCTCCAAGGATTCAGATGAGCTTACATATGAGGCCTACTTGCTAATGACCAAACACAGTGACAAAGACCRTGAATCAGATGACAGCTGGAGTGCATGGGAGGGTCAGCCAGTCAAAGTAGTGCCACAAGTAGAAACTGTTGATACGCTGCGCACCATGCAGGTGGGTTTGTTTGTTTTCACCTGCTGTTTGTCAYTTCCACACTTCTGTGAGTGCTTATTCTGTCAGATTAACTGGAGTGATTTAAGTGAGGCATGTCCTTTTATAGGTTATAAAAAGTTAAATTCAGGAAAAAGATTGATTCTTAGTTGTGTTAAATGCAAATAATAAATGGATTGTAGCATTTCCTGCCAGGATTAGTCTCTACAAACGTGCATTTTTCAGGGTTGTACTTGTACAATAAAGAGATCTTTTTAATATCTGAAGTGTGGGTAAGACTTGCAAATTGTACATTTTATTAAGAAGCCATCAATCTCCAAGAACATGTGATGGTTGTGTGCTTTCCACACACTGAGGTGTGAAAGCAGTTACTTTTGATCTTGGACAAATTGTGACATTTAATGTTGAATTTCTTGGACAAATTGTGACAATAATGTTGAAGTTACTGGATGTTCAGCAATTCTGCTGGAAGAAATGTTTCCAGTCATACTTTCCTTCTTCCCAGCCAACAGAGGTTCCCTGCCAGCAGTTCTGCTGCACTCTGACAGCTGAGCCAGCTCCCTGCCCCTCATGTTCTCATATCCTTATGTTAAGCTGCATGAATTTTCCTTTTGGTATGTTATGCAGTTCCTTGGATTCCTACCATAAATGGGCTGTAGTGTCCACGAAGAGAATGACTTTCAATGTAACTGTTCCTGACCTTTAGCATTCAAAGGGCTCTAGCAATTACAGGACATTGAAAAACTCACCCTTCTACATACTGCTGCTTTTAATGTGCAAACGTGTTGTTTCTTGTTTGCCTCTTGTTCCAATTGAACAATAAAAAAGCAACCCTTGATTAAGTGCTTAGAAGCTCATTGAACTTCTGTCAAAGTATTAAGTTCAGAAATTGAGAACAGCAATAGATGAGTTTGGTTTACAAATAGTTTCTTAACATATGTATGTGTACATAAAACACGATGTCTGTGTGTGTGCTTATGTGTCTGCAATACTAGGTTTTTTAAAATCCAGGAATGAAAAGTTAGGAAATAAAAAGTCCTTCAGAAAATTCTGTCTGAAAARAAWGCATTTTGATTGCAAACCYGGGAAAGAGTAAGATGTTATTTAAAAAGTATTAATCAAATGAGAGAATCTCATCAGCACTTAAAGAATTATGAGCAAGAAATTCTTTGGCGAGGAGGTATTGAAAATCAGGATGAAGTTTTGCTTTATGAGTAACTTGTTGCAGATGCATTGTCCATACCTTGAAATCAGCAGAGTTTAGTATGGCAGCACCATCTGTGACTATATGCTTTCATAGACTTGTGCAATATCAGAGCTCTGGTTTCCAAAACATATTACATATTCATAACTTTCAAAGTTTGAGCAAATACTCTGTGTTAAATCTATCCCTTTCCCTTCTCAATAGTGGGCTTTTGTCCTGAAGCATGTTGCATTTCTTGGATAAAACCCCTTTGTTTATGTTATGGTTGTTACTTCCATCTGCTTTGAGAAAATATAATTATTTTTTGCTTAGATGTTACTTTTTTATGTGTGTGTAACCAATCTAAAGATAATTTAATAGTGTTCCYCTTCTGGAACTGTATAGGACTATATTCCCTATGAAAACTTGCTGTGGCATTTGCCCTAATGGAACTCTGCTCACAAGATGAGAGTTTGAGTTTAGTTGCTGGCATCAAGCTTGTCTGTGTGAATTTAGATTTTTGGAATAATGACAAGACAGATCTTTAATACCTTAGAATTTAAAAAATAACTGCTTGGTGATATTGGATATGTCTTTTTAGAGAGGATTTTGTTTACAAGAACTAGTGGTGTTTTGTATTCTAGGTTGATAACCTCTTACTTGTAGTCATTCAGTCTGCCCACCTTGTGAGTCAGAGGAAAGCTTTCCAGCAGTCTATTGAAGGGCTCATATCTCTGCACCAAGAACAGACATCCAGTCAGCCAATCATTGCCAAAGCTCTACAGCAGCTAAAGGTAAGCTTTTTGAGACTATTAGTCAAAAGTGGTGGTGCTTTTCTCACTGATAAGTAAAAAAGTGGAAGATTTGATTGCAGAGCTAATGGTGTATTCTGCAATTGTAAGTTATGGGGTAGTCCTCTATGGACTTTACTTTCAGTACAGTTTCCACTCTGTTTTTGCAAAKGACTCATGAGTGTATTTTTGAGCTATATTGGTGCAATAATTTTTGCATTGGGTAAGTGGGAATCAAGTCCATAATGCAAATGAAATGACACAGCAATAGAGTGAATACCTCTTGGGGTGAGAGCAATATTAAATTGAAATGAAGTGTGTGATTTCCTAAAAACAAATTCTGTCAGAATCARTGATCTGCAGCAAACAACTTTTCCTCCTGTATTTGAAGATGCAAAAGTGGGTTGTCTCTCTGTTTATTTTCTCTTTAATTTGGTATGGGGTTTTTATCTTTCTTTGCTTGCATGTGTGCTGTGGATTTGTTTATTTGTTTTTGTTTTTGTTGGATGAGTGTTTTCGTTGATGGGTTTGTTTGTTTGTTTGGCTTTTTTAAGTGGCAGTATCAACTCCCTGCAGTCAATAGAGGCTGTGTCCATATACCAAGGTGAAGATAGAGCCAAAGGCTTGGTCACGCTATAGATAGTATAACTCATTTTCTCCTTTCTTGTCTGTCTGGTTTTGGTTGAATGGTTTTGTTTGTTTTGTGGTTTTTTTGTTGGTTCCCCACTCACCCTTTTGCTATCTTTGTTTTTAATCAYACACAAGCAAACTTTATTATAATACTTGAGTTAATTACAAGACTTGCTTACTGTAACTGCTGGAAAGTGTTTGTTTTTCTAAGACTGAATGAATTCTTGTGGCATTATAGCACCTGTTAATTTAAAATAATGTGATTGTTAGATTCATGTTTGCTTTATATGTTACAGTTGACAGGACTAAATATTTTGATGCTCCCCCATCCCTTTTTGTTGTTACTCAGAACGATGCATTACAGCTATGCAATAAGATAAGCAGTGCCATTGATAGAGTTGATCACATGTTCACATCTGAGTTTGATGCTGAAGTTGATGARTCTGAATCTGCCACTTTGCAGCAATACTACCGGGAAGCCATGATYCAGGGTTATAATTTTGGATTTGAGGTAAGAAAACACAAGCCAGTAGAAATTTCTGCATTGGTGCAAATAAGGTAACTAATAACTGTGGAAATACAAAGAATTTATAGGACCATTGAATTGCTTAGGTCAGAAAAGACTTTTGGGATCATCAATTCCAGCTGTTAATGTCTGACCATCAGATCCACCACTAAAACATGTCTACATTTACATATCTTTTAAATATCTCCATGGATGGGGACTTAGCCACTTCCTGCGACCTGTTCTAATGCCTGACCACTCTTCAGTGAAGAAATTGTTCCTAATATCCAATCTAAACCTCCCCAGCTCAATTTGAGGCTGTTTTCTCTTGTCTTGACACTTTCTTTGTGGGGAAAGAGACTGACACCCACCCCACTATAACATCCTATCAGGTAGCTGTAGAAAGCAGTAAGGCTCCAYTGAGCCTCCTTTTCTCCAAGGCTAAACAGCCCCACTTTYCTCAGCYKCTCCTCACAAGACTTGTGCTCCAGCTTTGTTGCTCTTTTCTGGACTTGCATCGACACCCTCAGTGTCTTTCTTGTAGTGAGGGGCCCAAAACTGAACACAGTACTTGAGGTGCAGCCTCCCCAGTGCCATCACTGCCCCAGTCCTGCTGGCCACACTATTGCCGGTCCAGGTCAGGATGCCATTGCCCTTCTTGGCCACCTGAGCACACACTGGATCATGTCAGCCAGCTGTCARCCAGCACCCCCTGRTCTTATTCTCCCAGGCAGTTTTCAGCCACTCTTCCCCTAGCTTGTAGTACTGCGTGGGATTGTTGTGACCCAGRTGCTGGACGTGGCATTTGACCTTGTTGAACCTCATGCAGTTGGCCTTGTTCCAACAATCCAGCCTGTCCAGATCCCTCTGCAGAGCCTTCCTAAAMTCCAGCAGATCAATACTGCCACTCAGCTTGATGTTGCTTGTGAACTGACTGAGGGTACCCTTGATCCCCTGGYCCAGATCATCAGTGAACACATTAAACAGGACTGGACCCAAAACTGAGTCCTGGGGAACCCCATTAGAGACTGGGTGCCAAGCAGATGCAGCACCATTCACCACCACTCCGTGAGCTCAGCCATCCTGCCAGATTTTAACTCAGCAAACAGTGCACCTGTCTAGACCATGAGCAGCCAGTTTGCACAGAAGAATACTGTGGAAAACGATTTCAAAAGCTTTACTAAAATGTGTGTAGATGACATCTACAACTTTTCCCTGATCCACTGAGTGGCTCACCTTGTCATAGAAGGATACCAGGTCAGTCAAGTCGGATGTGTTTTTCACAAACCCATGCTGGCTGGGCCTCATATCCTTGTTGTCCTGTACTAGATGTTCCATAACCTTCCGACTGACAGGTCTGTTGTTTTCTGGATCCTCCTTTCAGCCCTTCATGTAGATGGACCTCATTTGGAAAATGCTGGTGAACTGTGACTTCCCATTTTTAGCAGATCATTTAAAAAAAATGTGTTACCGCAGAAATTTTACATGAAAATAATTGAAAAGCAACAGATGAGTCTGATAAATCTGTTAAATTAGCAGTGCCTGGAACTTTAAAAAGAACCTGATTTCAGGTTAGTCTTGTAAGCTCTGCTGCTTGGCAGATGATAKCAGAATCATTAAGGYWGGAAAAGACCTCCTGAGGTCAAGTCCAGCCTTCAGCGAAGAGCCATCATGCTCAGTAAACCATATCTCAAAGGGCTACATTTTCTCATTTTTTGAATACTTGCAAGGGTGGTGACTTCACCACCCTGTGGTTTAACATACCTTCTCACAGTTTTTCAGCCTATAATAGCATAATAAGGTAACATGAGATATTCTTTCAGAGTTTATGGTGTTTTTTTGATGCAGTGTGAGCTTTTGAGTGCTTGCCTTAGAGTGCAGGAATTCAAAATGTTTTGTTCAGATGCTTTAACTGTTTTGCTATTTGATTCCTATGAGCCTTGTAACATTTTTTTAAGATTGTATCATACCCTAAGGTACTTCTAGCATAGTCTTATCAGAAACAGYTAGTGTTTGAGTTTTAAGTGCCTATGGATAGTGCCCATAGATAACTTCTTTATCCATTAATGTTGCCTGCAATATAACTAAAAATAAACACTACTTTGCAGTTGGGTCTCTGATTACGGAACCAAGTGTTTATGCAGGATGTTTCTTCAATGATGTGTACACTGTTAAACATCAGCAYGTGCCTGAAACACACAGAAAAATGTGGTATGGCTCAGTACTGCTTCTCACTGTAGTGTGTTTTGTATCGTACTTTTCTTGATTAATGTTTTTCTATAAATAGGCAACTGCTTGCATAAAACAATTTTGTGTAAGAATAGGATGTGACTGTTACTGTACTGTAGAGTTTTGTTAGCCTGCAAATACTTCAGTGGATATTGCAAATGGTACTTCTGTTCTTCTTATTAGTATGTGAAAAGTAATCTTTAGTTTCTTACAGTACCATAAAGAAGTTGTTCGTCTGATGTCTGGAGAATTCAGGCAGAAAATTGGAGACAAATATATCAACTTTGCCAGAAAATGGATGAATTATGTGCTAACAAAATGTGAGAGTGGCCGAGGCACTCGACCCAGGTAACAGCCAAATTGTTACTGCCCTGGTAGTTTTTGGAAGGGCTGAAGGGTTGGGCTAAAAAGTTGGAGTAARTGGAGTGACATCTGGCTGGCAGCCAGTCAGTAGAGTGTTCCTYGGGGCTCAATTTTAGGGCCAGGTTTTTAAAATGTTTTTATCAATGACCTGGGTACAGGAGTTGGGTACATACAAAGTAAGTTTGCCGACAGTACTAAATTAGGAGGAGACTGATTCTCTCAAGAGCAAGAGACCATATAGAGAGAACTTGATGATTATGGGACTGGRTAATAACCAACCTTATGAAATTTAACAGGGGCAAATGCCAGATTTTTTGCCCAAACCTGARGTGCTGTAACCCTGGGTATACATACAGATCAGAGGCCAAGAGGTTGGGATGCAGCCATTCAGAAAGGGATCTTGAGGTTCTTCTTGYTTGTAAGCTTTGAGTCAACAATGTGACTAGGTGGTAAAAAGGGCCAACTCTATCCCAGGGTGCCTTAGGCACAACAGATCTGGCCAGCTGGGAGGAGTGTTTGTGCCACCATATTTATCATGGGTGCACTTCAAGTACTGTATGCACTTTTGAGCTCCACAATCTAAAAAGAACATAAAAAGAATGCAGTGTGCCTGAAGAAGGACAGTGAAGATGGTGAAAGAACTAAAGGACAAGATGTATGAGGAGTAATTAAGGACACTAATTAAGGTTTTCTCAGTTTAGGGAATAGGACAATTCTTCATGTGTTCTGTCTGGTGGCAGGTCAAGAGCAAGCGCCTTAAAGCTGYATTAGGAGAGGTTCAGATTGGGTRTTAGGAAAAAGTTCTGAGAGGTGGTTGAGCCCTGGAACAAGCTCCCTAGGGAAATGTTCATGGCCTGAGGCCTGTTGGTGTTCAAGAAGCATTTGGACTATGCTCTTAGCTTCTGTGTTGCCCTGGGTGGAGTCAGAARTTCAATTCTGATGATCTGTGTATGCCTCTTCCAACTCAGGATATCCTGTGATTCTGCTTGTGTTTTATATGTTGCAGCTGCTAGTTATAGTAGAGTAGGCAGTAGGGCACAGCAAGTGGCTGAAGACTACTCACTCCAGCCAAGTTACTTCCTTGTTTTACTTTATCAGTCTAGGCCATGMAACCACTGATGTCCACTCATTACTCATTAGATAGTCAATTGTAAATCTGTAGTGTGCTTTCAGCCCTGTTTCAGAAAGAATTTAGGGAGRGAGCACAGGTTAGGCTTGTTGCTCTGGAACATACTGTGTTTGATGATACTGTTCTGAAGACAGCATGTATATCAGTTTAGATACATAGCATGGCCTGCTCACCTTATTTGGCAGTTGTTTCCTAAAATCAGTCTTTATCTGAATRTAATTGGGCATAATACAAGGTAAAATTTTTATGTTTTGTATATTAGTCTGTAGTCTTATGAAGATTTTATAATATTTTCCTTAGGAAGAATAATTAGCTATTATTGACTGGGTTTGGATGTGGTTGAAACTTTTAATGATGGCTTTAGCCAAAGAGCACTTAATTTTCTCTCTTTTCTTTGACATAGATGGGCAACTCAAGGTTTTGATTTTCTACAAGCCATTGAGCCAGCATTTATTTCAGCTCTACCAGAGGATGACTTCTTGGTATGAATAAATTATTCTGCTGGTGTTTATTTGTAAATGCTTSTGAAGCTATCAGTATATGTTTTCAGGGATACTTGTTATAAAACAACATCTGAACACAGATGCAGTTCTGGAACAATTGCTGTTGTGTATCACTGTTGATGCTGCTCTCTCTYCTGAAGAGAGTAGATTTGGAACCATTGCCAATAATGGTTTCAGTTTGYTGACAAGTTGCTGGTACTGTCTTGGTGGGCCAGCTCCCTTTGTGTCTTGGAAAGTTGACTGCAGCTTTCTGCAGAGATTTATAGTTGTCATAATGAATTTCAGAATGTCAAAATATAAGCTTCTGAGGCTTAACTAACACCCAAAGTTCATCTGTCACAGTTGTTTAAGGATTTTTTTTTAATTGTTCCAACATGAAAGAGACTTTAAAGMATCTTTCTTTTGTTTTTATTGTGGAAAAAATAGTTGACTAAAGCTGGCTTTTCCGCCTTCCTCCTTTTCCTGTGAAAATAAAATTCTGAGAATTTATTTCTCTGATCTTGATATAGTACTGCGGAGAAGTGAAAGCACAGTTGCTGCAAAATAGCAGAATGTGAGTGTCAGCACCTCTTGATTTTTACTAATTTCAAGATGTGTTACGAAATGCCAACCACATTAATCTTGTGTAATACAGAGATGGTACGGTTTAGTCTTTTATTCACCTGTGTTTTTATCTGGAGCTCTCTAGTAAGTTATGTGTTAGTCCTGCATTTGTGTTGCTGGGAAAGGGTTGTCTGCTCTAATGACAGAGTTAAGATGGTATTTGGAATGCACTGATATTGTAGCTTTAGAAAGTAGCTCCTCAWTTTTTTTGCTTTGATATGGTTTTTAAAACAACCTTTGAACAAAAAATGGGAAAGGGGGGAGCAYAAAACCTTAACTGCATTTTTGAACTTTTTTCTTTCTTAAGCTGGCTTTCAGTTTTGCAGATCATCACTTGAAGCTACTTTGATWAATCTGTGTAGCACAGGTTACAGTATTTTACCTAGAAATGGCAGTCTCAGTCCTGAGATCTTACTTAGATACTACATCATGTCATGGAAGTACAATGGTCTAGGTTTAAAGCTCTACATTTCAAGATGAAATTCCAGCTCAGTCTGTGTTGGTAAAATATGCCAGTCTCACGCTCAGCACTTCCTCAGTTTAATAATTCTGTTTTTTCTTAATTCTTGAGGTTCCTAGTCTTCACTAAGTTTTTGAATTTCTGGAAGAAATTTTGGCTACTCTGAGTTACTGGCATATAGAAGTGACCTTCATAGTAGCTCTACCAAAAATCATAATTTTACTACTTTATGAAGATCTGTTACATGCCTGGTGTTCTGACAAATTAGTTGAAACAGAGGAAGGTTTAATAACTTTTCCAGGGTTACATACTCAGTGAATAGGACACCTGTTAATTGAGCTCAGATTACCTGATGCCCACTTCAGTGATTTAAACTGTTAAAATCCCTTTCATGAAAGTTGTRATAGCTTCATGGGTAGATAAGAAAAGTGGACTTGTTTTAATATGCAGGGCTTCATATTTTTTGTTTTACAGATTTTCATCTTGTGATTCAGGCCACTGTACTCTCAGTTTTTTTAGTTGTTTCTTTTTGGGAATGTGGAGAGGGAGGGCAGAGAAGGTTGTTCTTGCTTTTTCCAGGAAGCTTGTTTTTAATTTTATTAACACTGGACATTAAGTTCCACTACATTTCTATTTTGAAATGTTCTTTGATATGTCACTGTTCAGTTCTTCCAGTTAYGTAGTTTTGACAAAAAGCAAGACAAAACTGAGACTTCGTATCCTAAAAAAACAATTAAAACATACATGTCAATCCAGAAGTTCAGTATAATAGATAGAATATAGGGGTGCTTATCTKACAGATTACATACTTAAACAATATMATTTCGTTACTGTGAGCTTTATCATATGAACATCAACCTTCTTCCAACAAAACACAACTTTTTATGTTGGTCTCTTCTAGAGTTTACAAGCTTTGATGAATGAGTGCATTGGCCATGTTATTGGAAAACCTCACAGTCCCGTTACAGGTTTGTACCTTGGTAAGGCAGAAGTTAATGGCATTTGTTCTGGAGCTTTGCTGCTGCTGTTACAGAATTTTGATTGTAAAGTACTTTTAAAAAGAGAAAAATGCCAATAAAAGTATTTTCAGTGTTTTTGTGATTGTTGTGAAACCATTATTGCCTGATAAAGTGTAAATACATGGTGGTTTTACTAAAGAAATTTTAAAGTTTTACAGATGCTTTCCCCTGATTTTGTCCTTGAATTCTTTTGAAGTCTGGCAAGTCTTCTAGGAAGGGGCTGTGTTGTTTAAAGGCTGGGTAAAGAAGTGATTTTAACTTAAAGAAGGCAGTTACAWCTCCTCCCAAACTTTCATTGTGGCACTGCAGTTAATTATACTTTGGCAYCACAGATGTTTATGCTTGTAATGGGCTTTATTTAAGTTATCAAGTACACACCAGTTATACATGAGGGCTTGATGACAGAGCAAAACAGTTTCCCAGTATAAAATAGGGCATAGTGTAAAATACTTCTTTATAGATATAAAGGTTGATATCGTTAGAGTGAAATCAACATATTTGTGTTCCTTGGGAAAAGAATATTTTGTCAGCTGTGTGTCCCTTTTACRCATTTATTTCTCAGCACTCGTTCTCTCTTCCTCCTCTCAACTCCATTGACTGGTTTACTTTTCAAAATACTTGGTCATCTCTTTTGTCTTTCTGCTGCTGTTCACTTCCTGGGCAGGCTTGATGGTAGAAGGCATGGGGAGGGGAAATCGGACTCCGCAAGAGCTGTTTTTTCTGGAAAGCTTGTTTTGATATCATTTTGRTGAGAAAGGTCTTATAGTTGACAAACCTTTTGCAGCAGAAGTTAGTCCATTCCTTTGGAAAGAAGCACAGTCTAAAATCAAATTTAACTAAATTATGTATGGTGATGTAAAAAGCTTACATTCACTCTTAGTACTGTTGTTGAGAGAGAGGCCTCTTTGAGGTGAAACACAAGCATGATGATACCAAAGTACTGAAACTCTTACAAATGCTATTGCAGACAGAGCAGATCACACAAACGAAACTGCTTGACAGTTTYTGTCTCAGAGAGGGGGAGGGAGTGACACATGTGGGTGGTGCAGGCTTGAACAGCAGTCTGAAACTTTAATACATGTKCAATTAACATTGTGTCCTGCCTGCACATATTGCAGCTACCCATTTTCCTGTCTCCTGATTAGGAGAAAAAGATTTCCTAGTTACATTTGCATACCACCTTGAAGGAYTTAAACCCCCTGTGGTCTTTACCCCTTTTCCCAAAGTTGAGSATCCGCTTGTGTTCACGCTGCTGCCTTTGCATACATAGCTGTGTATCTCCTGGTGGTTTATCCTGCCTTTTTCCTTCGTGAAACAGCCTCTGTCTACCTGGGTGGGTTAGGATCTGCCCTCTGGGTCTCTCGCTATTGTATTCGCCAGTTATAATAGGACAACCAACACCTGGCCCTGGCATCTTTTGCTTGCCCTGCTAGTGCAAAAAAGCACAAACTCAGGTCACTGAGAGGAACCTAGCCTTCCAGAAAGYACTCACTCATGGTTTGATGGGCAACCAACTGTCTTGACATGTGGCTGCCACCATATTTTTCTTACTACATAAGGAGGAGTTGAGGGAAGATGGTGMTGCTCTTGAAGGCACTGAATTAGTTAGGCGTAAAGAGTCCCTACTCATTWAGGATTTGCCCTGTCCATTTTTACCACTTCCTTGGGACAGACTGTTATGGGGGGCATTAGTATGGATAAAACTGCCCTATGGTGGGTTTTTTCCACAGCTTAATTTACTTTCAATTATTGTCTGAGAAAGCTTAATTCTTATGCAGTGGGAACATAATATTGCTGTTTGGTTTGCTAATTATTACTGGTTTCTTAATGTTTATTTTGCAATAAGATAAATTAATTTSTGAAGTAGAAATAATGAGGTAGTTTTTATGAAGTGTGTACACATTTTCTAATTTCTAGTTTTTAACTATCTGGAGAATTTTCATTGTCTTATGGATGAGCTAAATAATACAATAATATAGAAAGTATTAATATGTTAATACAATTGATTTATTTAAGTGGAATAATCTGTATTTTTCTTAAAGGATAAGAAAATATGTGTCAGTTCACACTTAAAACAAATTTCCCATTTACAGAGTTAATTTTGTGTCTTGAAATGGCCCTAACAGATTTTTTCTGACATCTGAGTAAATGTGATTTGTTCTTACGTTTGCAGCTGTTCATCGAAACAGTCCCCGTCCTGTAAAAGTGCCTCGGTGCCATAGTGACCCACCAAATCCTCATCTTATCATCCCCACTCCTGAAGGCTTCAGGTATTTAGCATTAGTACAGCATTTTAAACTATTTTATCCTCTCTTGGCTATGCTGAACGTCAGTAAGTGGCACATCTTTTCTTTCCCTTTGAGGGCAAGGCAGATAGAAAAAAATATGTAAGTGATCCAGATTTTATTCATATGCTTTTAAGCACAGTACAAGTTTCCTTTTCTTGCTACTCACCAAGCCCCCTTTCTATTGGTGCATGCATTCTCGCTTTGAAGTAATTCTTACCCCTTTATCTTTCCTGAAATCAGCATTTCAATGTAAAAAGCTTTAATTCAGTGAAAACTGCTCATTAGCAAGACATTTRTTTCCTTCTCCACTTAAATGCCTGCCTAAGTTCCTATGGCAGTGCTTTCTGTGGTTTACATCCATGGAACTTAAAAATGTAGCATTCTGGAATATGGTGGCATTTCTGCGTCATTACCAACCTGCTGTGAATAAGCTTAAAACAGTGGATCTTTTCTCTTTCCTTTGAAAGAGTTGACATGAGAATTAATGCAAAAATGGTTAAAATAAATTTTGAAATAACCATCGCCATGCATAATTTTTCACAGAGGGCCCTATTTTTCARGTATGTGACAACAGAGGGAAACTACAGTTGAGACTATTTTCAGAAGTCACTTAGTTGTTGGTAGAAACTAGTATTAAAGATTGGAAGATTTTTGAGTATTATTATTACTGTACACATTGGAAGCCTGASACCCAGAGTTACTCCACATAAGAATCTTTATGTAATTGAAAGAATTCCAGAATAAGGCATCATTACACACAACTATTTTGTTTCTGAAACAACCTTTCAACTCCATACATTTTTTTGAACCRTTTCCTGAAGTTTTTCTTCTTGCCACAGCACGCGGAGTGTCCCTTGCGATGCGCGGAGCCATGGCAGCGTTGCTGTCAGTCGCCCCGCTCCCGTCGGGAGCGACTCAGCCCCACCCAAACCTGTCAGCAGTGCAAATGAGACCAGGTAGCTCCGCTCCGTGACGTAGCAGACTCATCCTACCTACATCACCCACATAACTGTTTCCACATACATCCTCATACATCATTTGCACCRTGCTCTTCCCTCCCATCATGTCTTCCACTAGCTCCTTCATTCATGTTTGACTCGAGTAAAATCATGTCTTAGAAATTGATGGTGATCCCACTTTCAGATTCAAAATGTCTCAACAATATGGTAGTTAAAGCATGCAGTTCTGATGTAGATTRCAGATTTGCTCAGGAAAATGTCCATGAAATGAACATACGCCAGTCAGCTCATTAGTATAACTTCAGTAAATAATTAGTACTGATAACACTTAGAATCATAGAATCACTTTCTCTGCAATAACTGTAAGATACAAATAAGCACAAGGATTTTAATTTTCTTTTCATGCTAGCTAAYGGTTTTAGTATTGTTATTGTCTATCCTAAATATTTTGAAATATGATATAGTGSCAAATGGAGAATTAGACACCTGAGATTCCAGGAGGATTTTTTGGAAATTATTTCTTGCTACACCTTTGGCTTCTTAGGGTGGTGCAGAACAAACTTAATATGAAAGAAGGTATTCTTATATCAGGATATGTAACAGAAACCACTCCTGTATCATCACAAGTGGCTTTTTTTTTTTTGACAGACCTATGCTAGTTTTTTGACTTTTGCTTTGGCTRTTATAATTCCAGACTGTTGGTATTTCTTCTTCCCATATTGCAGTTATACTACAGACACGTCTCCCAATTTTATTTTAATCTTTTCTTTCCCTGCACCTCTGACTGTGAAAAGTCTGCTCTTAACAAAGTGTTAYTGTCTTCAGGTTTAAGAGCAGCTTTTTGGACTCTTATTTCTACTGCAGAGTATTGAAAGTTCTCTGGAACAGAAATTCATTTGAATGGATACACATATCTGACTGTATCACACAGCTGGTAGAGRAAAAAGAGGTGGTGAAGGAGCAACAGACTGATGGTGACCAAAGTGAATTTAGATATCACTTGATTATGAATTATTTGGAATAAATAATTTTTGGTTGTGAGATACACAGCAGAAGCATGCATTAGGCTGTAAAGAGGGAAGTAAATTGCCATTTTCTTTATGCCGACTTTTCTGCAAGTTTTTTTCAGTTTATTTTTATTACAATAACAAGCATTCAATTTATTTTCATTGCACCTTTTACAGTAGCCCCCAGATGTAGAGCTAATGAGTCTAGGCCTTTTTTTCAGTTGAAAATACATTCTGAATTTTTTGTCATTCAAGCATAGACATTATCTATCCTTCGTGACTGTTTTAAGCCCCTTCTTGAAAAATGCAGTGTAGGCAGTAGTCTGCAGCATTTGAATAGCCCATTCAAGTAAGTAACATTCTAGAGAATTTTCACTGAGAGGTGTTTTAGCTTTATGATTGGACAGTGTGATGGATAATTAGTGTTTTTCAAAGACTTGTATTTTTATTAGAGTTCTCAGCTTTTGTTTTTCTGATGGTTGTTTATAAAATACCCCATGATCTTGTTTTTTTTAGGCACTGTCTGGATGTTTAAATAGTATTTAATACCCTATATAATCTAGGAATAATTTGAAGAAAAAATTTATGAGACAAGAATTTTGAAGGCGTCTGGGGTTTTTTAGGGGTTTTGTTTATTGCAGAAGGCAAAATATTACAATGTAACATATTTCTACAGGTTTTTTTGTTTTAGTATAGTTAAAAGAAAGTTGCAAACTTTTGATGCATTGCAGTCTTATTTTGAAATAAATGAAATTATGAATTTCATTTATTTGTGCTCTGAAAGAGGAATGGAATCTTTTGGATCAAGAAAGTGTTTTGTGGTTTGGCGAGGTGTGGAGTCCAATGCTGGAATAGCACAAAGACAAACTTTGTATGCTTTCCAAAAACTCTGATCCAGACACTAAAAACATGATTATAAGCATTAAATATSTATGAAAAGTTGAATGCAGGAACTTTGTAAATCAATTGTACTAGGCAGTGCATAGTGCACAAATGCCACCATAGTTCTAGTGAAGTTCTTCTTAACAACAACAACCAAAAGGAAAAAATCAGTATAATATARCTAGAAATTAAAAGCCAAAGCATGAATACCTGGTTGTTTACACTGAGGTTTCTGATATTTATACATTTACACTGGGTTCATGCTAATAACCTTTAGAGTTCAACTTCTGAGCTAGCTGGGGTTATTATTAAAAAATTTATAATTTTATTATTTATCCAAAAATGATCAAGCATTCTTCTCTTTTACTATAATTTTTGCGTAATAATGTACATACAGACTTTCTGGATCAATAAAAGGTGGGGGTGCCTAAGATGGGCCTGAAATGGAGTTTAGGCACCTACATTCAAAGCTGTGGTTCTTAAGGTCCTCTGTCCAGCTGCTGCCTTGTTTCAGAGGTGGTTTAGCTTTGCTTCTTTTTAAGCATTTTGTGCATCCAGAATTGTTGCTCTGTGTTTTTTCTGAGAACCACCTTTGCCTTCATGCTCATTAAAACCTCAGTTTCCTGAAGAATAATGAGGATTTTCACTTGTTTAGTTTCAGTTCCTACTCTATAAAATCTAGTTGGGCAATAATAGCAAATGCAAAGCACTCATCGTATGGAGAACATTTGAATGGGAATAGGTTGTCTTCAGTTTTGGTCTCTGTTCTCAAGACTGTTGATTTGGGTTTTTCCTGATATATTTTTTAAATAAACTGTTCTTAGATAATAATCAGATACAATTTGGAAACATCTTTAGGGCTGTAGGGAAGTCCTCTCATTGGTGTGTGTGCACCTTGTGATGCCAGSTATCTTTCATCTTTTTGTAGCTGTTAGTTTTCAGTGAAGAGTTTTAACAATGTTGCCCACTTTTCAGTAGCATTTAGCTCGTACCTCTAARGCACTATCTTTGAGGAGACATCAGTAACAGTTCTTCCCCATCAAACTTTAAAAATTGAAAAGGAGCCTTGTCCAAAAGGGAGTGAATGGTAGAAAGACTTCCACAAGGAATTTACTGCTCTAAAATGTGAGTGGACTAATTGTTATCTGGGACTGGAGGAAGGTGCCTGAAGACCTAAGAATTTAAGTCTYGTTTCTCTTAATATTGTTTTCCTTTTTGTTCAGCCTTCTTATTCATTTGGCTCTTACTCTGAGGCACCTGATTCTGCTTTGTGCTGTCTGGAAGAACTGGGGCCTTCAAGCAGTCAGGCCGCTGTCATTTAACAGTGTCCTTCCTGTCAACCAGTTTGTGTCTRTTCCCACTAGTTCTGACTTAATGACTATGGACTATGACTGTATTTGCAGTGCACTAGGCACTTACCAGTTCAGTTACTTCCTTKCATCTGATGATGTGGCTCACATTATCCCCAGCTGAATCACTTCTGATTGTGTAGCCAAACCTGGCACAAGCTGCATCTTGCAGCAGCTGTCTTAGTAGTATGTTACAAATCATGAAAATGGATTCTATGCTATGGGMAAGATGCAGTTTGAAGTAGTTTGTGCTATGGAACTTCGGGCTTTTTCACAGAGCAGCCACATAAAAAGTCTTCATTTTCAGGAAAAATAGCATAGAGAAGGTTTTCTGTTTACCTTTTGGCATCAGTTTTTCTTTCATGTTGCTTTCATGGTTCATTTCCTAGTCTTCAGAGGTTCTGTCTCTTAAAAACTGCACTTAAACTAGCATTGCATTAAATGAATACTAATGACAAGTTAATTASTATGATGGCTCTTTTTAACAGGGGTTCCAGTGTCCCTGAAAATGATCGACTYGCTTCAATAGCAGCTGAGTTGCAGTTCAGATCCCTTAGTCGTCACTCCAGTCCCACTGAAGAGCGAGAAGGTGATTATCTTGGTAACAAATTGTGACCTGGATGTGCAGATGCTTTATGTCATTAACATATTTCTCTCTGTTCCCAGTTCTTACCCTTTCCAGTTTTTTTTCACCTCATCACATTCAGAAATCTTAGGTTTTTAACTTGTAGGCTTATATTGTCAGAGTAAGTCCTTCTATTCTCAGACATACCCACTATTCTYTTCCTGTTCATATTGTTTCTGAATTGTATCTGAAGGGATTTCCTGGTGTCCTACTAAGTTCCAATGTTCAAAATAAAATCAGTAACATGATTTATGAATTATATACCCCATTTGAGAGTAAATTCCAGAACCTTGTTACGGAGGTATGAACTGGATCCATCAGGACAGTTAAGTGTTTTTTGTTCAGTTCTTTATCCCTGCAGTATTAATATTACAAATACTTGCTATTATTTGAATCCTGGAAGAAGGGWCAGGATGTGTGACTTGATGTCCTGATCAGGCCTCCTTCTTCTGGTTCCCCCAGCCCCTCTATATGTGATATTTATTGAAATCATTGAAAGATTGATTGTATTAAATTAATCACAAATACATTGAAAGATTGATTGTATTAAATTAAAAGGAAATATAAAATATGAAGCAAAATGGAGTCGATATTGTGGCCATCCACACTGGATTTCATAGAAATGGCTTAAAATTTTGTATTAAATGGTTGGGAGATTTTTGAAATCTTCGTTTTTAAGCAAATGTTGAAAATACTATCTGCCTCGTGTATTCCTTTCTTTTTTTGGTATTTATATGAAAAGGAAGGTTGCTTAGGTTGGAATGAATACAAATCTKACTCTAAGGAACTTTAGAAAATTATTTTCCTACAGATGTCTTGCATATTTGATTCTGAGTGCCCTGTCTTGAGTTGCTTCCCTCAGTTGTGGAATGAGATCTCTGTTTCTATATAGTTCAAATTCAATTTTATCCTCTTTTCTACAGAGGAGTCAATTTTGATTTCAAGAGCATATGTTGCTACACATACAGGGTGTATTAGTACTATATGTAAGATCTCAGCTTCTGCTGAATATAGAGGCATAATCCTTAACAAGAGATGAGGCTACTTTTGCACTCACACTGTTATTTCTCTAGAGCCCTTGTATCCGAAAGGAGATTCAAGTGGTTCATCCCGGCGGAGTTGGGAGCTCAGAACGTTCATCAACCAGACCAAAGGTAGGTGTTTACGAGTCTCTGTAGCATAATGGCTGTTAAAACAGTGCTGTATTGAAAAGTTGGAATTTATTGTGGATTGTGAAGAGGTTTTCACAGATTCATACATAGTAAGGAATAAAAAAAAACCCTGATTGCAGGTATAGGATATTGCTGGAAAAATCACAAGGTGTACTGTTTGAGGTAGGAGTAATTAACCTTCATAAAAGTTAATTCTTTTCAGTGTTCTACAAAATTGAGTTCATTTGTTGCTGTATAGGAATTGCAGRAGTTTGCACTGTCCCTATTCAGTGCCCAATTGTGAGTTGCATGACAGTACGAAGCACTCCTCACTTACCAAGGTCTCTCTCCATTGTGGGATTTTCTTGTTTTGAATGTCTAATAGCATGTAATCCCACACTGCTCCCTAAATATAAGACTATTGTTGGTCCCCTTCCTCTGTCCTACTATGCATTTTCATGAAATTGATAGTGACTTGATACCTTCAGACACTCCTATACTGTATGGATTGATGCGTGAAGCTTGCTTGCGTGTATTGTGRCAGGGTGGAACCTCATGAAACGTGAAGAAAACATTTCTGTCACATTAGAAACAGGTCTCATTATGCAGCTTACACAGAACATAGGAAGAACTACAGATTCTTGTTTTGAAATCTACACGTCAGAACATAAATAGTGGAGGGATTTGAGTTCATTTAAACTAAAAAAGAATAAGGGAAAAGTTGAAAATTTCTGAAAGATTGCTGTAATGGGAACTGCTTTTACTGTTCACTGTGAATAAGACAAAGACTTTGATTTAAAACTACAACAAGGCATATTTAGAATAGAGGAAGTAGTATTAATTATGGTAGGGGAGTAGAATATACTGTTTGGGAGTATCAGTATCTCCATCCTTTGGAAACTGCCAGGAACAGGTTAGGCTACTGGTGTCAGCAGTGACAGGTGTGTGATTTTTGTGCTTTACAAGGAGCTGATGARCTAATGCTGCCCTGAGATCTCTTCCAGCTTCACTCACTAGGATGCTGTTTCATGATAAGATGTGAGAGCTGGAGTTTCTAATATCTCTTAATCTTTGAAATAACAGATGCCATGAGTSTTTCAGGAAATCTCTCATATTTCTGTAGAACAAAACCTTTCCTATCCTTCTTTCCKTAGTGCTTTTATGACCCTAATGTATCTCCACTCTCAGAGGTTAGTTACTGGTCAAATGCAAAAGTGTTGCATTTCTTAATTGTGATTTCCTTGAATCAAGTAAGAGATGATTAGGAAATTTTACCTTAGTTTCGTGTGTGATTCATAAGTGATGGTTTCATATGTGATTGTTAAAATGTCTTATTCTTTTSCTACATCTTAATTAGACTCACAGAACAGTTTTCTTTTAACTTTGGTCACTTCATATGATATCAAAAGGTAACAAAATACAGCTAATATTTCTCAGTCAAGGAAATTGTTCATCACTCTTTTTAGACACTGCTTCCAAGCAAGCCCCGATGGAAGCTGTTCAAAAGTCTGTTCAGTTGTTTGAAGAAAGGAGATACAGAGAGATGAGAAGGAAGAACATCATTGGCCAAGTTTGTGACACACCGAAATCCTATGATAACGTCATGCATGTAGGTTTGAGAAAAGTGACTTTCAAGTGGCAGAGAGGAAACAAAATTGGTATGTCCATTATACTTTCATTTATCAAGCTAAAATACCAAACTTACTTTGAAGGAAATTGAAGACTCTCCTTAAAATCTTGAGTCTCTGCATAAGTATTATCGGCTTTGCYGAAATCAGAATGTAAAAATACAAAATTCTGTTGCAACTAGGATTTTCTTAATGCAGAATATCTCTGAAGTTTTCATTGGTCAAATAACAAGAAACAAAAAAGGAGAAGGATTTGGTTAGGACAATTACCTAGGTATGATCTTGTGATAAATGCATGCGTTTAACCCTATAAAATATTTGAGTTCTACATTTGGAAGAACAAGAAATACAAAGGGAAATCAGTTCARACGCTGGGATTTAATTCACCAATCATATTGTTTCCCCCATATGATCATTTTTTACTCTCTGGTTTGGGGTTTTGAAGGAAAGTCTTTGTTCTTGAGATGTTTTCTTTGAGCTGATTAGTGTAATGTTTTTACTTTTATTCAGCTTGAATTCAGGGCTATGAATGTAGTATGTGTTATAGTTAAAAGCAACTTGAAGTTTTAAATTAAAAGAAAGGTAAAAAGTGTTGACAAGCTGCTTTCAGTGATGTTTTCTCATTGCAGTTGATTTACCTGTTGCTTATTGGAGGTGGTTTACTGAATTTTCCTTACTCTGATTTTGCAGGTGAAGGCCAGTATGGGAAGGTCTATACCTGTATCAGTGTTGACACTGGAGAGCTGATGGCAATGAAGGAAGTGAGTACTGAGTCACCAASACTCACTACTGCCCTTGGTTTTTTTCCAAACCAAATGTGGGTGACATAGCAGGCATTGAGATTTTCTGCACACTGCTATTAGCTTATGAGGAAAGGATGGAAATAMTGATTATTTCTTCATAGACCCACAACTACTGTTAGCACTTTTTCCTCCTTAAGTTGCTTTTCAGCTTATAACTTTAAATGTATGTAAAATTGATAATGCATTTTTTTACTAATTTCACAGGGTTGTTKTGAACTTAAGGCTTGTTTAATAAATGTGAACTTCTATTAAGAGATCTTAAATAATTTTGAAAGATCAGTGAAGACTGTATACCATTTATATTCTACTTTGCAATGTTTCCTTTCACATTTTAGTACTTTTTTCTTCGTTCCTTGGAGCAAAAGATAGGAAGTGTGACATCAGATGTTTTTCAGCTTCTCCCGTAGGGTGAGCTAGGTTGAGTCACAAAACTGCTGATTAACCTGGTGGGTACAGAAAATCTAGTTTTCAGKAGAGAAGTAAATAAAGCTAAATGTAGGCTTAGAGATCTGTTTCTCCTACAACACCTTGTGGTTGTTTTTCTTTTAAATTATTGTTTCATTTTAATGCATTTCTGCATCTTTAAACAACTGTAACTGTGACAGCTGTTGGAAGTTGCAGCAGTTACGTTTTATGAGCCAGTTTTTACATACACACAATATGTATGTGATATRCATGGTGTAGAAGAGCAAGACTGGGCTTCTGCTCTTTCACTGACTAATACCAACACTTGAAATTTTGTTGCTGTTACCCTTTTTTCTGCTGATGAAATCACACTTCCCCCCGCCCCCCATCAGTAGCACTCTGTAATTCACAGTGGCTTTCTAGATGCAGGTGCTGTTTACAGATTAGCATGTGTGTGCTCTTTAGCAGAAGCTGAGGTAAGTTCATAAATAGATCTGGTTTGACAGATTTTTGTTTCACTGGGCTTGAATGCAAACTGTTTGCAACTTCCAAATAAAAGGCTTTTCTGGATTTTTCTAAGAATAACTTGGGAGAAGATAGATTTATGGATTTTTTAATACTGGTTAAGAACACTGCATTCCCCTGTCCTTGCACCAAGATTTCTTCACACGTTGTTATCTCAACCACAGTGTGATTAAAATAACTGCACATGATAGTGGGCAAGCTTTACTATAAAGACATATATTGCAACTATGCATTAGGGAATATGTAAAATACTTGAATAYCATTTGTCATCTTTTTGCAATTTTCATATATTTAATTTTACTACTGTTTGAATACAGACTGTATCCAGGAATTGCTATACACGACACAACAACCATAACATCCTAGGAACTGAAGGCAAAATAGGTGCATTTCTCTCTTAAGCAGTTATTCTGCACTTAGTTTGTGAAGCTTCTGCTTTCTAATGGTATGGTAAAAATAGCATCTTCCAGAACTTGCTATTCATCTTGCTTATCTTTGTGTGATTAGAAGCTYTAAATCAGTTTTTCAGAACACCTGATAGTGTTTTTCCTCACTGAGAAAACCATCACAGCATATTATAGAAGTAAGGAACACGTGCTTCTTTCATCAAAACCTTTGATTGTACTGTTCCATGCCACAGCTTTTCCTTGCAGCTGCCTCATTCTCAGAGCAGAAACCCCTCAAAGAGATCCCTTAGATTCTCTGGTGATGAAATACCTGGCAAATAGTCTGTGTTGAATTACAGCTCTCACTGATGTTGCTTTCAGATTCTTTTGTATTGTGTCTGTCTATCACACTTAAGCTATAAGGTGAGCAAGGAAGAGATATGTACATGCACACATGTGTTTACACATTTAAGTAACAGCATTTTGCTCTTCTAAAGTTTATAAATCCTCGTAGTTGTAGGCAATTTTCCAGAAATAGCTTAGTGTACTTTTTGTGTCTCAGTTTGGGATGGAGGGGGGTATTTTGGCGCTTTTTATGTGATGATGCTATTTAACAACAGCAAACAAAAAAACATTATTTTGTTTGTGTCTGAGTTTAGGGTGGGTTGTTTGCTTTTTTGGTTCCTTATTAATTTGAAATAGCAGCAAAATAATGATGCATTTTCTTGCAGATAAGATTTCAACCTAACGATCACAAAACCATCAAAGAAACAGCTGATGAACTGAAGATTTTTGAAGGCATCAAACACCCTAATCTGGTTCGATATTTTGGTGTGGAACTCCACAGGGTAAGAAAACATAAATTATTGGGGCTTTTTTGTAAGGCAAAGAGAAAATTTTAAGAAGCTTTGCATTATTGGAGGTTTTTACAGGAGAACATTCTAGTTCATCGTGTCTGGTTATCTGTGTGAACAGCAGTGTCTTTTTTCATTCAGATCTTGAAGTCTCTGAAACATAGTTTGCAGAGATTTTTTGGAACTGGTACATAAACAGAGAAGGCTTACAATAARTGAATGGAGTGAGTAATGCTGGAGGTATTCTATGCTGCTACTCTGTTGAACTGGTCTCAAAGCAAGTTATATCATATATGGTGTAGAAACTTCTATATGTAGATAAAAGACTAGAAAGGCTAAAACCTGTCCCTCTTAGCAGGGATTGTACTCGTATTGTTTCATATTGATGCCTGGAAAAAAWTTGTGCTGGCATTTAAATCTTGCTGCCAGACAAGTATTGGAGTTCAGCTCACATCTCTTCAGAAGGAAAAGGCATGTTTTCTTGCTTGAGCAGCAGAGCTAATGAAATRTATTTTTCTATGGAGTTGGATTCCAGAGTTGTGTGCTGAGATACCCARCTTCCCACATGCTTTCCCCACTTTGTTGGCAAGTCTCAAGTCCTGATGTCTTGCTGGAAAGTGCTGTTTGGATTTGACTGATTTGCTCAGTATTGAATGAGTTGTTTYGGTGACCTGTTGCTGATTTAGAAGGGGATGTAGACTTCTGAATTTTCTACTTGGGGACACAAATTTGGGTGTCTGTGCCACTGGGTCACTGGTTTCTCAGGCTAGTTTTTAAGAGCTTGGTGTCTTTTCCATGTTTTTTTTATTAATTCAGTCTGGTTGAAATCAGCTGGGTTTGGAGACAGAGTGGGAGCACAAACCTAATTTTTCCTTGAAGTGAGTTATAGTTGGCATGCTTGTTCAAGCCACAGCAAAGAGCAAAAAATTTTCCCATCCCAAGCAATCAACACATGATACTGCAGGATCTGGGACAGAGAAAGGGGRTAAAAAACAAGCCCAAAACATCAGTTTGTGCCTTTTTTTCCACCCCTTCTCTAAGTAAGCAAAAAGTCTCTTTGAATTTCTGTGTAATATGCCTGCAAGGTTTCCAAAGTGTATTTTGGTTGATGCTAGAACACTGTGTTTTTATGCCACTGAATAGTATCACCGTTATGTGGAAATGATGCAGATAGACATGTAGCAGAGTGTGTCCATAGTTGTGCCATAGAATATRTTAGGTTGCAGCATGCTAGAGAGAATAGAGTTCTGAAGAGATGATTTATTAGATATTTCATGGTAAATGATACTTACATTAAGACATAAGACAATACTTTCATTACTCTTTTCATGAACAATGAAGGATGTAAGGAAAACTTTGTCTTAATTCAGTGTTTAAAATATGAAAAACGATACCCAATGAAATCTGGTTTGGTTCCCACAACAGGAAGAAATGTACATCTTCATGGAATACTGTGATGAGGGCACTCTGGAGGAGGTGTCAAAACTGGGCCTTCAGGAGCAYGTCATTAGGCTCTACACAAAGCAGATCACAACTGCTATCAAYGTACTGCATGAACATGGGATTGTTCATCGAGACATTAAAGGTAATGTTAGCCAGAAAGGTAATGTTGTTTCAGTGTGGTATATGAGAGCAGGGGGAATGATGGGGGGACGTATTTGCATATCTAGTGTGCATTATCTATGCAGCYATTAATTGTATAAAGCTTTCCACTGACTTTTCAGTTTACAAGTTATTGGCTAGTTTCAGGCTTCTTTTCTAAGTGTAGATCATAAAAAACATTCACAGTTGTCATTTCAAACTCATAAATTTTACCCATGATTTTTAAAGTTTGTCTAGAGGTTATTAAGATTATTGGGGATTCATCTAAACTCAATTGTTAGTCCTTGCATTTTTAGTAATAATGTACTGAGTTACATAATGCTGTTTTTCTTCTTGTCTGTGCATATAATGGTATTTTCTAGAGCTGACAGGCAGTGTACAATGCTCGAGTTGTGCATCAAAACTTTGTGATCTGTGATTCCTTGTGATTCCATTTTCCTGAAGAACTGTAGGATTTCAGAGGAATGGCAGATTAARCTTAGTAACAAAACTGTTGTTAAAAGAACCTAAGTGATTTTAAGGTATCCCTATATCTAGTGGTTTTTTTCTGTATATTTATCTTCTTGTGCCTGGCTGTCAGCATTTGCTTACATAACTAGCATACTGAAACTACAGTAACTGAAGGGGGGTTGGGTTTGGCATTTAAGACATCCAGTGTCAGTCCTCATTTCAGGTTCATTTTTCTTTTTCTGCGCCTTCCAACAACATCCTCCATGTCTGGTTATCTTGATTTTGTTAGTCTGGCATATTTGGCTCACCAATGGCAGGAAACTTAGGTGAAGGTAGGGGAAGCAATGCACACAATATGCCCTGCAAATGCTGGTTTTGTGACAAGGCAGTGCAACCCAACGATGCTGGGTTTCTATGTCCCTCTTGCTCACAGGGTTTTGAATCACCGCAGCAGTGTAGGAGGTTCCCAGTTGCTCTTGGTCCTTTGGCCTCGTGCTTCTCATTTGGGAAAAGAACTATCTACGATCCAGAGGCCTTCCACCCAGGTAGGCCACTCTTGAGTCAGTTTTGGCTTTTTTTTTCTAGAAAACACTTTCCCTCACTCCCATTCCCCAGCARTCTTACCTTTTCTGGTTCTCCTTTCTCACCAAAGGTTTCTCTCCAGTTGTGGATTTCCCTTTGTGTTTTTCACAGTTCCCTCCTTGCCCTTTTCTTGGTCATTCCTTGTCCAGGTTCTGCTKAGTTGGATTATGCTCTCCTGGAAGCTCGTTGAGATCAAAATCCAAGGCTGGCTGACAGGGGTTTCTTTTGTGCTGCTCAATGTCATTGCTGATACATAGATATGTTTCCAAATAGGTCTTCTGCTCTTCAGGGAWATGCATGGAGTGAGGAAAGCTGTTTAACAGAACTGTAATGTTGTGTTACCTGAGAGCATTTCTGTCACAACAGGTTCCTTATATCAAATGTTGGGGTGTTTCTTGAGAATAACAGAGGGTCACTGCAGGCACATCTGAGTATAGACCTTCCTGAAACTCTATGCCAGAATATAAAGACTGACCACAGAGGGTATTTTTGTAAAGGATACCTAATGCATTGGAAGTCTTTTACTCATTGTATCCTTTTATGCTAACATTTCATCCCCARGTTTTCAGGCTAACAGTAGTAAAGAACACTCTAGCTTTAATTTTGGCTCTTGTGTAGACTGGTACTCTTATTTTTCTGATAGGGAAGAATGATAGGTCATTCAAACTGTTAAAACCACTTTCCTGCGAATATCTTGCTCTCTGATCACACTGGATCTCTCGTGGCCACTTTGCTAAACATCARATTTCTTTGATGTTTATTTCTTTTAGCAGCAGATAAACACACTTCCCTGGGCATCCCTTCTTCAAGCTGAACAAACCCATCTTRCAGCCTTTCCTTGTATGCTGGGTGCACCAGCTCTCTGACCATCTTGATGCCACTCTCCTGGATTTGCTCCAGTGTGTCATTTGTATTGGAGAGTCTGAAAACTAGATGCAGCACTCAAGGTGTGGTCTCAGAAGTGCTGAATTGAGAGGAATTAATCAGTGAGGCCATGCCTTGTGGATTCTCTTCAGGAGAGAAGGACATGTTCCTGAAGAGTGCTTGGATTAATACATAAAATGAAAGGATTGTATCTGAGGCATTAGAAATCAGAAACCTGTGAATGACATGCTCAATACCAAAAAGTCTTCATCAAACTGCTACTGTATTATTGTCTTCCTTTTATCTCAAAACTTCTGCTATCCTGTCTTCCTCATGAGCACAAAGGAAGGAAGGTCATTCAGSAAGAGATGGAAAACTATACTACAGRAGACTGTGGGCATGTGTCATGCTCTCTAAGAGACTGAAAAATAGTATGCAAAAGCTGTTTTTCTCATCCAAGAGTAGCATTTAGCTTGCTTGTTTCTTGAATGAATTTGTCTGCTGTACTGCTTAAGCACTGGCTGTGGAATGTCTGAGCTGCCTCTTTTTCTGGAATTAGAGCACAGCCTTTAGTGGRGCTTTTGGTACTGCTCCATGGACTCACAGGATTTCTACCGAAACCTTTGGACTATGATGCYAGTGAGTTTTCACTGTGCTTTCTATGGGGTTGATTTGGCAGAGGTACAGGGAGTGAAACCTGAGTTTAAATGCTTTAGATTTTGGCTAGAGTGTCGCTTTTGACATTTGCTCTTTGCAGTGTGCCCAGGAGGACCTGTGGTGTAACAGGAGGAGGGCTGTGCACACCTGGGCAACCTCTTGCCTCTGCCAAGTGCCTCCAGTGAYGATGCCTTAGTGTATGTGCAAGGGGAGAGAAGGAATAGATGGGGGGTGGTGCTGTTTTGTTGCTTTACTCATGGTCTTTAGTTTTATTTTGCTTCCTCACCATGCAGATATGTAGGAATTTCATTACATTCCCAGAGGCGTTAACTGTCAAAGGTAAAAAGCATCAGGCATCTTTGGAGTACTGCCCACTTGTCTGCTCTTCTCTTACACAGGTCCTGCTGGATTCTGTGCAGGTTTCATTTAACAGAGARACCCTTATTAAAGATTCCTTCTACAATCTGGTTTTGGTTTCTGAACAAGCAGACTTCACCAGCAGCACMACAGTGCAAGCTGACAGAAAGTGCCTGCAAAATGAGTCTTTAAGGGCTGTCTCTGTCTTCTTGGTGAAACTTTGGTTCAGTGCTTTATTCCATTTGACGGTTCCAAGTGCTTTCAGGAAAAGGGCTCACAAAAGCTTTTATGTAACACTTAGGCTAAATTGTCATTACTTTTTATTAAAAGGGACAAACTCTAGTTTGAAATGCCTTGGAAGAAGGTTCTGAACTGTATTAAACTAAACTATCCCAGTAGGGTAAGACTTACCCAGAAGAGAGATTGTTGGACTGCCAAGCTCCACCCACTGTGGTGGTTGGAAACCTCTTTGTAGCCTTCTGTGAAATTTTCAGGTTGCTTTCTTGAAGAATGGAAACATAGGTTTCCAAAAYATCCTTGAAAAGAGTGTTTGCTAGTGATGACTGTTTTTCCTAAGCTCTTTGTGTAGGCTAAGTGCACCTACTTTCTATCTGACAAGCAACTGCCTGAAAATCATTAGAAAAGCAGTTGACAGTAGTTCAATGGAAAAAGAACTATCTGTTGCTCTTCTATTGCATTGCCCATACTTAGTGTCCCATCAAGCAGYCTTCTTGTGCTGCTTTGGTGTCCTTCTGGATCTGTTTCTTTGAAGAAGCTGAGGGATGGATGGTCTGCCCAGCTCCATTACACACGCCTGTGATTGCAGGGTGACTCCGGACATAGGTTCTGCTGATGGCAAACTGCAGAATCCAGTGAAAGCACTCTGGATTATGTGCAAACATCTGAGTACCAAAAGTGGAAAACCAGTGGACACAAACTGTAGAATTGTATTCCCTGAATGTTAATTCTTCCAGAACTTGTAAAAACTTGCAGCAACTAAAGGTTGGAATTTAATTCTGTTAATGATTTTGCTCACCCATTGATTGCAGTTCTGTAAAACAGCTCGTGGACTAAACAGTAGTAAGACTGTTGTCAGAGTAATCAGAGTGCTTTGAGAAACAGGGTTTTAGCATCATTGACCTGCACTGCTTTTTTTTTGACGAGCTTTTTGAGGATACTTTTTATTCTCTATGAATATCTTGGAGATGCCCAGCCAAGCCAATGGGAAAAATGCATTAACTAAGACAACACAAAGGAGGAGCAGCCACGAATTCCTGCACTGTTAAAAGGTGGAACAAAAGTGAGAAACTTTAGAAGGAAGGTTCTGTTGAGATGAGCCACTTTGAATGAATCTTTTGTGTGACATGGGAAGAAGCTATGTGTAATGAAGTCCCTGGTATCTGCCTACTCCTACCGTAGGTGAGCAGTTTTGTGCATACTATCCATCTTTCCTCAAGAGAGATCACAGCCGAAACTATTTCTGCCAGGTGATACTTGCGACCTTCTTGTGCTTTCATTGTGATACTTGCAGAATCCAGACATAAGGATTTCCTTCTGTTCTACCTTTTTACTGTTGCTGTCAGCATGAAYATTTTGGCAGGATGTTTGAATGAAAGAAAACCACAGGTAGTCAAAGCGACTTGGCATATTTCCACTGCTGTGTTGAGCAACTAATTTGAAGCCACTTGCAGATTCCTCTGGGAGATTTTTTAACTAGGCTAGGGAAGTTTGTTCCAGTGTAAGATGACAATATGGCCAGTTATTTTAATGGTAGTCCTCCAAAACTTACTCTGGCAGTGCAGTAGGAGTAGGCACGTGGTAGTAAATGTAATAGAATGCTCTAAGCTCTGTTTTGCAGAGCTGTGACCATAGAGTCATTGAGGTAGTAAAAGACCTCCAAGATGGAGTCCAACCTGTGACTGACCACCACCATGTCAAACAGCTAAACCAGGGCACTGAGTGCCATGGCCAGTTGTATCTTGAACACTTCCAGGGACAGTGACTCCACCACCTCCCTGGGCTGCTGCTTTCAATGCCTGACCATCCTTTCTGTGAAGAAATTCCTCCTGATGTCCAACCTCAACMACGCCTGGTGCAGCTTTAGGCCATTTTCTCTTGTCCTGTCTCTGGTTCCTGGGAGAAGAYGGTGACCCCACCTGGCCACACCCTYCTTTCAGGCAATTGTAGAGAGCAGTATGGTCKCCCCTGAGCCTCCTTTTCTCCAGGTTAAGCACCCCCAGCTCCCTAAGCTGCTCCTTACAGGACGTGTGCTCCAGACCCTTCATTAGCTCCATTGCCCTTCTCTGGACACGCTCCAACATCTCAGTGTCCTTGTTGCTGTGAGGACCCAGAGCTGGACACAGCACTTGARGTGGAGCCTCATCAGAGCTGAGTACATGGAGATGATCCCTCCCCTCATCCTGCTGGACACACTATATTGACATGTGTGGTATCATCTATYTTGACTCAGAACTGAAAAATGGCTAGTGGGAGTGACACAGCAATAGCCTCTGCCAGGAAGTAGTTTCTTCAGAGTTTAGCAGTCATGAGAAGCACTGGAATTCCTGAAGGAGTCATTTCTTGTGACGAGCTTGTATGGAAAGCTGTTTGCCTGCCATAATTATTTTTATTTATTTATTTATTTAATTTRTTTGAATACTTGTCAACCTCCAGTACCCTTTGTTAGCCCAAACCCACCAGAACATCTTTAATGCTGTCACATTCCACACTTAGTTCACAGGTAAAGATCTAAGTGTGAATTCAGCTATTATCCACTGTGTAACTTCCAAGGCTATATTGAGAAGCCCTCATTCCTCAATTCAGCTCTGGTTTAAACAAGCTTTACTGTGTTTTCTTATGTTTCCTAGGAGCCAACATCTTTCTTACCTCATCTGGACTGATTAAACTAGGAGACTTTGGCTGCTCAGTGAAGCTGAAGAACAATACACAGACAATGCCTGGAGAAGTGAACAGTACCTTGGGGACTGCAGGTAAGGAAGCTTGTGCTAGGCAGGTATTTGTATAGTTACCATAAAAGAAGATACCTCTGCCAGAAGTCTGGGCTGGAATAAAACCGTGTGTTTTAGGGAAATTCGATTTTACCTTAGCTAGTTTTGTGCTTTATGTCCAGAAGCAAAAAAAAAAAAAAAAATCAGTGAGTGATATAATGTGAGAGAAAACTATATTTGTCTGGTTTCTATATCTGCTGGAGCATGTGTTTTCTGGGGTTCTGTTTTTCTCTGCAGCCTTACTGAAAAGTACTCTCCTCACTGAAMAGCTGCTTAATCTATTTTCAAAAAACTGCAGTATCTGGAAGCATGTACTGTAACAGCATTTTTAYTGCCACTTTTCAAACTGAGAGACAGTTGTGCTGAAAACATGTCAAAGAACAAGAAACTAGCAAACGGCAAAATATAGCAAGAAAACCTGAGTAGTAATTTCATTATGTGTTTTAAAAAGCATTTGGTTTCCTGGTCAGTCACCTGATGTTTACCATTCCTTCTGCTGTATGAACTGATGGCATCATATATGTTGTTTCAAAGCATACATGGCTCCAGAAGTGATCACTAGAGCTAAAGGAGAAGGGCACGGACGTGCAGCAGACATCTGGAGCCTGGGCTGTGTTGTCATAGAGATGGTCACTGGCAAGGTAGGGATGTTTCACATACTCTTAAAATGCAAACTCTTCTCGGAATTTTTTCTGCAAATTCTGGTTCCACTCTCAGCAATTTGTCTCACTGAACTCTGCAGGGATTTTTTTTTATTTCTTGGAGTACAGAAATACATGCTCTAGTGGTTAGTGAGTTTCTCATGAAAGCTTGCACTTAATAGTTCTGTTACCTGTTGCAGAGGCCTTGGCATGAATATGAGCACAACTTCCAGATCATGTATAAAGTGGGGATGGGTCATAAACCTCCTATTCCAGACAAAGTGAGCCCAGAAGGGAAAGACTTCCTTTGCCAYTGCCTGGAAAGTGACCCAAAGATGAGGTGGACGGCCAGCCAGCTTCTCGATCATCCTTTTGTCAAGGTTTGTCTGATGACTTTGGCTACAAACACTGCAGATGGGAATTGGGAACAGCTGTTAGTTGGCTTATTTTCAGTGATGCCACAGGGCTTGGTACCATGGTGAGGGCTGGTAGCAAGTTGATCCTGTCCAGGAAACATGGATTGGCAACTTTCCAGAAGCATGTGTTGTTTTTAGCAAGCATTTGACTATAGGACTGGTGTGCACCATGCAATAAACTTTCACTGCTGTTTTAAAATGAATTATCTTTATGCCAAAAACATACATCAGCTGAAACTCAGCAGCTGGTAATCGGATCTGAAGGGATCTCCATCAAAAACTTTAGCAAGTACAAATCCACAGGTTTTTGGAGTTAAGAGTCCCTTCCATAAAAAGTGAAACCAACACATGCTTGAGACATCCTTTTGTGCAAGGAGCTGCTTTTTTTTAGCATTTGTACTTAAGGTTAAGGTCAAACAGAATGTTTATCTGGCAGCTGGTATAACAGTCTGCAGTTCTTGCATGAATTATGGTGTGATGCTTTCCTTAAGAACAGGCGAATACTCACTGCTACAAACAGAACTGTGTTAGTAACTTCTTTTTTGAAGAAGTGGGAGCKCAGTAGATTATTGAATTCTGTCCCATTTTCCAGCAAAAAGTTGATCACTTTGGTGTTCTGGTTCAGTTAGCAGTGTGWTTGGGATCATCAACCCATCCCTCATCAGTGCCAGTGTAGCCAGATCCCATCCATCCATCAGAGGTAGATGCTTCTTTAGGCACCTAAGGGATGCAGCATGACARTGGGGATGTCACTACTCCCATACAAACACTTGTAATGCATTACTGTATGAAAAGGGAGGAAAAGGAAAGCTTCAAAGATATTTGATGAAGGTGCTGAAGAAATTGATCCATTGTCATCTTGCTGCAGGAGGGAGATGACTGCAGTAATTGTCTTTTGCTTCCTTCACAGGTTTGCACAGATGAAGAGTGAAGTTACTCAATCTCTGGCCTTTTTTATTCTGACAAGATTTTAATCACTACTGTATGTAATATTTACATAAAGACTRTGCTGAGAAACAGTGTAAAAGTTGAACTTAACGAAGACTGCACAAGTGACAGTGTCACTTCCTCTGCTGCTCCTGTACATTTTACTCGGCACACGTTGCTCACATGACAGTGTCCGCCAGTTGGAAGAAGCTGCATGTTTCAGTGAAAGTGCCATTACTACTGTATATGGACCATGCCCCTTTTGTTCCTTYTCCCGTTTCTCATTTGATTGAGAACTTGTAATGTTAATAATGTAGTATTTTTGAACTCTCTAGGTTCAGAAAAATGCTGTAGTGTTATCAGGCATTATGGACCTTGTTTTTTAATCTGTTTGAGTGCACTGACTGTGAACTTTTACTGGGGTTTTTGTTTATTTGTTTTTGGCAAGCTTCGGATTTGTTATGCACAAGGCTGATTATTGAAATTTAAAAAAAAAAAAAGGTTTTTCTCAATAAATGGTTTATTTTAGGAGAAGTTGGTGAAGGGTTTTTCTTCCAAAATGTGTGAGGCTGTCACATTTTAAACTTTTTTGCAACATTGGGATAAGACTGCTAAGCTGACCTACCTGGAATAAGCTGCTCTTACATAGCAATAGTTGATTCTGTCGAATTTCAAGATGTGCAGTGTGAGATGCTTCTTACACATGTGGTAAGAGAAATAAGGTTCCCCATTCAATGATCTTGTGATGAAAGAAGATGATGGGCGATTCCTGACACTGCCATTTACTTAAGGGATAACTTTCTTCTTGAAGGGATGCACTGTGAACAGGGAGTGCTCTGCATTGCATTTCTGTCTCCAAGAAGAGAACTGTACAAGGTGATTCTTGTGTTCTGTTTGGCAAAATGAAGAACCTACTCTTAACCTTTTGAAAACTGATTTCTGATCCTGGGCTTTCATTTTTCCCACCACACCCCAGCTGTCATCAGCATTAGACAAGGAAGCAAAGTTAGAAGTGGGTAGCAGTTGGAAGAAACAGCCTGCAATGTGTGATCTAGTTGATTTTTGCTATTACAAATAGGTGACTTAAAACTGTTACTTGTAACATTAGTGCAAGTTTACATATTCTTGTTTACAGCTTTAGACTTCCAATAGGTGACTTAAAACTTGCTTTTGATATTTGGTTTTATATTCTAGTGTCTTGTCTCTCATCTTAATCCACAAATCCTTGACTTGTCACAGGTGTTGCATGAGCTGTTGAGGAGGTATCTAGAGAAGCATGAGCCTTGCTGTGCATGTGTTCAGGCTCTCAAAAACACAATGCTGAATTCAAGCAAAGACTTCTTTTCAGTTCTCTATTTTCAATTGTGATAGAACGGGAAGTATGTTGTCATCCTCAGCAAAGGATTATAAAAACACCTGAGGTACACATGCCCTGCCCTAGTCTGCTGTGTGCTTCACTCTGCCGTGTAACAGAAATATCTGAGTGATTTTTGTCCCCACTTGTTTCAGATGCCCTTGAACACAAACAGGAACTRGGGACAGCTTTTAGGAGTTGGGATAGAGGTGGCAAACTGTTACTAGTTTGTTCCTACCAACCAAAAAACTCATTCATTGCACATCAGCTTTTTATACTTTTATTTTTGTATAAACAAACATTAAGACTAATTTTGTTAAGGCAGTTGTAGAACATACAGTTGCTTGTGGGGATGAGGGGCAAACACTGCTTCCTAATGACCTATGTCATTCTTTTAATACAGTAAACTGGACAAATTTAACTTTGGCAAGGACCATTAAGCTTCCTGTTTCAATGAGTGCTGGAAGGGCCTCAGTGCTGTGCCAGGACTCRCAGAAGTGCTTAGGAGGATGGATCCAGGAGTGTTTGGCCCTCAGCCTGTTCTAAGGGTTGGTCCAGGAAATGGGGATGAAATAATCTATGCCCTCTTTCAGAAGTATTTACTTGTTTGGTACTTTCCTCTGGAGAAGTGGCACTGCACACAGTTAGAGGGGAAAGGACTGTGAGTCGTGAGGAATTGCTGAATGTCTTCCTTACTGCATATTCAATCAGTGGCTCTTGAAGAAGGCAGAACAGCCTTTGTCACTCCAGGAGTACATATTTGCTGCTCAGAACTACTCACCCATCACCCTGAGAAAAGGCCACTGRACCTGCCAGGTAATGTTTACAGTAAAATGCTAACCTGGAGAGGCCTTTCCTTTCTGCCTTTCCACCCATTTTCACACTCTTGGRGACATGTCTTCAGATCTGGCTTGTAAATGTGTCTGATCATTATTACAGGATGTAATACTCAGTTTTCAGTGTACAGAGTGTTACAGCAGAGTGCAGGGCATGTGCTTTATGACACAGCATTGTAAATACTGCACTATTTTCTACTCTCAGGCTGTTTCATCTGTTGGAAAAACTACACCCAGAGCCCAGGTTTCTGTTCAYGGCATCATACAACCTCTTCATGAGAGCTTCAGTGTGTGGGGAGTGCATGTGTACACAAGATGTGTGACGAAAAAGGTTCCCCTACCCAGTCTCTCTCAATTCTCATGGCCTATTGCTTCCTTCATGTTGTAAATTTTGCTGCCTCCACTATCCATAAACTTCACTTACTGCTCCAYGCTAAAAGCACTATTTCACCTGCTTTTTAGGTTCTGCATATAAAAAAGGTGAGTTTCTAAATTATTTGATGTACTGAACAGCAAATACATATTTCATGGAATGATCCATATTGTTGTATTAACCTGTTTCTTCTGGCCTCAGTTTTATTCTRTTTCAAGAGAAATAGAATATTTTGTACCAGCTGCTAGACCAAAGACTGCTTACTTTATTCACTGAAGGCTGTTATGGTTTAGTCCTATGCCCAGTGAAAACAGGCCGTCTTTGAAAGTGCCAATCAAACCTCCACTGCTCTGGTCAGGATCTGTAAACTTAAAAAAATTGGAAAAAAATTCCAATCAGAATTTGTTAGTTTATGTTCCCTATTTTCCCCTGTTCTAAACAAATTCTTTATAGTAATGTGCAGATCCTTAACTCTGCRAGTTTAAAAAAAGGAGGTGGCTGCCCTGAAATCAGTACTGGAAATGTCAGAGCAACCCCACTTTCCCCAGAGTGGAAAGTCTAGTTTCATTTAATCGTCTAATTAAAAAAAAATAAAGTCTAATTTATTTAATTTAATTAATTTATATCGAGTCTAGTTTTRTTTAATTCAGAAAGGTGTCAAATCAAGCTAAGACAGACATAAAAAAATGAGCCATAGCTACTGTCCTAGSTCTCTCTCCTAGTTTCCCTCTCCTCCCCAGAAGAAAATAATTTACTATTACCTCAGGCTGACTGTTATGAGGCACCAAGTAAACTAGTTTATCAGAAAAGACAAACAGATTAATTAGGATCACAACAGTATGGGTGTGGGGCAGACATTTTAATGCACACTTTGCATTATTTCACTACGCCATGCCCAATTATTTTTGTTCCACAGTTGTTAGGATAGCCTGGAATTTTAMGTAGTATTTAAAGCCAACAGGAATTTTACTATCTCAGTTTTTTTCAAACTAAAAATGACATTTACTCTGATGAATTACAGGTTTCAGCTATGCCTTGGATGTATGGCCTGGGGAAAGAGATGGCAGTGGGTAACTTAGCCAAATTCTGATACAGGTTATGCTACTGCCAGGCTCTGATGTCTGGATGCCCAGGGTCTGGCTGAAGGGCCCATGTAGTGCACACGTGGGAATAAGTTCTAGATGTACAAAATTCTACTGCAGTTCTGTCAGTTCAGCAGAGCTGCTTCAGTCCAATACTGCTATAACCAAGCACAGCCTCTCACTGTACTGTATTTAAACACTGACAGATTATGGTTGTTAAACTGTTAAACTGTGTGATCTACACAACTATCAATTGTAATCACCTTGTAACAATCTTCTGACATTAAAGCCTGCACCTCTGGTTAATTTCCAGGTAAAGTCTCTTCATATAAGCACGCTGGAATTTTTTTTTTCTTCAAAACTTAAGACACTTCATAGGAAAACAAACCAACCACACGTGCAAACCTTTTGTTGGGAGTATACGAAGGAGTGCATATTTCCAGCATGTCATCCAGCCCAAACCCCCAGAGTAAAACAGGAGCACAAATTCAGATATGCACGGYAATTACTCATCCTCTGATTTCACTTGAAGGACCATGATATGCACTTAAGAGTGTTCAGCAGTTGCATTTGTTCCCTTTGGATTGAAGCAGTCTCTGAAGATGCTACTTTCGTTTCTGCTTGTTGTCATTGTTGCCATAGGTGGAGCCTTTGTTAATTTCTGTAACCCCGATCATCCATCTGACACCAACAGAAGCTGCAAAACAAACACAGTTAGAGCTGCTGAAGGCAAGGCTGAAGATCTGCACCGGTGTAGCATCGTGAAACCAAGCATGGAAGATCAACTCCAGATCAACTCGTTTAATGCCTGTGGCTTCTCATGAAGGAAGAACCACAGGATGGACACGTTCCCTCCCTTCAGCAGGGAAGAGGCTACAAGGAAGCAAGATGGGTGAGAGGCACAGGTGTGCACAGCCCTGCCTTCTGAGGAAGGGATTTCTGCTGCCTTTCAACAGCCCCATGTCTGGAAGAGCACAAGCAAGTGMAAGGGCACTTCAGAGCTTGATAAACATAAAAAATGTAAGTTATRGTGTTTGCTAATGACAGCTCATGAAAAAGCCCATTACAACAAACCAGGCTAATTTTAAAGACTATTATTGATATTTCAGTGGTAATCATTCATCATGTGCAAGGATAATTTTATTTACTTCTTTATCTGTTGCACATAAAGTGACTAAGTTAAATGCAACTTAACCTAAACTCCTTCCCTCACARTTTTGGATTTTTTTGTAAAGGGGCTCAGCTGCCCAAAATCAATTATTCCTCAAGCTTCTGCTCAGCTACTGTATATACTCAGAACTGCCATGCTTCTTTCAGGCTAAACCTATTAGCATGTCACACACATCTTTTCTCTGCTCAGAGTGCTTTCTAGAAAAAAAGAAACCAAACCAAACCAAAAACCCCAAGAAAAGCACAAACCTCCTCTAAGCCTCCAAATCCCACTTTCTTTCCGACTGATGGTGAAAAGGTCCAGTAAGGTGAGRTGCTCTAAACAGATCATTCCCATGGGTCTTTWCTTCTCTGGATGACCCWGAATAAATTCTCAKCAGCCAGCAGGGCTGATACACCACYGTGTCATGGCATTTGCTGCTCKKKARSMMKGGAAGGGGAAGGGGCTGCCAGCTGGCAAACAGCGCTGCCCTGTGCTTTACCAGCTGCTGCTTGGCAAAACAACGTCRGCCACAAAGACCCGTCACTACCGACGCGTGGTTTATAGTCTGACGGTAAATTGACAATTTTTAGAGAGCAAGCAGTAACTGGATAGCAGGGTGAGTCACACATGATGTGACAGGATGGCTGGACACTGGGAAGCTCGTCTGCCCATAGGGCTTGTCCTCGAGTCTTGTGGATSCCAGGAAAGCAGGGCCCTCTCACAGGCAGAGCTGTGCAGTGAACAGCCCAGAGAGGGAGCTGGCTCCGAGGACAATCACTGTCATTTACACTTCACTGTCAGTCCATGAACAGGAACACTGAGACAAGCGAAGGGCTTCACTCTCACAAACAAGCAAGAAAGACAGAAAACCATCTCTGACATTTAACTGGACACGAGCTGGGAAACAAGAGAAAGATCCAACATGTAGCCTGCAGTCTGGGATCATAACATAATAATAAGCATGAAATCATTAAGATTTTAACCACAAGGATAGAAACAGCAGCTGGAGAGGGACACAGCATAAATAAGAGCAGCTGTCACAGCAACCACACACCACATTGGGGATTTCATCCACTTCCAAGAATGCCACTGCCTGGACACAAAAAACAACTAGTTCAGGAGTACAGACTTTTTTTTATTCCTTTGCTCCCTGGCAGAAGTTGTCACTGCCTTCTGTCCCCATTTCACCCTGTAGCTGTCTGCAACCAGGGGAAGGTGGGGTGCACGGAGAAGAGGACTACTCACATGTGCCAAGCCCGTGGAAGCAAAGTGGGCAAGTCTGGGGTGTCTCACTCTCTGTCCCTGCGCTGCCTCCTCACCACAACTCTCCTGGTGCCTCGGTGCATGCCCAAGTGATACCAGCATATTGAASGCTTTATGCACTTGTTATTTTACATGCAACTGTGGTAAGAGGAACTTAGGGGTTTTTATTTCAAGAAAGGGAAGAAAGGGAGATCAAGCAGTAACTAACAAGCAGTGCCTAACTTAAACCCTCACAGCTATTAAGTCTGCCCTGAGAAGAGCGTGAGAGAAGCTATAGGCTGAAGCCTCCCTGTGCTGCTCCATGGCAAGCTGAGGTARCTGTGCTCCTGCATCTTCCTGCCCACCTCAGCATCCAAAAGATGCAGGAGGTTGCTGAGGATCTGCTCTGCCTGTGGGAGTGCTGAGGGCTCAGGGTGGGCTGAGCTGACACAAATCAGGAGAGCCAATATCTCTTTCTGGGAACACATTTTAGCTCCAAGAAAACCACGTCCACACAGTGTCTCATCCCTCAGCAAAACCTGAGCTCAGAGCAAAGAATTTCCACCTTTTCTCTTACACCTCAGGATTTTTTCTCATCTGTTACCTTGCCTTTATACYWCACAGCAAGTGCTGTAAGCAGCASAGCAAGCAGAGGCATAAGAATTTCAGATATATGGTTTGCACTGATTTATATAGCTTATGCATTGAAATTAAGATTTGTACAACTAAAGATTATATGAATGGTAGACATTTCCACTGAAGGCCTGTCATACACACTATGAAGGAGAAAAAACAAGCAACAAACTCACACACAAAGGAAGCAAACAAYCCACCCCAAAGCCCCCAGTTTCTAGGCACTAGGCTGAAAGGCCAGACTATCTGGTAGCCCCACCAAAAGGCAGAATCACCACAGGCACCATCCTGCACATAGTTTGTATCCTGCTGTAAAACTTAGTACAGCCTTGCTGGCCTGTCCTCACCTTCCATTCGTCTCAGCCTACAGRCATCACCAGCCTCGCTGCCCAGGTCACATCATGCTCCAGCCCTTTGATCCACACTCTGCTTTTGAACACTGGGAAGTCCCCGGGTCTGCAGTGTGATCCCACGCCCACAGCAGCTCCCAMGGAATCTGAGCTGGCTCATCACTATTTGCACTTGGCTGAGATGAAACACTCTCCTCCCTAGAACAGATCTGTAGCCCTAAATGTGGAAGAGCTGCTGCWCCCTTTAAAAACCCAGAGAAACCCTCTCATCTTTTGCATACATTCCCCTTTTAACTGCTGTTGACAGCTTTATAATAAATTACTTCTACAGCAGAAAGGGTGTACTCCTTAACACAAGTTGTCAAAACATGAAGGGCAACCCAACACTGGGTTCTTTGAAGCCAAATTGAGACTGTGGAAGTAGGAGGAGGAGAACAAATACTGCTGCTGTCAAATACAGATACTGACATTTAACAGATGTGCTCATTGCTTCAGCACCAAAACATCAGCACCAAATTCTAAAGAGCTGCTGTGAGCCGTGTATATAAATCTCTTGCCATGTGTCCTGTGAAACTAAAGCTGGTTTTCAAAACACTTTTGTCCCTCAAACTACTTCAGCTTTTCTCCTCTGGAGCAGGGACTGCCTTGTGTTGGTTCAAATAGTATCACAAAGGGCTCCCAGTCCCMGACCAGCAGTAAGGTATGAGCACAGTGTGATGATTATTGGGAGTRCAAACAGCCGAACTGCTGCACCACAAAGCACAAGGGGTCAGCATTCACAGCACACAGGAGATGTTTTTATTCGGGGCTGAAAGARTCTGAGCTGAACCAAGCAGAGCTGTACTTACATTGGTTATTCATTCCTTAGATCTCAGAGCTGGGATCTGAGGGTTTACAGGCCTTCCACTCCAGCTCGAGTGGAACATTTTTCTTACAGCTCTTTCCACCTGAACAGCAGTTACTTACAAGCCAGCAAGTACTTTTCTGGAGAGCACAATAAGCAGAACTTATCCAAAAGACAAATGACAATCTAGAAACAATGCAGAGGGTACCAGAAAGAAGGACCTCCTAGTTACTCTKCTCTTTTCTGTTATGGAAGATTTATTTTGTGTTTATCTGCACTTGTATAAGGTTCTGAAACCCACCCAAAATCAGCAATCTACTACAATGGGCTGTTAGGGATTGCCATAAAGTTCCTSAAGCTGGAGTATGAGGCAAGCTGTTAAAATGCCACCGAAGAAATAATAAACTGCCCTGTGCTGCTTCAGTCAGAAACAGTGAGAAAAGGTCTACTAGGAGCAATGGGAAAAGCTGGTTTTATCATCTRATAAATCCCTCCAGTCAACAGAAAAATCTTCCTTTTACATCGTTAAGCCACCAGGCACCAATGACCACTCACACTGGGAAAGGCAGAACTGCAGGAATGGCCTGTGACAGTCCATGCCYTGTGCTACCTAAGTCAGAGCAGATGGCCACAACAGGCTGTGCTTAAATCAGGAGTTCATGGATTGCCAGTGCATGATACATCAGACTACAATTAGACAAATGCATTCTCAAAGGAATAAATTMTCCTTGTGCTTCTCTTCTAAGCATTTAAAGTACAACCCAGCAACACACAACACAAGAAAAGAAAGCCTTTTGTAAGTCAAAGCCACTGAGAAGTCACTGTTTTGAATTCTACAGAAACAGAAAATTTTGTATGCAGCTCTCACAAAAAATAATACAACTCTACAAGAATAAACCACAATCTTTTTAATCGGGTCCAGGMTTGAATGAACATAATATTAGATGGGTTGTTGAATTCACAAGTCATCTTTATATTTAGCAAGTCTCTACAAATCCTATTGGATAATTACCCTGTAAGCAATCTTTTCGTATCAGAAAACTTACCTATTATAATGACAAATGCAAAACTAGCCAGTGTCAGTGATGATCCACTGTTGATCATGTTGATGAGCAGCTTGAACAAAGGATATAGCAGCAATAAGGCCCAGAAAAGCCAGTTCAAAAGTGTCCATGGCCGACGGGGCGGTATTATAGGGACTGCTGGGTAGGTTCCTGTTCGGTAATACTGCTCCTGGAATGCATCCTAGTAGAACAAAGGAGGGCAACAATTAAATCCCCATCTGCCAAAAAAGCTAGCCATTCCCGGCTTTGATGTTYCTCCTTCTGGATGCTTGTAACCACAGGGGAAGATCAAAGATGAGCTGATGGCTGGAAAGCTTGTACTTTGAAGTCAATGAACACAGAGTCAAAAAAAAAAAAGAGCATACAATGATGTGTCCATACTTTCCTTCTCCTTCACACAGCATCCTGAGAAATGGCGTACCTGGAGAGTATAACAGCCCAGGAAAACAGGAGGGACAATGGGAGCAGCAATGCAGACATCACTGCTGAATTTCCTGCAGCACCATGGCCACTGCCCAGAGACTACAGGTAAGCCAGGCAAGTGTGTGGGCCACATACTCAGCAGCAGCCTCTGTTCCCTCATGTTTTCTCCAGCCACTGCTCTCAAACAGCACTCACAAATTGTCAGAGAAGGTAACTAAACACCATCTTGACCCACACTCTGAAGAAAACCACCCCCTCCTGTCTGTGTCCCACGGATGCAGCCTTGTTCACCTTTTCCCATGAYGCTTGTGGAAGGAAGTTTGGGTGCTGAACCCCTCCACAAACAATTGAGTGTGCAAACCCTGTACAATCTCTCACTGTTTTTTGAGCCAAGAACTCTCCCTTTAAGTATAATAMAAGGAGGACAATGGGGTGGGGGTGGGTTTTTTAAAAGCACAGAAGACTTCAAATTTAGTACCTTCATCTATAGCCCACATGGGTGAACAGCATTGTCTTTAGTGATCTCAACAACCCAAGATACCAAAAGTGGGTGGGGGAAAAGAACCACTCCCTCCTTGTTCAAAAGCAAAGATTATTAATCTGTGTTATTGCATAAAACTGGTTAATTAATGAAGTCAGCATCAGACTTGACATAAAAAGAAACCTTAATTTAGTCAGAATGAAGTACTTTAAAGTAAGGATTTTTGGTTTCTAAAAATTCTAGCAAAGCCAAGATTAATCAACCAAAAGACTAATTTTTCTGCTATGCTGTGATTTTACACTCACGCTCCAGCTGACACAAACAATTCTTTACTTACTAAATAGCAACTTAAGCAATTACAAGCTGTTACCACTTAATCTGTTTCAAAGGGAACATTCAGCTTTTAAGTAATTATACAGTAATTAAAGCATGCACTCTCTTTATTGAGATTAGACAAATTATGAGTGTTTTACTCATCTGAGCTAGATTGTAGTGTGATCACTRTGGCCAATTACTGAGCCATCTTCAACAGAGAACACATTGTATGAAGTTTTCTTCACAGTGCTTTGAAGACAGAGCTACTCATCATTAGTAAGCTGAATTTACAATATACAGTTAGGTTTCCCAATCCTGGTATTACCCAGGAAAGTGAAGAATTCTCGACTTTTAYTGGCTTTGCCAATAGAGGGCCTGTTACTACAGAGAGCAGGACAGGCTCACTTGAAATGAGTGCAGTGGGATTTTTTGCTGGCTCTGCACAGCAGWGAGGGGAAGCAAAACCACAGACCACACCTCACTGAGAAGCTCCAGAAGATGGAAAACAAATACAAAAGGCAAAACAATGTCAAGGCYAACATCTTGACTACACATTTCATGCTGTTGTGGGGAACAGCTCTTCAGTTCCGATTCCTTACCCTTAAATACATTCACTTGCCAAAGGCATCTGYGGGTTTATCTGTCTTGTAAGCTTTTGCAAGGGTGCCTGTGATACCTGTCAACAAGTCAGGCTTTAAATACTTAACACACCTCAACATTTCCCGAAATCACCTCACCCACATTCGATTCCTTTCATTCCCCAGCACACAGAGCTGCTTTTCAGTTTGTAATAAATTCCATCCACCCAGGTATCACATTCCGACATGGACACATGCTCCCTCTGTTGCCCCCACCAAATTTAGGTTACTTGAGGCAGTGTGGGGGAGGGATAATGCAGTGAGGGGGGAATCAGGGAACATCCATCTCCTTGTGACAGGCTAACAGGGAGGATTCTTCCTCCCTGTTCCCAGCAGGAGGCCTCTGCTGCTGCCCCTTCATGAGGTAGCCCACAAAGAATGAGTATCCAAAAATATATTCTTTGTTCCCAAACACTGGGGTTCTGTACACTTCTCCTCTTCAGTTATGCTTTGCTGATTCCCTAGGGCATTTCTGCATATATTTTCAGCCCCTCTTTTCCAAGCTTCTCTTACAAGCATGAAAGGTTAGAAGCTGCTTTCTTTTAAATGGAAATTAAGATTCTCAAGCTGAACTTCTGTTTAAACTACTGACGCTGTAAGGAGGTAAAAAAATGAAAACAAACATGCGAAGACTAGCAGAGTTGTGACTACTACATAGCATCTCTTCAGACTTGGCAGTAAGATCCTCAATCCAAGTTAAAGTCAAAGGGAACCTTTCTAGAAATGGCAGTCTGAAAAAATAGAAGAAATAAAAAGAAAATGCAATTTGCATGAAATTGCACCTTTGTCATTATTTGGAAGCAACTGATGTAGTGCTGGCTGTATGTGCAAGAACAAAATCTACYCCTGAGGTGAGGAAGAAGCACATGGACATGGTGCTTACTGTATGCCTGGAAAAGGAAGGAGAACATTGTTTGTTTTGAAGCAGCACAGTGTCACTGTTTATCTGGCAAGTCTCTGTTCAACTGCAGTAGCAGCAGTGACTAAACCAAAAAATGAAGTGATGAGTAGCAGGAACATAAACACAATAGGCTCCCAGAGAGAACGATCTCAGACTGAGGTACATATAGGTGAATAGCAACGGAATAAGCTTTTCTCAAAGACCCTCACTCCTTTACTAACATCATAAATAAATTGGAAAAAGAAAGAAAAAACAAAGAAGAAAAAAAGTCATGTCCCTCCAAGTCCAGTAACTGCTGTTTTCATTACTCATTCCAACAGCCCTGTGATCCTGATCACCTTGAGTGCACAGGACTTGACCTCAGTACCTGTGGCACTCTCCAGCCACTAAAACATGCTATTACAGCATAATTCAGCACCCTCTGAGTCTTGAGAAACTACTACAAAATTATTAAACTGAGAATAAGAAACAGTACAGGGAACCATAATGCATGACAAAATAGGGTCTCTGCTTTCCAGTAGTGTGCACACCTCGTCTTAATTTGAAACAGCCAGTAAAGTGTCGTAACCAAAACAGACAAAGCAGGGGATGAGTATCTTGCAATGAATTATTGCCCTTTGAATAATGACTTTTCACATTTTATCATAAATATTTACCGACTCTGAAGATGATCTGAAACAGAATTAACTTTTGGAAACAGCACCTGGGTGACACAGCTGCTTGTTATCTGACCTAAAAGCCGATTATCTTTTTAAGATGCAGGGCAGAAAGGTGAAACAAAATTGTATTTTTTACCCTGCAGGTGAGCTTCCATAATCTCAGAACTCTGGAAGAAGTTGTCCCTGATCTGTATTCTGCCAGTCTGATTTTACAAAGATATGGGCTTCAGTAAACCAGGAATAACTGCAATGAAACAAGTTTCACCAATATAAAACAGCTGGAGAAAGAAAAACGTGCTGCCTTCAAACAAAAACTGAAACCATCACCAAAAAAAACCCAAAAAACCCCAAATCAAAAAACAATTAAACAACCATCCCCAGCCTTTATGAATTAAAAAAATTCCATACAGCCAAATGAGGTTTTAATGGAATGGAAAACTGACACACATTCCTTCACTCCTATACTTATATAGGAAATCAGAGATTTAACAAACAAGCAAATGAAGACACCATGAATAACAGACATGAAAAATAYTATAATATATTGTATAATATAATATAATATTATGAAAGATAGATGTACACTACGTTTGCACTAGAAGCAAATAAGTGTTTGCCAAAAAGGGAACAGAAAAATCTTGAAGTGAATTAATGCAACTATGTAATAAGAGATTCAGAAAAACAATCACCACATATACATTTATGTTCTTGTCTTGCCAAGGTCTAAATAGTTCTCAGGAACATTAAACAGGGCTAGTTTCATAGTAGCAGAAAGTGGACTTTTGCAATGATAAGCAAAAGGCCCATTTGCATGTATATCCCTGCAAAGCGGGGAGGGCCCGTGGGTAACATCCTGCCCTTCTGCAAAGGTGATGGGAGCTATGCATGAACCGAGTGTGACTGGCACAAATTGTAAGGGGATCTGAGGCAAAGGGAGCAGACCTACACGTGAGGTCTCAAGACACAGTTGCTTTACACATTTCTGTAAGGAAGCTGCTTAGAGGAGCTATGAATTACACCAGAAGCAGTCATGGTTTGAAACTGAGAATGGCTGGGGCAGAGTCGATACAGAAATGCCAGTGTGGTGTCCTGGGTAGAGCGTGACAAACAGCACAGCAAAATTTTGCTGTCCCAGTGAGAGGAATCCAGAGCATTGCTATATTCTACTAAATCCAAAGCACTGCTGCCTTCCAGTCTGAAAATACGTAACTTTGATCAATGTATTGAAGCAAAGCGAGCTGTCAAGGCCCTCATGCTGTGCATACCTGTAACTCCCACTGATTGAAAATGGGAGCGCTGTGTGCATTCAAAAAGCACATCCCCTAACAACTCTCTCCAATATTCATAAAAACAGCCCAAAAGAAACAGATTATGAAGGACTGGAAGATTAATATGAAAGCATTGGAAAGAAAAAAGAAAAAACCCACTAAGCATGTATAAACACAGTCATTGTTACTCTCTCCCCATCCTAGGAAACTGGAACTCTTAAATGCACGCCTTCTATACACGTGGTGTGAAAGCAATTTATCAGCCTGTCCTTTTAATGCTGGATGTAAAAATGCACGGTAAAACAAGGGACAAAAATTCTAATACACTAAATAAAGTATCTTATTTAGCCCACAAATTCCTTCTTGATTTAGAAAATGCTTTCAAGGGGAAGGGGGTCTTTCTACCAATCAGAAGGCAGCAAGACAGTTTTGATCTTTGCATCCTTATGCAACTYTCTAAAGAAGAGGCTTAAAACTGCTCTAGAAAGGCTTGTTCAAGCTTTCTTCCTATTGCTCTGTGTTCAGAATGAAAGCAATCATGACTATCAGCACAAGCTCAGTTTATATGTAGAGAAACAGAGCACCTCCCCTGAAAACCAAACAAACCAACCCACCCCAAGCCTCCAAATTCGGACACTACACATGCACGTTGCAAAGGTCTACTAGCAGTATAAATAAGTGAGCACCAGTGGTTGTATTGACCAAAATACCAACCTTTTCTTGATACAGTTTGTGGAGCCAGGTAGAACATTCCTGCTCATCTTCTGGGACGTCCTCCAGTGGAATCCGCCTGACAATGGTAAATGAGAAAATTAAGAATATTAAAAACTCTGGCTCCCAGGAACAGCACTTGCACTACACAGATTATCTGACAGGAGACTCACTCTATTTTTCACTGTTTTTTAAATTTGTCCAACACTTACAGCACTTCAAAAAGCAAATATAGAGGATTTTGAAGGAATCTGTGATAGTCCCAAACTAGTTGCCAGAACAAATTTAGCCACAAGGTTCACCCTGCCTGTAAGAGCTTTTCAGGACAGGCAAACAGCCACCCTGAGTTGTGAAAAGCAATTTCCATAYTGTGCCAGACTGACTTGCAGCAGGCTTGAATGGTGTACAGGGAAACACAGAAAGAGGAATYCCTCTGCCCTGCTGGAGCTGATCCACACAGGAAGGGCTCCATGAACGCCATCCCACCAGGCTGAGAACACCAAACATCAGGACACCAGGCTGAGCTACCCCCTGGGAAGAGGAATCAAGAGGAAGTTTCATTTTACCCTTGGACAAAAMCAGTTCTGAAGGAAATACTTTTTCAAACAGGCCAAAAAGGAGAGGTAAAAGGAAAAGGTCACCCTATTCCACTTCATGYTGGTATCCAGGATAAACCAACTGGATTAGCCCACTGGTCCACTATTGCTCTGATATAGGTTATGATGAACTCCTGATCACTTGAAGCATCACTTCTAGGCTATTGTCTCCAGCCCTACATCATCACATGCCCTGGGTGCCTGTAGTATCGGTGCTGCTGGTAGAATGTCCCCTGGGAATTGGCTCTTTCCCATTAAGATTATGGGAAGCCATTAGGGTATTCATAACTTATAGAAACATTAATAAAAAGGAATCCAGGTAATTTTTAGTTTTTCATTAAACATTAGGTAGGGAGGGTGCAGCAGTCAAATGCAGCAACAGCTACAGCACCAGATGTAGGGGGGGACAGTCCTGAGCCTGACCTCCACCACAGGAACTGGAACTATCTCTGAACTCCTGTGCCAGACACAGGAAAGGCAAAGCAATTCCACCTGAACACCTGGATGGTGTTTGGTGTTCTGGCCAAGTGAGTGATAAGAGGCCCCACTGGTGCTGCTGAGCTAACAGACACACAAATGAAAAAAAAAAAATAACACAAAGTCCTGCAGACATTTATGAACTCCTCACATACTTATAGTCACACAAATTTACCAGAAACACTTCCCCACACATATGAATTTTTATCTGAAGTTCTGTGAAGCCAGATGGTAGAGATCTGCTTTCTGTCACCCACTTGAAAATATTCCCTTATTTGACCAACTGTGATTTCAAGTACACGCTCCTGTATGCTAAAAAGGAATTAAAATATGAATTACTTGCCTTACATATAAATCTGCATGATATTTCTTTCCATTTAGAACTCCCAGCAATGTTGGATTTTCATTGTTTCTAAAATTAAGGGTAGAATCATAGACTGCAGAAACTACAAGAAGAGAAACAGGYTATGTGTTACTGTAGTAATACAATGGAAATAAGTTATTCTCTCTCAGACAAASAATATTTAGGTAAATTATCACCAATAGCATCACAGAGATATCACCGAGGGAAAAATGACAATGGAATATTCAAAACACAGGTTTTAAGAAGCCAAATAACCACTGACCCTTTCAGGAACTGCACCAGAGGAATGGAAAGGTTTGCTCTCCATCCACCCCTTGCCTCCTTCCTCASCAGGTGCAGAATGATGTTACAGCTTCTCACAGAATACACCTAGGACTTCTAAGAGCCAAACTGYAGAACTGTTACCTTTTTCAATTCACTGTGAATGATACAACTAGCCCACTGAATGTGAGGAAACAACCAGGCAGATACATTTTATAAACAATGATTAATATATACCCTTTGACTAAGAACAGGTAAAATGTGTGTGTGTGTGTGAGACATCCTACAGCAGGAAGGCTTAATGCAGCTGTCAACTGCCAGGGTCCAAAGCAGCCCCTGCCTCATGTCTGTTGTTTGGTAACTCAGGCACCTGCTTGCTACAGGGCAAAGGCAGAGAGGGAATGACCCATCACATCTGGAGACATGCAGATGTGAGGAATAGAACATAAAAGTTCTGCTGAACAAACCTGCAGCCAAACTTCCRCTACAGAGAAAACTGTGCAGTTCAGGACTGAGCTAGAACAATAAAAGYACTTGCAAAGGCTGATGGCAGATAAACTACAAGACTGTAACAAGCAGTTTCTACAGAAAAAGCTTCACTGTTTAAAACCACATGAAGTGTTGCAAAGAAGTTTACTTGAATACATGCTTAGATATACTATTTTCCTGATGTCACAAAATTACCAGAGAAAAATTAATTTTTCTGACACTGAAAAATCAGTTGTGCATCATGGTATGAACTCTAATATCAATGACATAAAAAACCCTCTTATTTTTCTTCTCACAGAAATGACTTTCATATGTAAGCACTGTTCATATGTAGCCTGTTCTAGTTTAGCTTTTCTACTCTCGATTTTTGCAATAATGAATAAAAATGCATGTGATGAACCTTTATTGTGAGGGCTCTTCACCCACCTAAGAAAGACTTCTATTACACAAGACAAGACTTGCTCTTGATTTTGAAACCTCTCCAGCTATGAGAGATAAATATGGTTTGGTYTCAGCATTCAGCTCCCAGAAACTCACCACATCATTTGTTACTGAAAAACAGAATTCGTAAGGCAGAACAGAACAGCCTGGCTTCAGTGATGAAAGGAAATCCTGAAAACAGGCCAAACCCTTGTCACTGCAAAAAGACCCTGTCCCTCACTAACAACTCCATTCTTTTCCTACTACAGCTGGGTTCTTAGCCCAAACTCAAAACTAAACGCAARCCAAAATCTACTTCAAACTACTACTCTCCATGAAAGTATGATAAAAGTATGAAATTACTTTTTTTTTTAAAAAAATAAATCATCTGCTTCCATTTTTAAGCTTCTTAGTGTAGAAGGATTTTACTAATCTACTCTAATTTACTAATCCAATGTAATTGAAGGCAAACAAGAGCTCAGTTTGGTTTATACAGTGTAAGCTTCTTAGTTTATTCTTTAATAGCACAAGATTATTCTTATAACAATAGGGATACAATAAAGCAAAGTTTGATATACACAACACTTTTTCTTCCATCTCTAACAAGGCATCTATATTTGAGTTTTTATATGATTTGGGTTTTTGTTGAGACACACTGGAAGACAGTTCTCCTGAGAAAAASTTCTGTGGAGATGGACAGGAACATCTTTATGTGCTGATAGTCTTACACAGAGTTTTCCTTTTCTCCAGAGGAAAAAAATGCTATTCCTGTTTCCCACTGGTCTGCACTTTGATACTCAGTGCAGTCCCTTTCAATAACACACTCAAATCTTTTGGTACAAAGCAGTGCCAAACCCAGGACAATGAAAGCAATGTGCAGGAGTAAACAGACCTCTGTTATCCAGATATAACTGAAAATAACTAAAAGTTTTAGCTTTCTCATTCTGAGAGTGTGGGAAAAGAACAATAATAAAAATGTCCAAGAAAAAGACTGCGTGAAATTAAAATTTACCAGAAAACTTCCACAGTCAAAGCAGTACTAGCAGGCTGTGTGACACACTGTAAGTGGTTATCATTAAACATGGATTTTGTAATTGCATAATTAGAATTGGACATTTCATGACTTTCKCATCCAAAAGCTGAAGAGACCAGAAAATTCACACTCTAAAACAAGTAAAAACGTAACTCCATAGCATCTTGAAAACATCACAAATGTCTCACTCTCATAAYAGAGGCAGCATTTGAGAGGTTTTGTTTCAGTTGCGAAGTATTTTTTAAAAGGACTTATATTTTAAAACCTCTTTTGCATTGAAAACCAAACACAAATATTTGAAAGCCTTTTACTTATGTAAAAAAAATTAGGTTTTTTTTTTGTTTTTTCTAATCTCTGCCCAGGTTTTTTTCATATTGTTAACTTTTGGTTCCACCTATAACATTCTAAGAGAGMGCTAAGTACTTAAGAATTTAACATATTAACTTCAGCCTAAAACTATCTTTGGATTACATATCTAGAGAGAATTTTTCTTACTTTGATTGTCCTCTTGAATTTCACGCATTATTTTGTGTCCATGGTGGATTATGCCAGAGTGAATCACTTACAAATCAACCYATAGGCAATGAGTATGGCTACATGCACCTTCGTTCCAGCACAAAACAATCTGAACACAGGAAAAGGGAGGGGAGAGGTACTGCGAAATTAACTGTACTGCTGATATGATGCCACCTTGACACAGTCCTTTGATGTAACATTTCATTAATCTGGCCAGCTTGAACAAAAATCACTCATCCTCTCAAACTTGGTAACTTGCTCTGGATGATGACTAGAAACCCACTTGAAAAARTGTAATAATCCAGGACTAAAGTGCAGTTCACAGGAAAAAGACAACATTGCAATACCCCCAAACACCGTCATACTGAACTCTTTGAGAMTATCACCCTGGAATTTATTCTCATGTGTTGTCTCTAGGACAGCAGTTCCCAGCATGCCCAACTGGAGGAAAAGGTGCAAAACAAAACTTGGGCTTATCTACAATCCATCATGAAGTACATTTTCAAGATTAAGTCTTAACTAAATAAAAACAGCTGAAAGGAACTGCCTGATATACGACCAGGCAATAAAAGTAACAGTTAAATATATCTTTCACAGTATTTATGGCATTCATTTTTACTGTAAGTAATGGATGAGTGTTTTAGAAACAGATTTGTATTTTCATTTACTTCCATGAAAAGTACAGGCAGCAAAAAGCAATTTATTCAAGTGAACAGCTTCTACAAACTAAGCTCTTGGGGACTGTGTGTGTAAAACCATACTGGTAGGGACGGTCACTGAAAAAACATCAGAACAAGTTCAAGAAATAGTAAAAGCACTTCTTTTAGAATCAAATTATGTATGGAGATCTGAATTAGTGAAAGTAAGTCTTGGAGGAAAAAAGAATTCCATTACGAAAAATAGGGAAGGTTCTTTACTCCTTATTTTACATGGAAGGTATTTTTATCCCAATACATCTGCTTATGCTGACAGATACGGCATCACTGGTATGGGGGCAGCTTCCAATGTATGCACACTGAATAAACTCCTTCTGAAACTTTTTCAAAACAGATGGGCTTGCTAGTCTGATGTCACCATCTATTTCCAGTWACTGCAGAACTACTTCAGAACTCCTTCCAGAGTGACTGCAGGAGGTAGCATTATGAACTTATACAAAGTTTTGAAGAAAACCAACCTGTGATCATTGCTGCCATGGATGAATTACATGGACAGCCAGAGGAACCAGCTTCTACCCATCCTACAGCACTACAGCCTCTGACAAGTCAATTCRCATCCTTGTCATCCTTGTCAGAAAGGAGGAAAAAAATGGGGACAGAAGCTCCGTCACACCCAGCTGTGAACTGGCCCCAAACAGTGACTCCTGTGTCACACTGCAGCTACATCCCTTAGCAAGGAACTCCAGGCAGGCCCATCACCCTTGTGGGAYCACAGAAGGTGCATTAGCTGAGATGGCTCAGGCAGTTCAGCACCAGTCTCTCTTTTAGAGATGCACAGGGATATGACCTAATTTCTAGAGAGAACTTACATTTCYAGATCATGGACTGTCAGAAGAGACTCCCATCACATCTCTATTAAAAAAACATCCATGGACTTCCCTGTTATCTGTATATAATAACGTTACAAGGAATTCTAAAAAACAAGACTGTGTTTACAAAGGCTTTTCAGATGCTCTTCACATGTACCCATTGTCTCTAGAGGAGAGAAACATATAGTAACCCAGGCAGTAACCCTTAAATCTCCCTCTCACTGCAAAAAGTAACAAGGCAAACAAAGCAACAAACCCAGAAGAACCTGCAACACTGATCTGCGGTCATCAAATCCGCAGAGGTTTGTTGGTTGGGTTTTTAAGCTCGACAGCTTTTGCTGAAATTGTATAGGAGAAGTTATGACTCTGCTTCTCCTTGAACCCTCCCAGGGAAATACTACCTTCYTCCTGGCTTTACACTGCTCTGTCTAGCAAGTCACAGCTGCTGCACTGAGGTAGTGGCACATACTCCCCTAAATAAATAAATAATCTAACCACYTCAGTCTTTTTTTTCTGAAGGTATTTCAAATATTTAGGGTACTACTAAGTGTTACAATAGTGTGCTGCATGAATGTCCAAAACATATTATAAATGTCACTCGGGTTCTCTAAAATTGTTTCTTTCTGAAACATTTTCCCACAAATCAGATACTTGTCCACAATCACGCTGCATTTTGCTTGTATTACACGGAGCAGTGAAAAGAACAAAATCGCTACCAAAATAACCTGTTCCTGATTCCCAGCTCAGGGCATTAGAGGCCAYAGAATTTTGACTCATCCCTTCTTAAGTGCCTCAAGCCCACTACTCCCCTGCCCTCAGCAGAACASTCACCCTAATTCAAAAGGCAAGGCTAAACTGTGCTCTCAAGAGGGTTGCTGGATGCTTCACGTAACTTACAACTCTTGTTCATGTATCAGAAAGGATYCAAGCTATGCTATCCACCTTGGGGGTGGAAACTTGTGGCTGCCTGGGAAGCTACAACAGTGGTATGATCTACCTGGCATGCCAGAGGATATGTAGAAGAAATATGAGAGACAGCAAGACAGCTGACTGGGACGCTTTTCYTACAGCAGCTATCCCAGATATGCCACATGAAAACATGTCTTCAAAGACAAAAGAGGTTTTGACATTAACTTCAGTCAAGCTAGAACATTTTCTTCTAAACCAGAAACCACTTTTGTCTTTCTTACATATCAGCTGTCTAACACCCAAATCTACCAGACCCCAAAGACATTTTAAAACTATGGCTACTTAGAGCTGTCTTTCCCTTGCCTGAGAAGTACACAGAAGTGGACTTTGATAGATAGCATTAGTCAAAGAATATCACTTCAAAGGCAACATGGCAATATTCTTACTGATGTCACTTTAAAGCTGGCAAATGCCAGTAATCAGAAATAAATGGGGAGCTCAGAACAATTTAATAAAGAAAAGCTTACTCGTGTTCTCTAATGTAGAAATAATTAGTTTATAAATTTCACCTACATGTATCTTCATTCAAAGTCTACTCCCCTTCCTCAGCTCCATTAAAAAAATCTAAAAGCAAATCTATACAGGAATTTAAAGCAGAGTATTTTTTGATTTATTTGACGTTATTTGAGGTAGATATTTACCACAAGCAAGTATTTTAAGACACTGCCTCAGATTCTTTACTGATGCATTCACCTAATTAAGAATAGAATACAACTATCCTTTCACAACAAGTACAAAATATGCAACTGCAATTCCCCAACACAAACTCAGAGTTTAYAAAACAAAACAACAATAATAAATTAAAACCCAAAAAACCCAACTGAAACCCACCCGTCATAAAACCAAAACAAAAAAAAAAACCCAACCAAAAAAAGCAACCTTACAAGCTGATCCACAATTTTGCTAATAAAACCAGAGGCTAGTGAAAAAATGGTCTGAAAGGATCTCAGGATTTTTCTGCTAGGACACATGCTACAGGGGAAAGAAAAGCATGGCAAACTGGCAGCAATTAGAAGAAATAAGCATTTAGCATTGTCCCCKGTGACTTTCCTTACCTACATTTCTCAAACATTGCACGGTGACAGCAAATCCTTTCGTTCGTGGCAGGAGGTGGTACTTGAGCTTGGGCAGACCTTTGGCTTCGGCCACCTTCATGCTAATCTGGTGCTTCTGCTCTGTGAACCTTGTGCCCTCACAGTGAATCAGGAACTAAAAYCAAGAGAAAACTACAGTTAGACAGAAGCTCAGGTCTTCCGCTGACTGAGGTTTCTCTAATTCCCATCAGCACAGCCCAAATTAGCACTGCTAGCAGGGACAGATGTAGCCACATACACATTTAGGTAATTGATTTGACTGAAGTAAAAAATCCCAACCAACCCAAAAAAAACCCCTAAAAACCCAAATCCAAACACTCATCCAACTTGCCATTCTCCGTTTTGAACTTCAGCCTTTAGGCTTTAACATCTGCTCTGCAACTTGCCATCAGAATGACTTGATTTCTCTAAATGAGTCACTCCACCTCTAATGAGCTGTCAGAAAACATTCAAAACATACTCCTGTTACAAGTCTCTCTCTGATGGTGAAGTGTTCAAGTATCATGGCATCTAAAACTTGCCAAATGTCTAAATCAACCATATTTCTAAGAAATGCTTCAGTGCCCAGCTTGACTGCCCTCACTCCAACCTGCTTGCTTTCCTTACGGCACGAGGACCATGGAGAACTTCAGCCAGTAACTTTGATGCCAAAGAGAGAGCTAATAACAAACGTAAGGCAGCAGATGCAGGACAACTGAAAGCCTCATGCTCTTATGAACTATACAGTGGAAGTGCTCTGACATGAATAATTACAATCTTGCCACTGGCAGGCAAGGGAGAGCACATAGATCTCTGGAGATWTACCACTTGCTCATCTGCTTTCTGCCAAGCATGAATGCAAACTAACACATCAGAGAGCAGTGCCAAATCACACAAACTGTCCTCATAACCCACAGCAATAAGATAGCCAAAAAAGACAGACTGAAGAAACTAGCCAAGCAGCCAGCTTCAGTTCTAGCTCATACAAGAGTGCTTTTACTCATGTACTGCAAGCCTTATGTTATTCAGATTAGTGAGACACAAGAGAAACTAGTAAGAAAACATCTCTAGTTTATTTAGCATGCTTTGCCTGCCTACCTTCCAAGGTGCTACTGTTGTGCCTTTTGTCATTAGGTCATCACACGAAAGCAAATCAAAACTCCACACTGCAATAACCCCAGGTGTACATCAACTATCTCCCTCACATAGATGTAGCTCCTGTTTAGCAATCCCTCYACAGGGGTATCTACAGGACCATGGTGGCTTGTGCTCACTGATGAGAGCTGAACGGCCTACGTGCATAGAAAAGCCACACATAGAAAAGCCACAGAGCACAGGCAAATCTCTGGGACAGAAACTGAAACCAAACCCCAGAATCACCCCTTTGCTAGACAGCCTCCTGCCTGGAAAGTMCCTTAAACATCAAAGCACAGAGATTAGTTTTGATTGCTTAGCACTCACTTAAATCAATGACAATTTAAAAAAAAAAGTTTGTTTCAGAGCATGAGAAACACAGCCTATACATCTTCAGGAGGAAACAGCAATAGTTTCTGTAGGCCCTGGAGAGGCCTAAGATACTGTTTCTTTAAACAAATCACACCCTTGCCATCACTAGCTCAGGTGAACTACAATTGTCATGATTCCCGAGAAGAGAAAAAATTCAAAGGCTTTTCATTCTCAGACAAGGAAATGCCAGGCASGTCAATAGTTAAAAATCATGGTGATGCAAAAAGAAAGACTTTCTTGTTACTGAAAGGTGACAGCAATCCTTTCCTGGAACACAGCCAGCGGCTCCAATGGGCCACTTCTCTGACCATGAAGCTTCTACTTCCCCACTGGACCTTCACAGGAATGGCAGAATCACAGGGAAGGAGAAAACACTAGTATGAACTCTGCAATCTARGGTGAGAGGGGAGCTTAGGAACAGAATACAACTGATGTGCTTCAGTACAACATTGTCATATGTATGTGTTACACCCCATGAACCCCTATCCAGATCCTTTATCTAGGAATCACAAAATCTACTGTGGATCACAGTGCAGGCATTTTTGCAGTAATATCTGTAGGGCTCCACACTACAGAGAACAGAACAGACAACACAGTACATGGGAAATTCCAAAGAGAATTCAATTTAGAGTGTTCTCCTGGTACTCCCAAGGAAGTTAATGAATCAAAAGTTGCAGGAACAACCTGGAAAGCATCACATACTGTCTATCCCCTGCATTCCTGCCAAGCACCACAGCACCTCAACTCCTCTTGTTAGTCATCACTCACCCAAAAGTTTTCAGGGTAGTCTCGGAGATTCAGCAACTTCTGCACGACTGTTTTCCGATCTTCCTCCCACTTGCGCTTGCAGAAGACTATTTCTAGGAAATACCACATCCAGCCAATGATGGGCATGTAGGAGAGCTCCTTCTTTGCAAGCACTTTGGAACTCTGCAAGACAGAATCAAAGCAAGYAAAACAGAGTTAAACCACTCAAGAGTTCACTGTGGGTATGAACATTTGCACAGTTAGACAGTAATGTATCAATTCATATCGACCAGACCCAGTTTTAACAACAGTGTAAAAGCAAAACAAAGAAAAATAGGTTTTTCTCTTATGACAGAACAATCAAATCTGATCTCAGATATCTGCACAAAAGACTTCCAGAATTAAACATACATGTGTGTGTTTCTCCACCCTACCCAAATGCTGAAACACAAAACAGAAGCCAAATTCCTTCTAACATGGAGGAATTCATGCAAAGGACCCAAGCCCTATCAATCAAAATTCTTAATAGAGATRGATCCTGGCAGTGGCAGCTCAAGTTCCTTTAAGATACCTGGCAGCTAAACTGCTCCCCAAAGCTGGAGCATTTCAACATGATCAAAAAATAAAGAAGGAAAAATAGAAGAAAGAAAAAAAAAAAGATAAAAAGAAAAAAAGAGAATGGCAGAGTCACAGAGCCATTGCGGCACAACATACTGACGCTATGAACACACGGTTTACCAAGAGAGGAAACCTTAAACACTAGGAACAACAGCAGCAATAAGAATATTTCATTTGCCTTTAGTTTTGTTTATGAAAGGGAAGAAATGCTTACAGTAGTGATTTTCTCTTCAAAGCATACTTCYGGAGTAGGAAAAAGCATAAAAGTTTTTTTTCCCTGTCTCACAGATGTAACGGACACTGAAATGACTGGTCCAGACACTCCTGTGATTTGTCAAGCATTCAACAACTTCTCTAAGTTAATCCTACTGCAGAATTTAACTCTTTGATCATCTCAGACTAACATCCTATAGGACAAGAAAACTGATTCCACTTGCTCCTTTCCTGTCCTCCAAACGAGCCTGCCTTGGTGAGCTGTCTTGCATTTCACTTGTTTTTTAATGAATAAAATTGCAGATGTGTGTGCTGTGTTCACACAGAAGTAGTTGCTTCAGCATTTCCTAAAAAACAGTGATATTTCCTTAGAAGACAGATGGGAGTAATCACAATCCAGTTTSTGACCATGGTATCATTATAAACTAGTCCATAAAAGTATTCTGCAGATGGATTCCAAGACATGGCATTTGACTAGAAATTACTTATTGGCAGAAGTTACCATCAACAGAAAGTATTTACTTTTATTTTTCAGTCACTCTTGCTCATTTGGCTGCTACAGGAAGAGACTTGACCTAATTCTTTATATCAGCTCATTTTTTTTTTTTTTTCATCTGCTCTCCTTCCTTGAGAAGGAAAATACCTTAAATAATTAAGCTATCTAAAAGCTCATAAGACTGGAAGGCAAGTGCACATCACACAGCTTTCACCAGCAACTGTCACACAGAAGCAGAACAGAGGATGACAGACAGTTCCATTTCTAAGAATGCAGGAATCATCTCTCTCAAATTATTTAGTGCTTTGTAACAAAAGTGCTCCCTCTTGAGCATTAGAGAATTTCCTGATTTCTGTGATGGGCTCAGATCGGGACTCTGAATCCACTGCTCCCCTGAGAAGCAGCCATAGTAATTTCAGTTTCAAGCCATGCTTTACATTAGTCCCTAATACATGACAGCAGCCACACTGAGCCCAGCCCCTTTGTCCAGCTTCCCCAAACTGGGCACAGAGAAACAGGCTCTCCTTTTACCACTTTCCTGCACAATGAGACCAACAGCAACCCTGCTGCCTCCCCCCACCACTCCCAACCCCCACAGAAGAAACCTCAACATATTCTAAAAGTTTATTTACAGTAAGTGTTTAGCATTGTAAGAACTACCATAAAGTAATCTAAGTATACTCTGCAAACTCTCCAGAACACAGTGCCAAAACAGACAATGTAATAGTCCTGCACAGACTTTAAAATGCAGGAATTATAGTCCTAAAACCTGATAAAATGACTACTTCACCATGCCTCTTTTCTAATGCTTTACATACTTTAAGAAGAACATGAGTTACACAGGACGCAGGAGAGAAGTTGCCACTGCTTTCCTGCAGTGAAACCAAGCAATGATGCAGTGAGCTAAGGTGTTCCACAGTGCAGGTAYAGCCACAAAAGCAGAACAGATGTCTGAGCTCTTCCCCGGGGCCTGTTCCTATTCTTTTACTGTGCCAATGCATTTTTAAAATTTAAAGGCACTCTTTTAGACAYGTGTGAGTATGATTCCTTAAATGCACATAAAAATAAACTAAATCACCTCATACTATTTTATTCACCCATCTGTTCTAGGAGTAGAAGGCAGGCTAATGACAGAACTAATTACAGAAAGGAAACTCCTCAGTGCATTATGTTGGCAAGACTGCTCTCATGCAGGAGGAATACCTTAGGCCTCCCTCCAGAAGCTGCAATGCAGACTGGAAATGAGAGGCTGGGGAGCAGTGCCACGGAAAGGGACCTGTGGGTTCTGGTCAACGGCAAGTTGAACATGAGCCAGCAGTGCCCTGGCAGCCAGGAGAGAAAACCCTGTCCTGGGGGGCATCAGGCACAGCATCACCAGCTGGGCAAGGGAGGGGATTGTCCTGCTCTGCTCTGACCTGGGGCAGCCTCACCTCGAGTGCTGGGGGCAGCTTTGGGTGCCACAATATGAGAAATACAATTAACTATTAGAGAGTGTCCAAAAGAGGGCTACAAGGATGGTGAAGAGCCTTGAGGAGAAGCTGTAGGAGAAATTWCCGTGAGGTCACTYGRTCTGTTCAGCCTGGAGGAGACTGAGGAGAGMCCTCAKTGCAATTGACAATTTCCTCRTGAAGGGGAGAGGAGGGGCAGGCACTGATCTYTKCTCTCTGGTGAAGAGTGACAGAACCCAAGGGAATGGCCTGAAGTTGTGCCAGGGGASGTTTAGGYTGGATATCARGAAAAGATTCTTCACCCAGAGGGTGGCTGGACACCATACTGGGYTCCCCAGGGCAGTGGTCAGAGCACYAGCCTGGCAGAGTTCAAGAAGTGTTTGGAMAATGCTCTCAGGCAYATGGTGTGGCTCTTAGGGATGGTTCTGTGCAGGGCCAGGAGCTGGACTYGATGATCCTTGTRKGYCMCTTCCARCTCCRAATATTCTKTGATTCTGTCATCTCTCTTACAATAACTAGAGCTACAATCTGTTGTATTTCAGTCATCTACCCATGCACAACTCCTGTGAAAATACCTGGGGCAGGGGAAAAAGCAACTCTAGTTGATTTCAGCCACTAACTTTTCCTTTACTGAAGTGCTTTGGTAAATTTGTGACAGTTATCTCCAACCTTCAAATTCAGCTTGTTCAACAGAAAAATAATCATTAACAAGTGCTGATTTATTCCACATAAGCTGCCTTCTTGAAGGAAGTCAAACATTTTCAATGCTCAGAACTAATTGCAACAGAAGTTTAATGAAATTACTGCTGGACAGGGACAACTTATCTACAATACTACCATTTTAATCCAGGTTAATTTACTTTGGCCAAGTTCATTCAAATGAAATACCCATTAAGTTCTTCCTTTGTGGATGACTGCACCAACATCACATTAAAAAAAGTATTTTTACAAGCTTGTTTTAGTGTATTTGCCCAASTATGCTGTCAAAGAATGAAAATTTGGCTTCTATATACCCAGTCTCAGTTATTCAACACCTCTTGTTTAAAGAGCACAACAAACAGCATGAAATCCACGTGCAATYTGAAAGTGTTCAACCAAATTTGTTCCCCAGTTTGAAAACAAGTTCAYTGTAGCTGCAAACCACTAGCAGCAGCAACTTGCCTCATAAATTATTTCCTCTCCAGGCTGCCCTCAGCACTGACATACTTGCRATGATTCCAATTGCTCTACTTCTGAAATATATCACTCCTTCATATTATACTTTCTGGGACATCATGATGACAAGGTATGTTTCTTTAGTACCTCAGAGCCGTAATTACAGAAATTTAGATCCCAATTCCTCATGCTTCACATTGAATAAAACTTCTCCATGCTGGAAAGGTAAAAAAGTAGTATTTTGGAAGATATGTGACCAAGCACATGCTAACGTGCTGTGTTAAATACAAATAATAATGTACTTTAGTCTGCCTASAAGAAYAGTTCMATTTTTTAGAATCAYAGAATCATTTCAGYTGAAAAGACCCTTATGATTAAGTCCAACCATYAACCAGCACTGCCAAGACCACCACTAAATCATGTCTCAAGTGCCAYGTCTGTGAACATCTTTTAAATACCTCCAGGGATGGTGAGTCAATCATCWCCCTGACCAGCCTGTTCTAATGCTTGATAAAACTTCCAGTGCAGAAATTTTTCCAACTGGAAAAACTATCCAGTCTAAACTTCTCCTGGTGAAACTTGAGACCATTTCCTCTCGTCCTATCACTTATTATTGAGAGAAAAGACCAACTCCCACTGGCTATACCCTCCTTTCAGGTAGTTGTAGACAGCAATAACATACTCCCTGTGACCTCTTTACTCAGGGCTAAACAACCCCAGCTCCAGACTTATCTCTAGCAAGCCTGATTTTATCCCTCGCCCACTTCAAAACTAGGTTAAAAATCTATTAATATGTTAAAATGCACAAACTACTGTGCTCACACACCTATTTTCACACCTACATTTAAGGCCACATTCAGCTTTTCCAACAGCAAGCTTCAACACATGCAACTCTTAAAAAAAATTAGGTTTCCTGACATGTGGAACAGATAGTTAAGGTTAAAACCAGCAGGATTAGCTTTAAAGCACAGGCAATTTTTGCCAATATTAATGTCTTCATCTCAGACAAATGGTTATTAAAATAAAATTACAAAAGCTGTTTTATTGCAKCTTCATCAGAYCAAACAACAAAGCAGTGAATCCAGRCAGGGAGCACAYTRAWGTGCTTTTGGTAAGAATCCTGAATAATACCTCCCTCCTCACAACTTGTCCATGTCCTGATTTTAAGTTGTGGTGTCCAGTGGGTCTTTTTTCAACAAGATGGTTGGCAACACACCTTGAAGAAACTAAAGGCCACTAATGCATTTGAATGGGGACATGGTGGCTAGGCTGTCCCCACTAATAATGTAAAAATCCCAGGACTAGAATGTCACTGACAGGAAAAGGGAAGGACACAGCAGAGAGCAGGGACCTGTCACCAAGGCCACTTTTCTATTTACACAACAGAACAGTACACAGACACCTGAGTCAGCATCCCCCAGCCACTGCACCAGCAAGGGGTGGAAAAGCAGAGCATCCACAACACAASCACCAGAGTCACCCTGGCTCAGGATCACAGACCAGCCTTGTCTTCTATGAGGAAACACTGGAGTGGACAAAGCTGTTTCCCACTCCATAGAAAACCAAGTTGGCAGCCCAGCTCCTCCTTCCCTTGCAGCTTGTTGCAAACACCTCTGGGCCAGGAGGCGGCAGGATTCAGCCATCCTCATGCACATCCTGACTTGACACCCAGGACCCCTATACACCCTCCCTCCTGCACACAACACTGAGGTCTGGCAGCACAAGGAGGTGGGTACGTGTGGCTGATGTGTGTCAAGGACTGAAAACAAAGAAGGAAGAACCCTTCCTAAAAACCCCACAAGTGGAATACAGATATAAGTGATTGATAGTTTGGGCTGATTGCAGGTTTTCCTGAAATCCCTGATGACTTTTAATTTTTGTGAAGTTTCTTTCCTTCTATTATTTTCCAACAACGACTGACAAAACCATGTAAATTTTGGTGCTACGCAGTTACACATCTGTAACTCCAGCTGTAAAGAATCCAACTACAGCTTGTAAGATTCTCAGTAGCTACAGTAACTTGCAAGAGCAAAAGTGAGCATAGCATGACTCCTTCATCTGGTTTTCTCCTTCTCCCCTACTGTCGTGGGTTTAAACCTGATTTTTCCCGATCCAAGTCACAGCACCAAAAATGTCGTGGTTTGAACTGTGCTGAAAGCCAAAAGCACCCACGACGTTCTCTCCCTTCCCCCACTGGAGAGGGCAGAAGGGAGAGCAAAAGCCCAATTAACACTAAAATTTATGGCTTTCAGATAACATAACATAATTGAAAGAAAGATACGCATATGCTCCAGAGAATGGTCAGACAGGCCGAATAACTTAAGTTGCAAAATAGATTTATTACTAAAAACTACTAAGAATACTACCGCACCGGGGAGGGGAACTAAGATAAGGAAAAATTTACAAGGAGAAGAAAAATAAAAACGGACATTTTAAGACACCTATTATCCTTTCCGGGGACCCATCTCTTTCTGAGGTCATCCCTCTCCACCCCCCCCATGACTTCCTGCACACACAGGGGACAGGAATGAAAATCTAACATAGATCAAACTACTCATTACGGTTGTCGTCCAGCATCATAGGAGAAGCATTCTTACAGCTCCAGGCTGTGGAAGTTCTTTTCCCAAGAAACAGTCAGTGTATAACTGCTGATGGCAAGGGATTCTTTTCTTGTAGAAGAAAGGAAAGAATGTTCTCTAAGGCCAAACTGCGTTGTTTTGGCGGCGTAAGGCCACTATCACAAATCTCCCGGCAGAACACAGCTCCTTCTAAGCATCCACTTACTTCAAACATAGGGCGGGGGGCACCTCTTCCTCCCTGCAGAACACAGTTTCTTCTTAGCATCAACTCACTTCAAACGTCGTGGGGAGGCCAAGCCTCTTCCTCTTTTTTTGGCTCCTGATCAGTTCAGTCCAGTCCTCAAAGGCCAGGTTTTTTTTCCTCAGAGCAAGGTCGCTCTCTTTCCTATACAGGTCTCTCATTGATGAAATAGTCCTTTAGAGAACAACTTGTTTTCTACATGCTCGAGAACCACAGCAACAGCACAGCAACGCATGCCATCTTCTCCTTACTGTGATCTTGGGTCTCCATTTTTGTCTTCTTACATCTCCTCATCCTCCTGCTCTGTTTTTCCCCAGTGCATGATACTAAAACTAAATACTAACAACCTAAAAACTACATGGCGGCCGCCCTTATCTTGTTTTGAATTCTTCTTAAGTACAAGACAATACGTCATCACAGAGGTGTAACTAGCATGTGCAATCTCAGAGCCATAATGGATTGGCTCTAAAACACAGGGGGTAGGGCTCCTTTAGCTGGAGAAGAAGGAGGAAGTTTCTAGAACTTCCTCACAGGAGCCATCTTTGTGGTTTCTTGGTCCCATCCCCCCACCACCAAAAATTGGACCAAGTAAAACCATGACACCTACAAACAAACATATCTCTCTTGCTCTTACTTGGCACTGTCAACCCAGCGCTTCCTTGACTTTTCAATGGGTGCTCCAAAAGTATCATATTAAAGAAAGAAACTGAAAAGTAAAATCAATGTTAGAATTGTCTTCCCCRCCCCCCATTCTCCATACATACTGCTCATATTCTTAGCACTTTATTTGGTTCTTTTTGCTAAATTTTCTTCCAGAGCTAGCATGAAAGCTGAGAACCTCATGCTATACAAATAGAAGATATGAGTCCTTAGAAGAATACTCAGGTTCACAAACCCAAAAACAGGCAAGAGACCATGCCACTTCMACCCCATCTCCCAAAAACCGCAAAAAACTCCCCTAAACCAACACTGATAAAAACAAAACCACGCTGACAGAACTTCATAACCTGTAGGAATTATGGCAATTTGGCTATAAGRAGAAAGCCAGTCCATGAAAAGAGAAACAGAAGAAGGAGCAGACAAATGCACAGACTGAATGTTTTYACTAAAACCAGGAAGGGCAGTTTTCATACCATGATTAAATACAAGACAAAAAAGGAAAGACTTTTTTTTTGTGAACCAAAGGGCCAAGACAGATTTAACCATGTTTAATATTGTTTTCAAAGAAACCAAAACACTGCCTGGAAATATTTCAGCTGGAATAGAGCTAATTTTCTTCCCAGTAGCTGTGTTTTGGATTTAGGATGAGAATAATGTTGATAACAAATGGATGTTTTAGTTGTTGCTAAGCAGTGTTTACACTRCATCAAGGACTSTTTGGCTTCTCACCACCCTGCCAGCAAGTACGACTGGGGGACCCAAGGAGCTGGGAAGAGACATAGCAGGACAGCTGATGGCTGGGTGCTGCTGCTCAGGAACTGGACTATGATGAAAAACTCCACTGTGGATCATTTGTTTTATGCACTGATTATTTTATCACCATTATCACCATCTGTCCCTTCCTTTTCTGTCCTAATAAATTCTACCTCCATGCACACACTGTACCCCTTCCAATTGTCCCCACCATCCCATGGAGTACTGGGAATAAGCAAGTGTCTGTGTGGTGTTATACTGCCTGGATGGTTAAACCATGACACCTAAGCAAAAAATTACAACATTTAATGGCTTCATTAAAGAAATGTTCAAGCTGTAAAATACTGAGAGTTTGAATACAAGCTTGTGACACTCTTAAGAGTGTTGCTGTTGTCTGCCAGAGTTGCAGGGCTCAGCTGGATGTCACAATGAAGCCATTCTGTCTGGCTGCTGCAGCCAAGCACAGTCAGTTCCAATTCCTGTGGCTCAAAGCTGTCTTCACCTTCTCCCTCTTCCTCCTCCCCAGTGATCTCTCTTCACTGGATTAGTTAAGGCAGAAAACAGACAGAAAGGGTATATAAAACATCCCAAAACAGAGCAGACAAGCATCATAACAGATGCAAGAGATTGTGTGCGCAATATTTCCTATTCAGTAGCAGCAGACATGAGATAGCTGAGTAAGGTGTCGGCAGATACCTAAAGTTTGCATAAAAACTGCACCCAGTATACAATTAAACATCATTAAATATAAAACACCCATTGGCTCACAAAGTCCCTGAGCTACAAAACACTGGAGGCTGCAACACCTTAGAAAGCTCTCTGCACACTCGCCTCTTTCTGTAACTCTTTTCCTAAATATCAGCCCKCAACATAATGGTTCTCACATTTCTAGCTGTGCTGCCACATATGCCCCGTAACTTTGCAGGGTGGAAACTCATGTAAGGCAGCACAAGTCAAACCAGCCCACACATACCATGACTGCACAATCACCTACCCCTGCACTGCCCCAAGACAAGTACCAGTAAACCAGTAGACAATTCAATCAGGAAAATGATTGTGTGGCATTTTCCATTCTTTTTTTAAACATGGCTTAAGATGAACTTTGCCCCAAGAGGGAAATGCACTGCTTTATTGAGTAAAGACATCTATGCAAATGAGAGCACATGGAAACTATTTCTTCCAGGAACAGTTACTGGGAAGTAAAACCACAGTATATTACTCAAGACTGAAATAATTTTGTATTGGTTTTTGGTTTGCTTGTTTGTTTGGGTTTTTGTTTACTTGTTTTTGTTTTGTTGTTAAAAGATAAAAAATAAAAAAACAACAACAAAAAAACCCAACTAACATATATCAGTATATCAGTTCCTAAAATAATCCTCAGATTAACACAAACTGAGTAATAAATGCAAGCATACAAAAAAAGGGAAAAATATTTTCAGTGAGTGCAGCACAGTAATTTCAATGGTTATTTCTATGTCGTGGTTTCCTTATGCATAGGGAGCAACATAAAACACTAAACAGAATCCTGACTAACTTGGAAAACCATAAAAACAAAAAAAATGCAGCGAGTGAGACTGAATCCTACACAAAGAAACAATGTAAAACAAAGTACTTTTGACCTTGTAGGCCCCTATTTGTACAGAAACAATTCTTCCATTTTCTACATTGGTGTTTTCTGAAGAAGCACCTGACCCTCTAAAATACAGCTTTATTTAGAAAACTGAGGCCCTTTGGCTTACAAAATCAGACAGACAATACTAGAGCACCACTGTTTTTTGCACGTACATCTGCCTGCTAGGAACAGGTCTCCCTAAATTTCCTACTGTTCTATGCCATCCTCCAGCTCTGTGTTCAAGTCTTAAGCAATATGGTTGAACTGCTATTCAGTCTTCAGAAGCCAACAGCCATTCTGGTTACACGAAGATGTAAATGCCTCGGCTCACCTTCCTCCACTTTTATGGCACCTTTTTACATTTTTGTTAAACAGACTGTCATTACTGTAATTTTAAAGTGACTTGAGTGGTGCCTAAATGTCCAGAAAATGCAAAGAGTCCAAAGGAAAGGCCACAAAAAAATCAGAGGTTCACACAATCCAAGGTCAGGACGTTTGACAGTAGCCAGTATTAAAGCTAGAAGGATACTGCAGAAGACCGCCAAAAGGAGTCATTAGCCTTCTTTCTTATGAGGGAGAAACCCTCATCTAAATCCTTTACAGACAGAGAATATTGTCACCACCACACAACAAAGTCAGACTGATTTAGGCAGGGGCTTGAATTATCCCCATGATTTGACAGGGGAAACAAAAAAGCAACCCTGAAAGCAAATGCACATGAACTCCTAGCTTAATGTAGCAGTGTATTCAACCATGAACAACTCATTCCTCCCCCATCTCTCACTAGCTTTTAGCAGATCACTGCCTTCACTTAAGATGGCTGCTCGYTCATTCTGAGAGAGGCTGGCTACATCATTCAAATTCTAGCTGTGGATTTATAAGAATACACAGGAAAAAGAAAACAAATTCTGTAATTTACTGGGAAAGAATGACAGGATAGCTCATCTTTCTGCAGCACAATGAACTGCAATAGTTACTTACTAAGCACACAGAAAAATAACTGAAATGATCTCCACAGGTTAAGAAAGCATATCCTCCATCAGCTTTAACTGCAATGCTTTAAAAATTTCTGTGGTTTCCCAAGCCATCCTGTCTCCACATACTTTTCACCTCTAATTCTGGACAGCAGCTGGGTGAAATGTGAGCATAGATTTTTTAACTCAAAAACACAATTAATTATTTTGGGKTTTTTTTTCCTATGTGAGGAAATTTATTTTAAATACTAAGTACTCACCCCCAAGACCCCAAATCTCTCACAAAAGTTCCAACCACAGAGAAAGTCAATTTCAAAGTTGTGATTAAGGATTACGATGGCATTCTCCTTCCCGTACTTGTGGTAACTYGCTGGGTCAGTGTAAAGGGTGCAGTCGGTGCCTGACCACCATTCCAGCAACATCACCATCTCTGAAATAAAGAACAAGAAATATGTGAATGTACACAGCATACTCAAAGCCATAAATCAGTAACATGTTGAAAACTTCATTCATCTCAATGGGACRTGGCAAAGAAAGGGCTGTAATGAAGGACACGTAAGAGGGCTGTTTAAAACACAGCTACCTTTACAAGCTGGAAAGTGTTTTCTCAGCAGTATCCTAGTGACAATCACAAGCCTTTCATTTCCTATTTGCTTATCCCATTATCAAGCATAGGCTGGTATTGAAGCTTGGTATTTGTTTTGCTTGGAACTTTACGTCTCACAATACTTGTGAATCAAACCTTTATTTAGTGAAATCACTCTGGTCTGGGGCACAGGAAGTTGAGGTGAATCAGTAAAGCCAAGAAGCTCAGAAAGCTCTATCTCCATGGAGATGGAAAAGAAAATCTAACAGCAATGGCTTTCCTCAAGCAACCTGGGTCTTGAACTGGGGGTACTGTGGGACTAAATGCAAGATGTCKGTCTGAGACTGGAAAGGAGTTAAGAGACACATTTGCTTCCTGTCAAAGCTGTCATCAAAGTTCTGAACCAAAGCAAAGGTCTAGTGCAAGGAGTTATTCTTTGTTAAGTGAAACGYATCTCCCTCTCAGAGCAAAGCTGTGCCACATGAATGCCTCTGCTGGAAGGATGAGACATCCAAGATGCTCTCCTGGCTTAAGACAAGSCTGAAGGTACCAAAAATCTTCATTCACCTCAGGAAGGTCAAAACCAGGCCAGTCTTTGAAACACTTGAATTCCTCTCCATTTTTGGCCCCTACTGGTCACAACTAGCAATGGAAAACAGAGACCAGCCAGGAGCAGTCTGCATTTTCAGTCATCAGGAGTAAAATTACCTGCCTGAAGCCCTTGGATGACATTGTGCTGTACCACTGGAGAACAGGCATTAATGAYGTGAATAAATTCTATCTAACATCGTTACAGCCAGGCTAATAGACAATCTCTGTTCATGTAACATTACCTTAAAATGATAAAAGTGTGTTTATGACACAGATAAATGACTGACTTATCAGTCCACCTGCTTATTTCTAATCAGGGAAGGTGACTACTACTGCAGCAGGAGTACCTATTACTCAATGCATGCTATTATGAATTAAAATACCCTGAGAGGTGGAGGGAGACCTAAACTGCCATATGCTAACCAGAATGGCAGATTTCACAGATCGGAAACTAAAAGTTTTTCAGTGAAAGCCAAAGATGTTCACATCTCAGCAAGGCAGCTGAGAAGATACAGAAGGATAAACCTTGAAGACTTCTCCTGCAAAGAACTGCCATGCGAAACACACTCATTTTACATCKTTCTAAGGGTGTGGCTTTCTATAAGGTTTGTACTGAAAATAAAAGCCCTCCACTCCCCCAAACACAGCAAATTTTAATAATAGCTGGGGGAAAAAACTGCATCCCACATTCTAAGTTGCTAACTTACAGAATCTACTGTTATATCCTAGGGCAGAACAYAATCACAGAAAAGAAAGGAAATTASTGACTGGATYACATATTTTGTTTAACTAGGAATCCAGCTAAGAGAAAAAAAACTTTCACATTATTTTCCCTCTTTTTAACACATATTGCCATTAAATCTAGTGACTAAAAAAAAATAGGAAAAAAAAGGCGGAGATGATGATGACAATGGTAAAGCTCTCTTAACAAAAAAGCCAACTTTACAYRAGRAAGGTCATCCAACTTTATGTGTGGATTTTATATTTATTTTGTCTTTTCCTAAGSAATTTGAACAAAACTAGTAACATAGAATGAATTACGGGTGTGCCACATACACAGAGCTCTCCAGTTTAATATATTCAGTTTCAATGTATTCTAATAAAGCACAGGCAAAAACATTTCTAGATGTGCTTTGATCTTCCAGGCTTCATGTAAGCAGGATTTTTGTTTGAACAAAGACTGCAAAAATAGGTCCCTATTCCTCACCTCACTTRCCATTTGTCACTGAYGTGCTCAGGCAGTTGCTGCAGAAGCACAAAGCAGGCASTGAACACTACTGTATTTAAATAAGGTAAATACCATCTGCCAGCCGCWGAGTTCTTAACATGTTTCTTTCCCTYATCTTCACTACTCTTTCTTTCCCTCACCTTCCCTACTTTTCCTTTCCCCTTCTTCCTAGCCTCCTTTCTCCTTGTGGATCTTAAGATTAGTAGTGTCAGTTTGTGCTACTCTTGCATCCCATCACCAGCTTACTTCCACAACCTTCCCCAGAAATTTATTACCCAGCAACTTGCTGTGGTGGCTCAGCCACACAAGGTCACTCGTTCACACCCTCCTTGCCTCCTTCACGGTACAGAGATGATCAGAGGAATTTCCTCCTTTATACACCAGCTGTACTGTATAAACAGAAATCAGTTGCATAGTGGGAAGAAAAAAAGATTATTTGGTTCCCAGCCAGGGCTGAGGTAGGATTTCTAAGGCTTCTCCATACCCCCTTGGAWTCTGGTTTTCGAGTTTCAACATCACAACCGAGCTGACAAATACATATTCAACCACATCATGAGGGTTTCTACCTTTCAAAGCAATTCCTTCAGTGACACTTTCAAACAGTTAAGGCAAAGGAAGGAGAAAACACAAAGGAACTGGAAATCTCCACTCCCTGCTTTGAAGGCAGAGTCCTTGCAGTGCATAACAACTAACTTCAGAAGAAGCTGATGGCAGGGAGGAATTCATGACTTCAAATACCTAATATGGATACTCTGTGTGCTGAGGAATTTTAAGGTTTTTCACCTTTCTGAAATAAAAAAAGCCCACTCATCCTGCTTCAAAGAATACCTGTACCTGTGAGAGCAGATAGTTTCCTAGCCCTTCACTGCACAAATATGAGCTGCTTCAATGCCTGCACTTCTAAAATAATTGACTAGAAAAAAAGCATCTCCAAGGCAGACCTGAACTATAAGTCATTATATGAAAAATGACATTCAAAGGAAGAAGGGAAAGACACAGAGTATTGAGACTTCCACCACAAAGTTTTGCAAGAATGGGTCATTGACACAGTTAACACTCTTCTTCTGTAGGTGTTGGTAATTCCTTTAGCTAACTATTCCTGCTAAGGACCAGATGACCTACTGCGGTTCCTTTCAACCCTACCCGTTCTGTGATTATGTGATAAACCATGGAAACATTTGCTTGCAACATTAACTATAAATTACCCATTTCAAAATGCCATTAAAAGCATAGTTCTGTACTGACTCAGGAAGCGCAATAATTTGAAGATCTCAAGTAAGCATGTAACCTTATTTAAAGAGCTACAGAACTGTTTTCCTCCATGACATTYTTAATTTCCTTTAATCTCTTCATTTTCTTTAATCTGTGTATCAAGACAATGTCAAGAAAAAGAACTCATAAAATTCTTATGGGAATATATGGTAAAAGCAGAGCAAACTCTACAATACAAACAAAAGCAAGACAAGTGGGACCATTGCTCTGTGACCACCATTTCAAAGAGCAGAGAGGGTGAATGGCTGCATGATAAATGACTGCATTACACAAAAGACTGAGGAAAGCATTTTAAAAAATGCAAAAATAAGGCTAAAGACAGATTGACAGATAGCACAGTCTACAGTCTATGCCTTTCTGTGGAACAATGACTTGCAATAACTTAYTGCCTTTCCAGATTTTCAGAATACTCCTATTAGATGCACTTCCTAAGCATTTTTCATAGAATGAAGTCTACAGGTAACTAAGAAAAGCAAGTCTACATCTTCCCTAGACTACTCAAATGCCCTCKGTGTATCACAGACAGGGTTAAACCCCTGAATGATGCCTACTACATTAACTGCAAAGCTGCTAAGAGGTTTTCAAAATACTTCCAAGTATTCCTTACACAGGCTATTCTAGTGTTTCACTCTGCCATCTAACCCGACCAGGTAGTTATTTCTGGTCTCTACTTCCTTCTTCTCCACAGGAGCTACAAGTAATTATGAGGAAATCTTGAAGGTAGGAATTCTGCTGTAAGCTTACATTGACTAGGTACATGAAACTGAAACATCACTACATGTCTACAGAAAAAAAAATTCAATTACTTATTATAATTAACAAGCACATACATATTTCCTATGAGGGGGGAATAAAAACTAATTCTTGGGAAAAAAAMCCCTGCAGCTGGAAGGTCAATCAATGCCTTTCCCCAAGGTAGTGGAGGGTCATTCAGGGAGCTGAACCAGACAAGGCATCAGTTCTCCAACTTCAAAACAGATTCTCTTTCATTCTTTATATGAGCAACGCACGCAGGTGTTGCACCAATGAGGTATACTGGAGTTACCTGGTTCACACCAAGACAGAGGTCCTGGTCTTGCACCTGCAGGAAAATGCTTAGGATGACTGGTTTTCTGTGATTCTGTGGTTTTCTGTGATTTTGTRGGTTTGAACAGAAGAGCAAACCAAAATCCAGCCCCCTCTTTCCTTAGTGCCACCACCAACCCCCATTCCATACCCCCACCATTTACTGGGCTGGTGGTAAAACCACTGGTATCTTTGGGCTTGTTTTCTCCTCCCTGATAGCTGTCTTGCAGCAAAAGTACTGGCTGAGGGCAAGAAAGGATTATGGAGAACCATGCACACAAATGTAAAAAGAAAAACATATAGGCAAAACCCTTCTCTCTCACCTTCAGGTCTGGCTTTACAGATTTTGCCCTAGTCCCCACGGAAGATCCTGCAAGCAACTCCCTTGAATAACGCTTCAACTAATTACATGGTTATGCTTTTAAGGACAGAAATCACCAACAGAGAGGAAGGAAGAAATGCTGACTTAACTCCCGACTCATCACAGTAAGTTACTGGATGTGCTTGCAAGCAGAAAGATAAGCATGGCACAGCCCTTTCATACATTCAGGTTCTAAGTCACATTCATTTCAGCATTTGCTTGCAGGAAATTATTTTAATGTAACTTTCTTCAACAATCTTATATTCCAACACAGGCAATGTGCTGCTTTCGCCACAAATGACTAAGGACAGTATAACATGTGCTGATCAAAGGAGTTAGTACAACAAACAGTGAAAGAAAACATGCTGCTTGGCAAGTTCCTATGACACCAACACTTGTATGTATGGGCATAAAATCAGGCAGTTGCATCTCTTCCGGATGTGGTTTCTTGTCCAAAACACCACTGGGCTTTTTCTACTGCAGAAGCAGCACCACAGAGGAACTGCTTCGCAAAGAACAAATGGTTACAGTTCATTGTAAGTTACAATGCAAAGGCAACACTCATTTCAAGGCTTTCTTTTAAGCAGTTTCCTATACACACATACAYGTCCCCCTACTTTTTAATTCATGCATCCTTGGCCTACTTGTTTTATTATTTTAAAACCTGGTTAGATAGTAGAGAAATACAGTCTCTTCCAAGTTGTTTGACCAAACTCTTCACTGTTATGAATAGTACATTATACCCAGTAGGTTTATTATGGAGACCTCAACATTCACTTTTTCATGGATTATTGAGACCTCAACATTCACTTCCTCATGGGAATTAGTTACCAGCAGAACGGTGATGACAGCCTGAAAGGAAGTGCTAAAGCTACCAATCCCAGCTAGCAGGGGATCCTGAGAAGCTTGTGGGAAGAAGTACTGACCTTCTTACAGAAGAAACAACCTTCTTGAGAAGAAGAAACAACATGTATCTGTCCTGCACGCTCATGCATGTTTTCTTTGTTGGTGGATTTATATGAGTAGCTTCTGCTTCCTCTCAAAGAAAGCTTAATCCATAATACTCTAAAACTARTCAGAAGATATCTGGAAACTATGATTATGAAGCTATTGTTTCTGTCACCTCCATCATGCCTGTGTACCTCTAACACACAGTGTTCCACAGACAATTAAGTTGTTGTCTGTTTTGTATCCCTATTCTCCCTAAATACCTATGTACCAACTCTCCTTCCTTTGACAGGCTAAATGGATAAATACATAAATTAACCTACAATCAACTGTTCTCAGCCAGAATTTAACCTCAACATTGCAATTTCTCTTTTAAACTTGAAGAAGGCTTTCTGCATGAAAATCCTTTCCACTTTTCCAGGTATGTTAACTGGTCTAATAAAAACAATACTTTTGACTGCACATCAATTCTATTATCCATTTTCCTTAACCTTCTCCCACCTGTGCTCAACCAGACAACATCTTCCCAAACAGAAAACACCAGAAATGCTACAGCCTCCTGTTAACCATGAGGACTGGCAGTGTCTGTCACAGTACTTCATGATGTCTAACAAATAGCACTTCTCACATGTAATTCCCACCATGCCCACAAAAGRCAGATGTCAGTATTAATTTAACACCAATAACTTACTCTTCTAGCTTGCACAAACTTCGTCCTCTTAAGTGACGAGCATCATCCACTATCTCGACTGTTAAATGCACTCAACTATTTCTAAAGTAAATAATGAAGGATTAATTCACAACACATTACCTCCTTGAAATTTAMCACAGGTTTCTGTCATGCCCATCAATAATATGCTCTGCTGAGGTGACTTGTTAGGATGCAGAAGGAACTCTAGAGGAGAGTTATACTTACGGTGGTTATGTCTCTACTGCTATGTGAGGTCTGCACTATGAAGCAGATTTTCTGAATAAGAAATGTACATAAGAAATACAATGAAGATTTTTGCTCTGTCCTTAGCAGAAGTAAGCATCTTATCTCAGTGAGCAGCAGCTGTTRTCAGGTTTCCATGAATATTACATTATGTTTTTTATTAAATTATTCAGTATTTGATGTRCACAAACCAGGAAGTCTACTACATTCATCTGTACAAGCACAGACAGGCAGAAGTGCTGAGAGAAGAAACTTGAAAAGAGTAGGTAAGAAACAACTTAAAGTGTTAAGTGTTCTGCAGTGATCAGTAATGCAGCATTTGATRGACCTTATCTGTTCATTCTGGGCTTGCACAGAAACTACTTTCTAAAGAGACAACCAAACCACTTTCATATTCTGGCACACAGACTCGCCCAGGAGAATGCAAAACACCACCTGATCCATCACTCATCCCTCTCCTGTCATGCCTTCATCAAGTATGACGCCACATCGTGCCTTACCCCAGGGGAGTATGCAAGCACTAGCTTCTTGTCATGGGACAACTTCTTGATGTCTTGGAACATCAGTGTCCATTGCTGTTGAAGCAATGAAGCTTAAATGAACAGCACATATGATGTTACTCCAGTTATCATTTGCATGGTTAAGGTGGCATATTGCTAAATCCCAAAACAGCAGCTTAAATGAAAGCAGGGTGACCTATATTAACCTTAARTAAGTGCCATCTTAAAAAATGACAGAATTAAAAAATCAGATCTAGTAATTACAGAGTGGTTACAAAATAAATGAACAASTACTTGCCATCAAGTATTTGAATTTCTACAGTTTCTTTTCAAGTATTTTGCTGATACCAGAAAGGCCAGGAAAAAGGGACTTCAAATCCAGGCAACACTAAGCCGTGCACATGGTACAATAAAAGAAATTGCTATCAAACATTTTGTGGAYGATACAAAGTCACAGTTAAAGAATCAGATGACCTTGAGAAGCAAGGTAACAGAAATGGAATTAATTTTGATGGGACAGATYATTGCATCACATCTTGCAGAACTAATAAAAATTGAGCCTCACAATTTGGAAATGACAGAGAAGAGATTTATCTGGGACCATTATTTTACCATTGAACATTTCTGCTCTGTTCATACTATGCARTCATATGAAGAGAAAAGATGGCATTAGGATGTTTGTTCCTAGAGAGAAAGAAATTGTAGACTGCACTACTGAGAGAATCCTGGGGCCAACACATCAGTACCAGACATCCACACTCAGTAAGGACACGCTGAAACAAAGCAGATGCATACCAGGGCAATCAGGATGACCTGAAAGTTGAAAAATTTGGTTTACCTGAGCTATCAAACAAATGCTAGAAGAGGACTGGGTTTCTCCCCACAAAAATGGCTTATGGATAAGGCAAGTTAAAGTATAGAAAAAGAATAATTTAAGCTAAAAACCACTAGCACAAGWACATTCATGTCTAAAACGACTGAAAATATGGGCATCCGATATTCTGAAGACCCTTCTGATTACTTTGTCAGATAAAAATGCTTAGCAGCATTATAAATTGAGTAAGATTCATCTTAAAATRAGTAAGGTAGAAATACCACTGGTAGAAATTCACTGATTCAGGAACTCCCTTCTAGCCCTATTTTCTGCAATTAGGAAAAAAAGTGAGATTTTTCAAACAGACTGCCTTACAGACCTCTCTCCTTTCTTCCATCACTGCATGAGAAACTCACTGCAGACTGAGAAACACTTTGCTACCACAGGCTGCAATGGGCATTCACTGGACCAGGGGCAAGACAGTATCTTCAGGCAATGAGCAAAGGCTTCTGTATAAGCAGGATTGCACCAGACAGAAACCTTTCTCAAAGGAGTTTCCTGCTGAAAATCACCTTGCAGGAGGCCAGGACCTCAAAATTCGTATCCAAAAAAGCAAACATGAACCAAGTTAATAGATTATCAGTCTTATTCAATCACAACTAACTTCTTTGACATGAGTCATTAGCATGCCCTCTATACTCAGCACTCATTCTTTCATTCAGAACAAAAGTACCTGCCTTCGTGTGACTGGGTTTATTTTTCCATATGCATTAGGRAAGTTATTTGACTCAAGAGAATCATATTTAATCTATATGTTTATAGAAGACCTGTTCTCACATAATTTTTCTCCTTGCATGTATTCTTGCAATAGCCTTAATTTCTATATATAGCAACTTTATCCGCCTTAGTTTCAAATCAAAAATCAAAAATTTGGGCTTTAGAAAGAAAGCATTTCTGAACAAGAGAGAAAATCCCATTATTTTTGCTGCTCTAAATCGATGCCATCAACATGTTTAACCTACATTTTCAGCGACTGAGAGGAAGAGATGTGAATTTATCTCTGAGAAAAATGACAATAGAAAATCTACGAGATGCCAAAGAAACATTCTTCAGCACAAACTGGAAGAAAAGTGAATTAGAAAATTGAACGAAAGGTAAATTAAATCCTAAGAAAATCTGCAGTGTTATCAAATAAAGTTCCTAGTTATCAAGAATTGCATTTCATGAGGTGTGAACACATAAAAAGAAAGAACTATGGTTTCTGCAGAATGACAGACAAAGAAAACCAGGGATAACGGCTTCTAAGGTTTCTGTACTTTTCCAGTAATATTTAAATCTGAGTTTTGATTTCAGATAACTAGTGCATTCAGGAGAAATATCTACATATTACTAGAAATAATATGCTACAAACTACTTATTTTTAGATTCAAACCAAGGCATATAACTTCTACTTAGTCTCCTAATGCACAAGATATTCTATCTGAATTTCAATAATGGAAGAAAAAACTGACCAAGCATCTGTATTATATCACCAGAGTTAATGGTGAATAGCCACAGAACCTCTATCACTGAGAACACTGTTCAGAACAAAACCATTACTCATTTTTCACTCGCATTCTATGAATTCCCTCTCTCTGCCTGTCATCTTACAGCATCTCATCACGTGAGGTCTTGAGGGACAAGAACTATGTCCTAGTGCTTATTTTAGCTTCTTAATCCCTTTCAGTGACTTTCACAAAATGTTCTTTAGAGAGACAATAAGGTCAGAAACTACAAATCACACAAATGGCTTTCATGAATTAAAAATAAAGTACTACAGATCAGATATACCTATCAAGTATCAAGCTGTGATTTTTGCACTGGGTGCAGTCTGTAACTYTTCAAGATGATGTTATCCAAACATATAAATATCCAAAAATCTCCACTTTTTCTCACTGAAAAATGTAATACATGTCAGAAAGTGCACATTCTGTTAAGAAAGACATACACCCAAMGTATACAACGATATTACMCCACACATAAGGACATTAGTGTCTYTCAATTCACACTTTGCTTGSTTGTGCTTGCATTTCTCTTTCCTCAAAGCTTTTAGAAAATTAATCCCCTCCTAGAACACTGCAAGATGCTCAGCCAGCCTGCCGATCGTGTGCTACAGCAGGTGAGGATGCAAATGTACTATTAGTTTGTCTAACCTCTCACTGCTCMAAGCCAAAGGGAATCCACACAAAAAAGCATCAGTCTTCCTGCTCTGCAGTTTCAGTGGCTCAGTATAACAATGCAGAAATCCTGCACAAAGAGGTAACCAGCTTTTTGCTTTTTCATATCTGCTGCAAGCAACAGCGTTGTATTCTTAGAACTATCTGTGTTGAATAATCTTCCTAGAAAACAGAAGTTTAGCTTACACAGTACATGGAAACCTTGCATCATCAACATGCTCCATGCTCACCCTTGTCTATTCATTTTCCAGAAAGACAACGTCTGGAAGTTACAATAGGCAGGCTGTGCTTCTCTYGTAACCCAAGACATTCAATGCTTTGCATCCCTATTCAATGCTTTGCAAATTATGAAGTGTAGCAGCCAGACACATCATTTCAAGTTGGTACAGGAGAAACAGTTATTACTTGTTTTAAAAGGCACAATCTGACTTGTCACAGAAGTAGTAAAAGAAAGATCTGTCATACAAACAAGTCACACACATGTCAGGAGTAGAGAAGTATCACCAAATCATATGCATATGCACTACTGATATTTCTGTCAACTTTATCACGAGTATTTTCTAGCACAACAGAAAAACAAAAAAGGAAATTTTTCAAGATTTAACAAGGGGATACAATATTACCTAACATATACCAGGTATGAGAATATTATCCTACGACAAGCTGAGAAATCCCAGAAGAAAAAAGGGCAGCTTATGGCAAATCAGTTATTTCCTTGAATTTGGCTTCATTTCTTTCTGAATTACCTTTACTACCTTCATTGCCTCAACTTTCTCAAAAYGAAAGACACACAGGATCCATGTGACTCACCGACTTGGATGCAGCATTTATCAGCTCACAAAACAACGGAGGCTTCCCACCTTCCAGGCCAYACACTCTACTGATTTACAACAGACCAAAATATTCTGCTTTAACTCAAGCAGACTGACACTTCCCCTTTGCTAAGGAAGACCTACAGCTTTTTGGAAACAACTCCTCTTGATGGCCATCCAGACTTCTCACAGSATTTCAGCCATGCAAAATTAAGAGAAGCACAGTAATAGCATCAGTTCTGTGTGCTCTATCAGACCTATCAAGGGCAGACTGCACTTGTTGGGCTGCCAGCTGGCTCTGTGCCAGAGGTCTTTGTGGTTCTGTGCAGGCCATTTGGATCTTCTCTAAAGTCTTGCCTAAAAAGCTAGGAAGCAGAAGTCTGGTGCAAAAAACACTATTTAGCATTTGAATTTACCAAACTATTTGAAGGCTTAGACAATAACTTCCACTAGTATCAGTACTGCTGATTCAATGTCTTTGCAACATCTTGCATCAGAGAACCGAGAAGAAGGCACAGGAAGAGCCTTGAGGTASTCCAGTCCAGTCTAATTAGGGGCTTGTTATTTGAAAATAGTGTAATTTTTACCAGTTCAAATCTTTCTCCAGGTGGAATTGCAATGTAACCCAATAGGAATGGAGGAAACATCATTGTTCAGCAGAAGGACAGAAATCACTCATGACCTAGGTTGCTGTGACATAATTTCTTTCAGCATTATTCTGATTGCCAAGGGTGTGACTGAGAAGCTTGTGAGACAAGCCTCTAGCTTCAGCTAGATGTTATGCAAAGGTTTTTTCAACAGCCTGCCTCTGTGGGACAAAGCTTGCATGGAAGCTTCCACGAGGAAGAGCACAATCTACAGTTCTCCAAAGCTAGATGTTGCAGCATGTCAGACCATTCCTTGACACAGTAAAGCAGTGGGCAAGCAAACAGATCTCAAAGCTCAGCAAGAAAGACTTTGATTCATGAACTTGATGCAAAAAGGTACATCCTCTCGCAGAGAAAAGAGTAGAGCCTTTTCTACTGAGGGTCCAGCCCCAAACCTGAAGAGGAAGTSTCTCTGCTCTTAGCTAAGAAAAATATAGCTAAACAGCAAAGAAAAAAAATAAATCTAAAGTGAGATTGGAAATGCAGTTTAAAAATACACTTCTTTTTTGCAAATCAGAGCTGGCCATTGATCGAAAAGCCCCCACAACAAGGAATGTGGACAGGAAGAAGGGTTTCATCTGCCATCTACCACACTCAGGAGGCAGGGACAGAGGGAGCCCTAGGCTGGACACAGAGCCCACTGCCCACCTGTTACATGCAGAGAGCTAAAGCAGGGAATGCAGTGTACAGCACCAGTCTTGAGGCAAGCATGCAAGGCAGGGCTGTTTGACAGAGCACAGGGCACACACAGGCTGCTGAGAGAGGAGCTCACTGATAATTACTGGAAGGCATGCACTACACAGAGACAGCCTGTGACTGGAATGATTTGCCATAAGGAACACTTCGCAAGAGTGTTATTTGTATAGTAAAATACAAACAAAGCTTTCACTTAAAAGTGGTAACAAATCTTCTCCCAACACTTACTAATTTGTCAACACAATTTAAAGATAAAAATCACAGGTTAGGATAGAGGCCAATATATTATGCTGTTAAAAACAAACCCAATTGAAGACTGATGGCACACAGATTTTTTTCCCCTCTGGTTTTCTTTATTTCCCTCAAATATATACTGACATTTACTTAAGGTGGCCACATCCTCAACGGGCATGAAAATAATCTTTGTCTCTGATCTAGTTACTGTTAACACCATGCTGAGTTACACAAAACAAGGATTAGACTCATCAAACCTACTATAAGCTAAAGCTTTATCTGTGCTTTGATCTTGACAATTTTCACTTCAATGCTTGCTTAGTCATAGAATTAAAACCTGCATATACATGTGCATAAAGYGGCCAATGTACTAAGTGAAAAATAYGTTGYTTTATTAAAACAKTAAAACTGTAATTTTGAAGGCTGACACCACACAATGGTAGTTCTGGTGCTTGCTGTGTCTCAGCTCCATGAACAAGATTCATTTGATTTTCTTACAAAATGAAGACAACTAAACRCTATTGATAAGAAGGTGATTCAGCCTTTTTGATGGGTTGTCATCAGTGGTTTCTCAGATGAACGGACAAAAAAAAATAAACTACAAACACTAACATGGCCAAGCCAGCATTCCGAGCCAAGCTGAAATTGCTTTGGGAACCAAGATCACAATAAGGTTTAATGGAAGACCTTAAATGCACAAGCCTTCATGCTATACTGAAAGGCAGAGTGGGCTTTCCTCATAGGGACTATGATAGGAACTGAAAAATCATTGTTAAGACCTGCGCTTTTTGGCATGTCTCTAGTATTTGAGCCAGCAGCTGATCTGGGCACAAGCCTTGCACAGGATCCTTCCAGTTATTCATTTGCTCTGGCACACCACCTCACTTCCMAGCTTCACTCCAGTTCCCATTCCCATACTGCCTCCCCTCTCAAAATGCACATACATCATTCAAGTTCAATCAAATAGATTCTCTCTAACATAACATCCACAAAATCTAAAAGCCAGTATCTCTCCAGGTGAAAAGGAAATTTTAAGTCAGCATATGCATTCKTGAAAAAAGTTTCAAGTGGTCCTTCCTTCTCCAGTGAGTTCTGAGCTAGAGGAGTGCAGGAATATGGAAACAAGTTTTGTTCATTTCTTAAGCCACTGTTTCTTTTAAACTATCTTCATGCTGCAAGTTATAAGCAATCCTCCCTTCAGAAAAAATAAAAACCAGCTGCACACTTCAAACATTTAATTTCACAGCTTTTTTCCATCTTCAATCCTGACACAATCTGCCTACAAACAGCTTCTTCTCTCCAAGTTACACAGCGTATGGAACAAAGCCAGTCTCATAAGTACAATGGGTTTAACACACATWGAGATCTGCAGTAGTCAGTGTTTTGAAATGCTCTTTTCAAACCCCTTGGGAAAATTAATTATTTAACAGCCGCGTGTCAGAGATATTTGTCTCACATCTGAAAGCTCCTCTTATCCTTTTTCCCCAAGGAATTTAGCAAGACTCCCATGTTTCAACAAACCAGCAGTCCTTAACTGGCAACAAGACCAGTCAACTCAGGGAAGAATCAACCAASCAGGCATTTCCTCCTGCTCCACCTGGACTGCCCCCTAAGGTCAGCACAAAGCTCCTTGATGAAGGCCAAGTGAAGCAGTGAAGGAAGCAGCAGAAATTACCTTCCAAACATAATACCAGAGATCAGTAAAGCTGCCCCTCCAGACAGACAAGCTAGTCTCACAGGTTTCTTCTACTAACATTTTTTTTTTCATATCTCAAGAAAAGACATCTACAGAAGTACTCACCTGCAATAGGCACTGCTCATATATGAAAGCAGACAACCTTCCTATTCCTTTTTTAAATTTTCCTTGCTTATAAATGCAATCGTGATTACAGAACTTTTTTTTTACAGCAWGAAATCAGTGACACGAGTTGGAAAYAAAGGAGAGACTCCAGCATCCTGACTTTGTATGAAGGTCAAAGTCAGCATTCTCATTCTCACCCTATTTGTGATAAAGTACTCAACAGTATTTTCCAYTTTCTCATATTGTTCACAGGAACCACCTTTGAAAAACAGTCCTGAAGATTCCAACGGCATTCCAATATCCTGCGCAACACAGGAAGAACCTAGCACACCACTACTTCACTCAGTCCAATTCCCATCCCCATCTTTCCAACACAGAAAAAGAACTTTTCAAAGACTTATTTATCTGATACATACACTAAGCAACAGCATAGGACAGGACTTTCCCAATAATTTTAAGTCACTAAATCCAACAGAGTAACCCAAACACCTTGGGCTGCTTCTGAGACATTGTTTGCCATTCTGGTCACCTTATGTCTTACAGAATTATCTATTTTTAAACCATAATTTGCTTTCCACATGAAGTAATCTATCGCATCTCAAAGACTCAGGGATCTGCCATTCCAGCTTTTCTAATTCTCACCTGACAACTACATATGCCAAAAAGAACCTATAAGCTTTACAAGGAAGCTGTACAACCACAGAAATTTAATTTGCCTTTCAAGAAACCCTGAAWTTTAAGCATGAATTAATGAAGAGCCTGTGAAGACATAAGAGAGACACGCTTCATGGTAAGCTTTACTCCAAAGCAAAAATTTTCTGAACTTTGAACATTTAAAAAAAATACTCAAAATACAATGTTATACTAAAAGGAAAAAAAACTATGGTCTCAATTTTAAACTAGATAAATTAAGAACATTAACATAGAGGTATATCAGCTGTTTTGCCTGTATATCCCTCCTTTACAAGCACAAAAGGCAATACATGTTGAAATAACAGTTTTAATTGATATGTTTTGGTGGGTAAAAATATAATCCAATCCATAGAATGCAAGCACTTTTCTGAACACTGCAAGCTTAACATCTCCTGTCCTATCTTTTGCCTTTATACACAGAATAGCATTAAAAAAGTCTGTCATATAGGCTCTACAGATAAATGGTATGAGTCCGAAGGAGCAATAGATTCTTTAGCTCTCTATAAGCTGACTGCCAGTACACAGTCCTCAGCAAACTGCAGAGGATTAGCACATTGCACATCTTGAGATGAGACAATACAGGAGCAAAGGGAAGTACCTGGAAAATGTAGGAGAATCGTATGAGATTCTTTCAGAAAAAAAAAAACCAGCCAGTAAGATAGGTGAGGAGCTCCTTTACAGCTGCAAAGCTGTATTAATGAGAGCCCTTGTCAAAAGCCTCYCAGCTGCAGTTTTCAAAAAAGCAAKGGTAAGCTTCTTTAGAGGTGCCATCAAGAAACTGATCAAGTTACCTAACACARGCAGAGATACATTCATTTATCAAAATCTTTCATTAGCAGTACATATTGATTTCTGGATTTTTTAAAAGAGAGTCATAAAAGTACAACATAAAAACAGTAAGAAATTTATGTACAATGACAARTCTCCCATGTATTAGGAAGCCCACTTGTTTTTAACTCTCAGAGAAAACCCACACTTGGAAATGCAATATACTGGAGATTCAATTTAGAAACACAGCTAAGTGAACTTGGAACCATGAGRGTAAAGAAATGTTAGTTATTGGCAACCAGTACAATTTCTAGAGTATGGAAAAAGCATACTGATGTAACATGCTAATAAAAGTGTGCTAACTGAGGAGCAAAACAATCTGTATGAAATAATTGCACTGTAATATCTTTATGGTTCCTTATTTTGTTTCAAATCTTATTTTGACAAGGACCAAAGTGGGTCTGGAAGATAGGTAACTGCCTTTCTGAAACCAAGCAGATAAAAAAGTTGTTTTACATACATTTTTATTTGGCTTCTTATTCMCATTTAAAGGATTCCTCCTTCTGAACATGGTGCTGGAAAAAACACATTTAGGCATATACTGTTCCAAGATAGATGYAAAGGAAATTCAGCAAAAGTCTTAGAAGTGAGAAAACAATACAAAAAGCCTTAACCTGAAGGTTGCAAAAAAGTCACAGGAAACAACCACCTAGCCACAGAAGTGTACCAGGTATGTGCACTCAGAAGGCTCTTTCATCTCAAGTGTCACACTAAAAAAACCTCAAGTATCTGTTGAAATGACATATGGGTTCCTACTGACTTGCAAATTCACCTGCAAAAAATTAGTCAGATACCAGATACTTTTACTGGACCAGCTGCTGAAATTCTTGTTAGAGGATGAGCCTGAAAACCTACTCCACAAACACTTGGTGCTACGTGACTACAATTTTGGATGAGGATGAATAACGTAGATGCACATTTTCTGTGTTGCACGTTGCTCAAAAGGGAGTAGGGGAGGTAGAAGATGGAGCAAATCAATAGCAAATGAGACATGACACACTGCACCTCACTTACAAGTTACACCAGCAGGTCTATTCCCTGACCAAACACAGGAGAATTCAGAGTTCCCAGAGCAGCTCTTGCTGTGGAGACACCGTGYGTCCCTGGAGAGGGTTGGATTACTGCTTGTTTGTATTTGCTTGTAACTGGTGATCACTGAGCTACTCTCTGCACTTTTGCATGAAGTTTCCATATCATCAAAAGTTTATCCATCAGATTTAGTACCATTTTAGCAGTTAAAATCAGGCTTACACCTAAAATGGGCATACTCTACAAGTATGAAATGTTTTKTAAGAAGAATTTGATCCTCTGATTATGAAATTCTCTCTTAGCAACTGAATAAACAAAGGCAGCACCAAAATGCCTTCATATTCTGTGCTATRACATGGATCATTAGATACCATGTTCCTGAGTTATGCTGTGTCAGAAGTATTTTTCACACAAACACTCCAAAATTTACTCCAGTTCAGGAATCTAAGAAGCTTGCTGGCCAGATCTAATGTTTAACAAAAGGTGATRGAACGTTTATGATGTGCCATGCCAGACACCAAACAGAATGCAGTCATTCCATCTATTGCTTCCTTGCCATCTCACGTTCTAGTCTGCACACTATCAACATTACCCTTCTTCAGATCAGGGATCTGATGGGGAAAAAAAAAAAGAATATGAAGACAAGTGACCTCTACAAAGGCTCCAGCAACAATAAACTAGTAACAGTGACAGTGAAGATGCCCTTTTCATTAAAGATCAGACTAAGTGCCTCTCTAGCTCTTCACTAGTCTTGTGTAGAAAGCATCAGTATCAAAAGTTTTTTTCACATTCATTTTCACAGAAAGCAGTCCCTTTCTCCTGTACTGAGAGGTGAGCACAACAGACCMTATCCCTTGCAACCTTAATTAGGAACTCTGGTAAAGGTCATGCACAGATGTCATTCAAACACACCTTCACTATGCTCACACAGMATGCTGGCAATCAGCATACAGTCTTGCCTGATCCATTCAAGCACTATCAATACCTGAACATCTATCAAAACTAAGTGACAACATCTGCAAATGGCATAAAATGAGAAGGACTGAAATGTTATTAGTAGATACAGCAAGTTAATGATAGTAGGGAAAATATGGAGGCATATGCTAGGCACTGCAGAGGCTTTATTCATAGCAATTAATGCAATTCCACAAACACAATCTGGAAAAAAAGGAGTTCAAGCTGTGATAAGATTCAGCAAACACACACACACACACACACACACTCTCTTTATCTTATTCTAACAGTAAAACAATGGAGAATCTGGCATAGTAATTACTCCTTCTGTCTTTCAAACTAAAGTAGAGAAAGTCAAGGCTTGCTCTTAGTGGAGAATTGTTCAGATAACCAGCAGAACTGTCATAAGTACATAACAGGTATATAAGGGTTATTTGAAAATACGCTGGAGGAAGACAATAATGAATTAGAGTAGATGACACTTTAGGGTAGATGATTTCTACTGGYGTTTATTTTTCTAGTCTATCTAGGTTAAAATTAACATGGGCATTTCCTTAATACACTATTTCCTCAGTCATTGCCATGGACTGGCTTGAGAGAAAAAGAGAACGCTAAGGTGATGGTCCAGTTTTCTAAAGGTTCAAATCAACATTTTCTCTTTGCATGACTATCAAATCTGGCCTCCCATTTCCCCTCACTAGTTTTTGAAAACTTTCCATAATCTTTACCAGTGGCTTTGTATGGATGTGGTCTGTGGAACCAAGATAACAAGGGCTTATGTGGACAAGTGGCTCTTGAGAAAAATACATTTTATACAGATTACTCAAAACAACATTTCAGAGAGGCTAAGAAAGCAGTCATAAGTATCATATGAAAGCTCTTCACTACACCAACACTGAACAAGCATAACTCAGGTTGCTTTATAAATAAAATACTAAAAGATTGAAGTACTGCCATACTTTGACAAGAGCAGGCTGCTTCCTCTGCAGCATGAGATGGTGGTAAAGAGAAGTGGAGGAAGAAGCAGGTCCTACCTCACTGGGTCCCTCTTGCTTCCCAGCTCTTCTCRWCTACTTAACTGCACCAGAGGCRAAAGTTCTCCTTGCCTCAGCAGCAYCTTCATACAAACATGTAAAACGGCTGAGGGCTCCTCTGAATGCCAAGAAGCAAAGGATAAGGATTAGCATGGCCCTGATACTACCACAAAGCTTTATTCAGATACTCAGTCCTCACACTGCAAAGCCTATAGCTGTACATGGAAGGAATTAGCTTTACTGTGTTAATAACAGCCAGTCAGTCAAGATGATGGAACTTGAAGTAATTCTCAATTTTTCCTGGTTTTGTTTCTAGGAAGCTCAGTCACAAGAAGAATCAGTTTCCATCTTGTTCTTGCTGCAATGAACAGGCATCAGGGTGCCTCTTCCTGTGCAAGCACCTTCCTCTCAGCAGGATTTACAAACTGCAGCCTACATAGTGTAACTCTACCCCGACGTATAATAACACCCCTTTCATAGCACGAGAATAGGTATTAGTACTACTATAATTTATTTATGAAGKCAGATTAGAAGCTAAGTCAATCCTTTTAAGGCCCTTATGCACCTGTCCACACAACCATGTCATTATTACCAGGTCTTTTGTTTATGCAAAGTTCACCTGGTGCAGAGTCAGCAGGAGGCCAGTTTGCCACTTATCCTGGGAGCACAAGAAGCTCATTTTGCCCCAATACACTGGCTGYAAGAGCACAAGATAATGACTGCTCTACTCACAGGCAAAATATCCCACCCAGCAATTCTAAAGAAGCCATATATCCCACATGTACATGTCCCATTCTCATGGTCTAGGCACATGTTCTAACAGGCCACAGAAGCCCAGCAAACTCTGCTTGATCTTGGGTTGTACTTCAACAGCCAGGCAAGCACAAACTGATTCAGGAAGTTCAAATCACTTTCCCACCACTCAGGAACTACACAGCCATGTGCACATATGGCATGAATCCCAACCCGTACCCTCTGTGTGTTTGGCCAGCTATACAAGCTACTGCAGAAAAGCTGTGTGTACCCCTTGTGGTGGTTTGCTATCATGTAAGGGAGAGGAGGAAGATGCATTCCCACCTCTTCCAATTCACACAGTGTCCATGAAAACCGTGATGTATCCCACACTAAGTGCTTCCTACCTTGGTTGTCTGTCTTTCAGAAAAAGAAACTGARGACAAAATATCCCTAAATCATTTTAAAATAAAACCCAAGATTGATTGCTTGCCCAACCTTTGTTCTTATGCCAACTTCCAATCACACAGTTGAAATTTTTATTGTTATCACCCTATGGAGGCTTGCAGCATTCAATTTCCTTATTAGGGTGCACTCTGTCAAGTTCAGTATGAGGGAGAGTTTATCCAGGTTGTTATTTTACAAACGAGTGAGTGGATTAACAGGCAGTTGAATCAATCCATGAATATACATTTGAAGCCAGAAATTATTTTCTGCAAGTTAGCAGTCCAAAGATTTTGGTGTTTTGTTTTCTTTTTGGGAGGGTTGTTGTCGGGTTCTTGTGTGCGTGGTTTCTTCTTCTATTTGTTTTGGGGGGTTTTTGGTTTGTTTCTTTATACATGACAGAGGGTACATAACCCTTACCCAAAAATTAGTCTTTTGGCTCATTTCAAGACCAGCACGGACAAAAGTTTGTTCTTTTGAAGCTGGATRTTCACTCTTTGCAACAACACTTGCCAGTAAAAGTCAAGACATAGGACCAGAATGAACCATTACTTTGTACATTTTTGTCAAATGGGGTACCAGGATCAAACAGGAAGAATTTCTTTATAGTAAAAAATGAGAAGTAGCTTGGAGATATAAAAGCAACCCAAACTGCAATATGGGGAATACATAACACTCTTTGGAGAGCATCCCCAATGCTACTACATAAAGGAGCAGCTCAATAGGGAAACTAAACTCACCCTGACTCTCAGTTGGTTTCAAGCATGGCAGTAACTTAATATCAATTACTGTATGCAACTTGGTGTGTGCCATTAAACCTGCTTTGTTTCATTAAAAACAAATTGCTGCTCTAGTTAATCCTTCTGAYTGTCAATTCAAACTGGAAGCCAGATTTCCAGCTCTTCTCTAACTTCGCATCGATGAACAGTTTGATGTCTATGGTTTTAGCCTTCCGGGCTGTCAGTAGTCACAGTGAGGTGCTGCAGTGCTGGTGCTGAACTCATGGCAGAGAAGCAGCAGCTCACACAGCATATGCTCAACCACCACAGCACAGTTACTCTATACAGCCATTTCATGGTATAGAGCTGCTGAAGGGTCTGGGGCACAAGTCTTATGAGGAGCAGCTTAGGGAGAAAGGAGGCTCAGGAGATACCTTATTACTCACAACAGCTACCTGAAAGGAGGCTRTAGCAAGGTGAGGGTCGGCCTCTTTCCCCAAGTAAAAAATGACAGGACAAAAGGAAAAAGATTCAAATTGCATCCAGAAAGATTTGGACTGGATATTTGGGAAAATTTAAATTTCTTTATGGAAAGTGTTGTCAGGTACTGGAGTAGACTGCACAGGATTTGAGTTGTCATCCTTGGAGATATTTAAAAGATGTGTAGATGTGGCACGTAGGGACATGGKTTAGCAGTGGACTTGACAGTGCTGGGATGACAGACTCACTAAGGGTCTTTTCCAACCTTAATAAATTCTATGATTCTGTGAATATAACTTGAGCTAGCCTCCAYGTGAACAGAGAAACACCACCAGCTCAAGCTGTACTACTCAAGTGAGGACAAGTCATTAATCACAGYACTTTAGCTTCCCAAATGCATTGTGACAGCAGGTGTTGCACAAGAAGTGAGAATATAATGTTCTTACATTAGGAAGGAGACAGGAAGAAAAGGTGTGTAAGAAAACACTAGTACTTCAAATACAAAACCCCAACTCTCCCAAAAAGCACAGTGTCAAAGACAAAGTAACTCTCCAATTCTACGGAGCTATTTATCTCTACCTTTGACATCAAATGGAAAATAACTGAACTTGTAGGATCTAAGGACAACTGCTGGTTTMATTTCATTTTTCAATCAAACCATGYCTGCTCTATTTCACTTTTTGGTTGACTTGGTGACTCAGGCTGTATCAGGCTCTCAAGGCAACATGATGCTTGTCACCACTGCAAAGCACATGGCTCTTTATATTCTCCAATGCTGAACTTCACTGTTTCCAACTACAGGCTGTTTCCATGACTTTCATCAGACCCATACAGACTTGACTTATTAGTCACCACATCAACAGCCCCCCAAAACACATCCATTTTGATTAATTGATCTTTAGTTCTTTGAAATACTTTTTCAAACTATAATTTTCCYTTTTTCAAATATCACTCAGACAAGGCTGACTCATCAAGCTAGCTTGCTSTGTTGTGAAACTAAAATAAATGACTTTAACCTAGACATACTTTCTGAGCATGACAGGGCAAAAAACTCACAACACAACCAATTCCAGTGGTGTCAACACTGGTGCAACTGACCAGCAACCCTGAGTATAAAGCCACCTGCCCCACCAAGGACAAGCATGCAGTATTACACCCTCTTCCATACTGCCCATCCGCTAACTCGAACAGTATTGAGCTAAACTGAAGGATTTGCCTGAATACTGTAGAGTAGCTGATATCTCTGCACTAAGTAGCCAAAAGAAGAGCGGGCAGAAGACACTGAATGTCAAATAATAATATACACCTGCATACAGCTGGACAGTGTCTTCCACATGCCATGGCTTCAAACATGGCCAGACAAAAGGTAAAAACCTCGCCACATCCAGTGCCACTGTTTGTACATACAAATGAATAGTACTTGCCAAGTCACTATTTCAAGGGCATATGCACAGACAGCAAAAATGAAATTTTTCAGAAGGAACATCCTCTGTTGGTTTTGTTTGGTCCCTTTTTGGGTAGTGGGGGGGACAAAGATGGCTCCTGTAAGACCCAATACACATCCTCTCTCCTTTACAGAAATAATAAAACAACATCTCAAATTTGTTTGGGCCTACACAGTCTGATGCATTTGAAATTTAAGTCAAAAGTATGTTTCAAAAAAATGCTTTAAATAGTTGCTCATCAGTCACTGATGAAAGATAAATAAACCCTAGGGACCCCCAAGCTGAGGCATGTGACAGATTTCTACCTCAYGCAGTTTATTATTAATATTAACTATGCTTTTCCTTTTCAGATTCATAGTAGCAAAAGACGTGACGGGACCATTTTGCAGCACTTCCACAGCAYAATTCTTAAATGCTTTATTGGAGGGTTGCTCTCCCCAGTATGGAAACACCCATAAGTCACTTAGCACTGACTGTGACATCACACYTAAATAATCTTTAGGAAGCCTCACGAAGCACGCATTTTGCAAGTTTCCTTCTAACAAAGTACTTTAGAGTTTCAGAAAGGCCCAGGGAAGTCTCTCTGGAAGGTGAACACATTTAACAGCACACTCCTAAATACTGAACACAGTACACWAGAATTTCTCTAACAATTTCTGTGAAGAATTCTTCTGCTGTAAGTTAAGAGCAGTTATCTGGAAGTCAGAAGCAGCACTACAGTAAAACTGCTGGAACTGCATTTGTAGCTCTTTCAAAGCAAATGTATAAGGAAACTGATTATAAAAGAAAACTACATATGCTCTGGTAATTCAYTGATTCACTGTTGTCAGGTGAAGATTCCACCAAACTCCTACTAACAGAGAACAAACAAATGGATAACAGTTGTCATTCATTCCAGTGGAATTACCTGTTTAGTCAAGTGCCAGCAAACAGTCACATCTCCCAGCAATTTCAAAGGTCTGGTCTTTCTACAAGATCCTAAGCTCATGCTCCCATCTCCCCCAGAAAAATCAATATAATTGCAACCCCTGCTTCTTTCAAATGGTTACAGGCTACCTGCTGTATTCTACATTATAACTAATTGAATATACTGAATACATACAGGTGYAGCTTAGTSTCTGAAATGCCTAKTCAAAGAAAAATAGTTTAYAACTGGCTTTAGAAAGAAGCAMATGAAATTCAAGACTTTTCCYTTWTTTTCTGTTATTTCCCAATCCTAAACAGTATTTGCATGTGAAACATTTAAACCAAGATCATAAACAAAATCACGGATGATAAAGAGACTGAAAGCATTATTGGAAGTGACTTGCTAACTTGCTTCAGATAATAGCTAAACTTGCTGAGATGCATTATTTGGTCAATATTTCTCATTTGGTTTAATGAATCATGATGGATGGCCAAATGAGAGGCAATCTTTCTTCAACATAGTGAGTCAAGCATGTATCCCAGTATAAAAGAGCAAAACATTTCAGCACAAGAAGACATTTCAACAAGGCATACATCTCTTCGTGCAAGTGCAGGTGCTGTAGGAAGCAGACATGACCTTTRTATAGGCTCTGAAATCCAGACCTTTTCTACCAATTCCCTCCAGACAAAATATGAAAATACTACAAAAAACAAAATGAAATCTTACGGCTTGAAATGCAGTAAGCCAGCCTGCAGTTGATCCTCCTGAACAGTTGCTTGTTGAATGGCCAAAGTATAAGTGTAAAGAGTTGAATGAAGTTAATGATCAGTCCTGAYACTATAAATATGTAGCAGATCAGAAGGTGGCAAATGAATTGCGACTTCAGAAAGCCAACGGTGTCCATGACTTGCTGAGAAAGCAAGAGGGTACCTTCAGACACAAAATTCAGAAGACAACCTGCAAAACCAAATAGTATCAGCAGTTACAGAGTGCATTTATTTCTATAAACAGACTTAAAACAGACTTCACATGTACACTTAAACACACTTAAAGTTAAATCTATTATAGGAAAAGCTTGATATCAGTATTTGCAAAAGTAAGAATGGAARGAGAATGCCATATTTCTGAATCATTTTACATTTGGCTCTGGAAACAAATTTTTAYATTTCAATCCTGCAAAAACATATGAGCATATGACTCCACTCCATGGAGTACAATACTCCTCTACAAGGTCTTCATTGACAAAATGAGCAAATAACTTGGTTTGAACAATATAACTTTGATATGAACTTGTATTTTGATTTTAGTTGCCTGTATTTTGCAAGACATATAGTGTCACCTCTGCAATCTTAAAGAGCAGCTCCAAAGTAAATGCAAGCTTTAGAGCTTTGCTAKGAGTTGTGCCTTTCTCTACAAGTTATATCAGCCATGGTCCCCAAACAAGAGGTAGCAGCAGCCCCTGAAGTCTAGCTTTATTGTCTTATTTCCCTCTCACACTCAAATAACAGTTGATTTTGGCAAGAGAATAAAAGCTTGGCTAYGCACAATATACACAATTTGTTCAATTATTCCTTGACACTGATTCTGTCAGTTATAATCCATAAACCCAGAAAGGAAACATCAATAACAGTACTAACCCGTGACACAGCAATGTTTCCAGAAAAAAAAATTAACTCTAAGGTTACTTATGAAATGTCTGTATAATTTTGGAAYGGTCCAGTCCAACGTTAGCAATTGAGCATTCAGAGTCCTCCTCAGAGTATTCTGACCTACAAAATGCAGAGCCCTCCCCCCACCATCACGACCACTACTGCTAAAATGAAGACATATCTCTAAGTAAACACAATCCCCAGTATTCAGTCTAATACAGTTAAACAGGAGGTGCTGCTACCATCCTGTTCCATTCCTCCACTGTTTTCTCCACTCTGAGGTGTGGAAGTTTTCCCAGGGAGGAAGCCCTGAGACAGTATTTCTGAATGTGCCAGTCACATGCAATAACAAAACAGCAGCTGTCAGCAGCCCAGGGAATTAACTGATGAAAAAAATKTTATGCCTATCCTTTTAGTTTATATGAGACTCCATTATGTGAGGCACTGAGTCTAGATCAGTGTCCTGAAACATTTGTTTTACTGCCCTTTGCTGACTCTGCTTGCCACAGCAAAGAGCACACACAAGAATTGTTGCAAAGCCTTCGGAAGTTATTTAGCCAGTTTTTCAACCGCAAGGAAGACAAGGAAAAATTTAAGAAAGAGAATCGGTATTGTTGTATAATTTATATAAATAGTTTATGGCAGTCCCAAGCCTATTATTAGAAGACAAAATGTGCCCTTTTGTTCCCTTTATCTTGCTGTACTATTCAGTACCACAGCTGACACCAGCTGTAGCTCAGAATGGCAGAACAGGCCTCTATTCATTGTAGCAACCACAGTCATGATACTTGCAAAAAGCTTTTTCAGCTTTAACCAACTCCTGTTAAAGATATGGTTCTTAGGGTGGCACACAATTTACTAGCTTGGGCTTTGACCAAAGGCTTTGTTTTTGACGGCTAAGGAGAATGAGAAATGTTGTCTAGTAGGAACCACTGCTGTGCTGCTTCTCAAACCCTTCCACTGAACACTCTGAAGACAGAGCCAAACAATAAAAAAAAAACCCAGGCAGCAACCTTCTTTAAAACAGTCAGAATGGAAGCAACCAGATACTTAGAAGTGGATGGTTTCAAAGGCTCTACAGTGTCCAAAACCCTGGCGACTGGGCTTATCCTACTGTCTTTGGCTAAAACTGATCAGAAGTTTTTTGTGTTGCTCTGCCTGTTTAATGCTACCCCAGAGAATAATGTAATTCCCAGAGATCAGCTAGACATGAGATAAAACATAAAAACAGCAGCCACAAATAAAGACTGGAGCACTGTTTACTGAGAGAAGATGCAAAAGCTCATTATTTGATATAATCAACATAAACATACTGTAATAAACAGCTGACAGACTTTGTAACAAGARTAATTAGTCTTTTTGCCCATTAATWATCCAGCAAAAATTTTTTGGTTACCTTTTCATTATAACAGTCATCTAACTTTATTAAAATGCTACTTTTATGTGAATCATTTACTTCCTGCTGGGTCTTTAAAACAAAACTTCACAGAAMTAAAATAAACAAAGATGGGATGACCCTGATAAACTGTAATTATTGTCTTACAATTTTATTAWGCCACAATGCAATGTCTGAAAGTAATTTATTCCTCACTTTCATACCCAGCATTTAAAATTCAACTCTGTAAAGCTTYTAAGACCAGTTTTAAAGCAAACTAAATCTACTTAAGCAGCACCATTCAAAGGCATCTAACCTAACTTGCTTGTAAAAGGAACAAGAAATGAGACACTGCTTAAATTCTTCTTTTTCTGAGAAGTAGGAATAACACAGAAAATTTTTCTCTTCAGATTAAAGCCTGTTTTCCCTATAAAATGTGCAATCTAAAGATGTATACAGAAAGCTACATAAGTGTTCTATTTCTCAGACATAAGCTCATTCTTACATGATTTTTTTTTTTGGATTGTTTTCATTATCCAAACTCCAAGAATGCAATTTATTCTTAGTACAAGTAACAAAAAGAAACAGTTCTGATCTCATGAATGGCATCTGGAAACATGGGTTAAAGAGTCCACAGCACGTTATACTTACTCTGTCCTACTAAAAGTCCTCATGGGTAACATCAATGTAACACCAGTTTAAGTGATAAAAGAGTCAGGTCTTTAATTCTTAATCCATGATGCTGGTTTAATAAATTACTAATTTCCTTATAGATAATGACTGAAAATTACAGCAATCTTTTAAAAACAAAAGGGCCAATCAATGCATTTTCTCAGAAGCTATTAAGRTCAGAATGCTGCCAAGAAGCTCTCTTCAGTCAAACACTCCTTAAAATTAATTAGGAGAAAATGGYTAGCTAGAGCAACTAGACTAGATAGGGACATTCTTTATTAACAGTTTTCCTCTGGATACAGAAGAAAAGACTCAAACCTCAAATGTCTGTTTAGGGACCAAGACAACAACTATCTATTCATGTGACTAAGAGGTCACAGGTTCAGGTTTAAAAGCAAATTATATTACTATTCATTCTAACTCTTTTCTCTCCAACTTCCATTTTTCAGTAAGATCCACTGTGTTTTCTACCTCAACTACTCTCAGCATTTCCTTCTGCTTGTAATAACTGACCAAAAGGACAGAGAAGTGATACGCAAAGTGAAAAACTCTCTGCCAGCAGAGGCTGCTGCCAATGAACCTATTTCATACTTCTAAATCTGTGTTGAGACTGCATCTGGAGATTTCATAAAGAATACAACTGTTTGCACTTTCAGAGAAAGCACAAGAACAAAGCAAAGAACCGTCACCCACTGTTTCTGAAGTTTATGTAGTATATAGAGTTCTTGGAGTGTGGAAAGCAACATGGTAAGTATCTGACAGTATCTAGATYAAACTGATATTGCCCACTTAGAAAGAGAGGTAATTCAGCACTATACCTCTTTTTTTTCAGCATGTATTTCAAGCTTGCACAAAGGTTTCACGCACATCTAGTCTTTGATGAAGACCTCAAATGCTTTGCTGCAAGTTAAAAACAACCAACCAGATGATGATGATGCCTATTCCTGCATTTTCTCATCTAAACCAGATTCTYGGATGGATGAGTTACAAAGACTAAYATGAAAATAYGCTCAGGTCAGATTAAGCAGTTTCAGCAGTACCTTTTAAGTCAATTTCAGTTGCCACCAAAATCCCTGTATTTGGCACTGGTGAGGCCAAAATTGAGTACTGCATCCAATTCTAAGCCCCTCACTTCAAGAAGGACATTGAGATGCTGGAGCAAGTCCAGAGAAGGGCAACAAAGCTGGTGAAAGGCCTGGAGCACACATCTTGTGAGGAGCAGCTTAGGGAGCTGGGGGTGTTTAGGCAGGAGAAAAGGAGACTTAGAAGTGACCTCACTGCTGTCTACAACTGCCTGAAAGGAGGGTGTGGCCAGGGTGTGGCCAGGGTCTGGTTCTCCCAGGAACCAGAGACAGGACAAGAGGAGACAGTCTTAAGCAGGGGAGGTTAAGGTTGGGCATCAAGAGGAATTTCTTCACAGAAAGGATGATTAGACATTAGAATGGACTGCTGAGAGAGATGGTGGAGTCGCTGACCCTGGAGATGTTTAAAGGAAAGACTGGATGTGGCACTCAGTGCCATGGTCTGGTTGACAAGCTGGTGTTCAGCCACAGGTTGGACTCGATCCCTAACGTCTTTTCCAACCTTGATTCTGTGATTCTCTGAAAAAAGCACAGCAGCACTGCATATACATCAGAGTCTATTTTAGCAGTACCGCTGTACATGAAACAATATGCAAAGCAAGTCACAGGAAGCCCTTGTGCTCTTCTCTGTCCGTGAGTATSAAGTGAGCAAAAGTGACGTTGCATCCATGTATGTATTCACCTGTGAGGAGACCGTATATGTACATGCCACACCAAAAAAACCCACAAATCTGGAGGAAGAACTACCCATCTATTTGCCTCATTCTTAATTAGGGTTTGAATCAYTTCCCATCTCCCCCAAAGCAACTACTGGAGCATTATCCCCCGTGTTGGGTTTACAAAGCAATGTTTTAGTAGTGAGGGACTGGAGAGATGGCTCCTGTCAGAAGACACCAAGAGCTGTCCCCCACATCAGAAAACCAGTTCTAGACAGCTCCAGAAGGGACTCACCACTGGGCTAAGCCAAACCAATCACTAGCACTAGTGGCACCTCTGCAATAACACTTAAGAAAGAATGAAAAAAAATGCTGCACAGCAGCTGTGAGTGAGGACTGAGAAACACGTGAGAGGAATAGTCCTTCCGACACCGAGGTCAGGGAAGAAGGTGGGAAAGGATGTGCTCCAGGCACTCTCCTGCAGCCTGTGGTGAAGACCACGGTGAAACATGTTGTCCTGCTGGAGCCCATGAAAGACCATGGCAGAACAAATGTCCCCACTGCAATCCATGGAGAACCTCACAAGGCAGCAGGTGCCCTGAAGGAATCCATGGCTTATGGACAGAAGCGCACCCAGGAGCAGGTTTTCTGGCAGGAACAGCAGCCCATGGGAGTCTTACCTACTCCTGAAGAACCATGCCCTGTGTGAGGGACCCCAGCAGCAGCAGGGGAACAGCACATGCAAGAAGGAACGGCAAAGAGGAGCTGTAATGGACTGACTGCAACTCCTCTTCCCCATCCACCTGCACTACCTGGGGTGCAGCAGAGAAGTACAGTATACAGTCAGGGGGGAAAGAGAGGACTTAGGAGGAAGGGTGGTTTTAATTTTGGTTTTTCACTGCCCTTCTTTGTTATCAGTTGACAATAAATTATAATAAACTTCTCCAAGTGGAGTSTGTTTTGAACATGATGGTAACTAGTGAGCGATCTCCCTATATCAACCCACAAGCTTTTTTGTCCTATTTTCTTCCCTTGTCCTGCTGAGGAAGKGGAGTGAGGGAACAGTTTGATGCAAACCTGGAAGTCAGCCAAGGTCAACCCACTGCAACTTCTCCAAAAAGTCCYGAATCAGGGAATAATCTGAGCGTATCTTAAGACCTTTTTCCAAAGCTAAGGGAACTTAGGAAAACCTTTAGATTTTTCATGAGGAGTTCTGCATTTCTGAGCTGAGTATTGTTACAGAGGAGAGACCAGTAAGTTTGGCTGTTGCAAAAGCTGAAGAATGAATACCATCTGCCAGCAAGATTTAGAACTTCAAATTCATATACTTGCTATGAAACTGACTGATTGTTTATCTTCTACTGAGTACAAAGGTAATTTGCGTAATAGAGTGTAAACTGAAGAAATGAAAGTAACCTGGGAGTTTTTAAATAGTTATCACACCATAATCCTTTCCCTTTCTCCCTTTTTAATTTTCTTCCTGCTGTGATCTAATGTAGGGAAAAACAGCAACACAAACTCTGCATGCCTGCTAGGACACAAGTCCTCTTTGTATGCATACTTTACAGGCAAAATGCATAGCAGAGCTCCTGTTAGCCTCAGTGCTGGTCCCAACATAGCGAAGTGTTTATACAGCAAGGGRAGGAGGATGACAGCAGTCCAAGGGAGGCATGCATAGTCTGGGAAGGAGTGGAAAAGACTGGGAGCAACTGCCCAAATTCTGGTGGGAAGCAGCTCAGTCTTGCTCCTTTTTCCAGAAGCATAAAACATTCAGGTAGGGAGAGATGAACTTAAACACATGCCAATACAAAACTCCTTTGACATGCAACATTTAGGAACTGCAGGTCTTAATGCTGGGTGAAGGTATTTATTTGGAAAAAATAAACCYCTTGAAGTTAAGCACTTCTGTTACAAGCTCCTATAGAGATCCTCAAAGAGATCATGGTGAAGTCCATTAGTTATCTTGGGTGCAGAACATGAAGTTCACAAAAAAAATACTGGAAGGCAAGTTGCTTCTTTCCAAAATGCCAAGTGTTGTTGTTCGGCTGTTTCCCACATTGATTTCTGTACTTCAATACATTAATATATATACAYATACATACATATAAAGCACWRTTATCTGAAATTTGCTTGGGAAAAAATAAAATAAAGAGCTGCATTAAGATATGGAAGATGTAGATCAATTTACCAGAGTCCAGTCCCAGAATTCAGTTCTGCGGACCAAGTCCCTGTTTCCTTTTTTACTTTATTACTTTAACTGGGTCCATTAACCTGAAGTTACTTGCACTGACAAAATGGGCAGGATCACATGGAAAATTTAGGGTATAAGCAAGACAGCAGAAAATGGCAAGAAAGTATACTGAAAATCTAAGCAGGATATGGGCTATGCTGTCACATTAACAAATGCAACCTGGATAGTTCCTCAAAAATAACTGAAGTGTAACCACAAAGGGTCTAGGACATGCAGCTATATCACGTGCTCACAGACATTTGAATACTTGTTTTCACAGCCAACATTAAGTGCTTAATCAAAGATAACCAGACCCACACATTTCTGTAATCTGGCATCCATAAAAAACAACCTCCTCAACCATGCTTGCACAAAATCACTTCAGTGACTTTTSGCATTCAGCAAAAGTATGGGTGGCCTGTTAAAATACAGAATTGGAATGTCCACAGCAAACTAAGCCTTCAAAAATATAAAACCTACATACGTCTGCAAGTAGAGATGCTTTTTGATTTCTGGTATATCAAATTTTGTACAGAATAGTCATGGACCATTTGAGGCAACTGTACATTTGAAGCACAGASATCAGAGTCAATCTAGTTAAGCCATTTATCCTCAATGCACAGCCTGTGAGAAATCTCTCAATGTTGAGATCCACACCATCACTCCCCACACGAGAAATTAACACATTAAAAACTACAGAGGCAGCAAGGGCAGTACAGCAGGATGTTGCTACCTGCACTGTAATATTTCTGCAGCATCAAGGGCACAGTGATCACCTCTACACTGGGCATTTCAGGAACAGATCCAACATAAGAGTAGCTACCGAGTTYTTCAGTGGTTACTATAAAAACATTTCTTTTAGAAGATCTCAAAGAAAGGAGAGTATGAAAGAAGACTGACAAAGGATTATGCAGGAGCTGGTTTAAAAAAAAAAAGGGTGGCTTTTTTGTTTTTATTTTTAAACTGTAAGTCCAAACATTGTCTTGATAGAGAAGCTTTGAAAAGAAGGCCTCTCCTATGAAGACTCATGGCTTATGCTTGTCAAACACTGATTGCTCTCACGTTGTTTAAAAAGCTATAAAGTACATTCACAGAAACACAAAGGGTCAGCTCAAGGTACAGGAACAGCTTATGCTCTCAACAGACAAAATACTTCCCCCACATCCAAACCATGTTTATGTGTGAGGCAACACAGAAACATGGATCACATTTACTTCAAAGCTTCAAATATTTCATCCTCCTAGTCTTACCACAATGAGTTAGTTGCAAAGTTAAGACTACAAAAGTATCACCTCCTAACTCCAGTTCTGCAACAGACACACCACTAGCACACATAAGCAGCTGCATCCAGAGAAGTTTCATATCCTCTCAGCAGACTTAGTAGCATGAGCAAGTCCATTTCTATGTGCAAGGTCAAATCYTTCAGGTATGTAGAATTGGAAAGCAGTGTGGATTTTGTCAATTTTTTCCTGACTTTATCCCTCCCCTCTGATATGAAAAGCTACAGCCACTCAGGAGACACTAGGGAAATTAATCTGGAAAGATCCCTCTTGCTGCTCCCTTCCCTAGTAGAGAGCTTGTGAAAGTTACATGGCAAATCCACAGCACAGCCAACACCAGAACCACAACCTACCAYCTCCCCGCGCTCCAGCTTTCAACAGAAAATACTTTTCTTTATTTGGCTTCTTGCCCACGCTCAAGTTTTCCTTGCAACAGCTTTTTAAAGGCCACACAAAGAGAGAGGGAATGGACACATCCCTTCCACAAGGATGTGGAAGCAGATGATGCAATAGTATAAATGCTCCCGTACAAGCCAGGATGCATGTGCGGATCTAATGCACTCTGCTTTCCTTTCCTTTTTCCATTCCTCAAGAAATGCAAGTATTCAAATATTCAACAATTTGGATGGTTCTGTGCTATAAACTACAAACTACAACTTTAGCATCAAGTGGGCAGAATTACGTGCATGTGCACACAAATATACATCGCTCCTATTATTCTTACCCAAGAAGGAATTAAAGGCATTGACAGATGCTAGGAAGACATCAATCAGAAGATAAAAATTATCAGCACTTGGAAAAGAGTAACCTTCCTCACTACACTCCCATATAATGACTTAATATTTTCTGGAATTGTGATCTACGATTTAGTAATTTTGGGCAGTGTCTTTAAGCCTTTTCCTAGGAATCTTAATTCCTAAGTGGTGTGGTTTTGTGTTTTGTTTATTTAAAAAAAGCTAGGAAGTGCAGCTAAACAATAACATAGAATCTATGGCAGCAAGAATCTTAAAAACAAAAAATTGTGGAAAGTGGCAGAGATAGGGCATGAGTCACTGAGCTGAGAAATACACCWCRGTAWCAATACTASTGGTTTACAAGTGAGACTTCCACCRCAGGCTGTGGGTTGGYAACAAATTTTCTACTGTCCCACAAAAACCCAGTATAAATACTTTTAACATGGTGCCTCTCTCTGAGCAGCTGTATGGCCTGATGGAGACAACCACGTTCTCCTCCTCAGTGGGTCTGACTCCTGCTGCCCACGCTGCCACAGATGCAACAGGGAYATGGCAGAGACCGCATTCTTTGTGCCTCCAAGTTACAGCGATATGAACGAACAGCACTGACCTTCTCCATAAGGAAATCCAAACATTTCCAGTACAAATCACAAGACATTGTTAACTGTGCTGGAAATGAAAAGTGCCATYCACCTGATTACAGCTCCAAGTGAGYTGTTAGGTTTTTGTATCTTCTGTGACAGGAGMGTCTCCTTCAGCTAAGCTATTTGCATATTTTTAATTAATATGAAGCAACATTAGTATGCTCTCTGAATACTAAGGAAACATTAAACAGAAAAGGACTTACAAGCCCTTTTTTTAACCTCTAAGTATTGATTTAATTTGTCTGTATTCTATCATATGACACCGAAGAATAGCTGATTTCCTCCTTTATGAAAATAGCATCCCAAAATTGGAAATGATAATGCAAACAAAAGATGTAGCCACACCAAGACAGAGATACACAGGATGTTAATATTTATTCATTAAATATTGTTTAATGGTYCTTTCTGTAGAAAATAGTTTAACTGAAGAATGAGTGCAGCAGGAAAGCTTCCAGACTTATTCAAAGGAAACCAATTCCTGCCCTAAAGAGGTAACACACAATACTTAAAAAACACCTTATAGCTGAGATGTGGCTGGCATGGCTCCAAAAAACAAGATGCCCGTTTCATTGAAAGGCTCAGATGCACTTACACACAAAACAACCAGACATCCAGATGCCAGGTAAAAACCCAAATAAACATGTTGACAGCTTTATCCATATTTCAGCAGTCCCATTCTACATCACTTTTCACTCACCTCTGCTTATGTTATGAGTGTTCAGAACTATTTTGCCACAACATGAACTAAGAATACTTTCAGCCTTCTCACTCTCCCTGACCATCAGTCCCTAACAGCCTGATTTAATTTGAGAACTTCAGAGACTAAAAGCCTTTATCACAGGCATCAGATTTATCAAGTCCAATAATAAAGGGAGGTTTCATTTTGGACTCGAGTCAAACCCGGTTAAAGCCAAAAGAAATCTCTCAACAAGTTTCACTAGTCCTTGTTGTTTAGCAAGCWTTATGACTCCAAAACAGCCAAATGTGATGTAACTAATCTATGATCTTGTATTCTCAGCATCTAAAGCCAGGGCTAATCAAAACCACCTTAAACATCTAGCAAAATCATTCAGACAGTGTCTGATCTGACTGCATTTACTTTACTGGATGGCAAGTGTGCAGATGTTAACTGTATACACCTGCTGTTAAGAATCCAGGAACATTTTGTAAGTTTTGCACCAAGCGTAGCATTAAATACATCCCCACGTACCAGGATTTTCTACATCTCTGAACAACTGCAAGTGCCCAAGTCCTTTTAAAAGCCTGGCTTTGAGCATCTCTCCTGTTTACTTCAAATACATTTGAAACAATTTTACATGGTTTAAATTCAAAATGAAGCTTTTCTCTGTCTCCCTCTTGGGTGAAATGTAATATTTATGCACATGCTCAGAGGCACAGGCATGCAAAAAAYATACAGTGACACAGAATCATGGAATTAACCCCTGACCAACCACCTGTGACTTGAAGGGGGGAACCTCATATTTGATTCAAGTGCAAATGTAGTCTGCTTGCAGAAAGGATGCTTCTAGACCTTCCAGAAGTGCCAAGAAACATCTGCAGTAACAGTATTTTCCAAAGTGCTCAAAAAYATGGTAAGAAGAGGCAAACTATGATGTGTGAAGACACAGATAACATTGAGACAGGGAGAGAAGCAGGACATAGTTTAACTTTCACAAAGTTGCTATCACTTGTGCCATTTCCACATATAGACTTCCCCCTAATACTTTTATTTCTCTGTCTTCAACAGCAGATTTTAACTCAAGTCTTACCCTCTTTGTGATAAGTGAACTGAATGGGCATGGACAAACCTTTACATTCACCAGGATCCTGCAGGGAAAATGTGACTGAAATTTAACTTCGTTGGTCAGATTGAAAGGAAATCTAGTGCATGTCAGAAAATTTCCAGATGTTAAGAAACAGTCATGCATGCAACTGAAATCAATGTGCTTCTCTCTGCCTGCAACTCCTAACCTTCTGGCAAGTAAATCCTCTCTCAACGACTTCTATTTCTGACTTCCTTCCAGCATAGAACTGGTTAATTTCCTTTCCCTGTTCCTATTATTTATGCTACAGTAAAAACCTCAAGCCAGGTCAGCCTTTTTGCAAGAAACAGAAAATTATTTCAGCGTAAAGCTCTTTGGGGCAGAATACAACAAGACAGACAGAAGAGCTGGAGGTCAAAACAGTGGCATAAGAAGTAAAAAGGCTGTAAGTTCAAGTTGAAGAACAGACCACTAGCAGGACCATAACCCAGCACCTCCTAACTACAGGCTCTATACTGTTGTCAGACTGCGCTGCTCAGGTCCTAACACACAGCTTATGTGCCTTTCCAGAAAATCCATTACAACCATCATTTTTCTCACATTATCAAAGAGGGGTCTTAGCAGCATCTTCATCCTTACCATAACACACTGAGTTATTCTCATTCATTTCCATTTCCCTCTTCTCTGACCTTACCGTGGACCCTACCTCATCTCCAGTTCGAGGCACTGGAGGAAGACATGGGAAAAGCATAAAAATGAAGTGAGTCAGCAGTTTGTGAGCAGCCCACAAGCATTAGTCAGAGGTGATCAGGGTACTCACCACAGTCAGATGTAAATGAGCCCAAGACCACCAAGGTTCACAGACCGGTGAGCAAACTTTCCCAAACGCCTGAAAATGAATCACTGGGCAAGGCCACCCCACAGATAAAGCACTTCAGGGAAAAACCACATTCTCAGCTGCCACATAYGAGTCCTGAAAGAGCAACAAAGCACACAGGGTACAGCTGTGTCACATTTCTAGTTCCCTTACAAAAAGCCCACTGCATTCAGTCCAGCTGAATCAAACACACCTGGTAAGACAGTTGCCTTGACTCCTATAATGTTTTCCTTGCTGAAYGAGGCCCACAGCTGCAAAAGCTTTTGCTGAGTAAAGCACATGCACAGTGCACTACTATGCATTGCTGCTCTCCTGCTCATCTGCTCCCTTATCAGGACACACTGACAGCAGGACTAGTGATGCTGTTGGTTAGGGTGCTCTACCTCATGCAGTGGAAATCTGAATTTTTAAAGTTTAAGACCAAATTACTAATAGTTCCAAGGGCTGCAAGTGCTCATTTGGAACACAAGAATAGTACCTTGCTACCCTCAGCAGAGCTGTGACAGTGTCTTCCTGCACAAAGAGATTTGAAGGAGCATTGTTCCCAGTCTTCACCTTCCAGCAATGAAATCAAGGGTACACAAAAGAAAAAAACAATCCACCCCTTTCAGCAGGGCTGAGTAGAGCTGTAGGATCCTCATCCATCACCTGCAAGAGAACCTTTCTCCTACAAACCTCTTCTCTGTTATGGTACAGTAAGTCCATTAAAACGTGAGTGATGTACAACCACCACTCCAGGAAAGCACACCTCACTGGAGAGAGATGCACACTGCTTCAGTGCCTCTGCACTTGGGCTGGACAGAGCAAGGCTCACTGTGAAAACAACCTCCCCACCAAAATGACACCTACTGAGTTTCAAGAAACACAGTTAATTACTGTGCTCTGGGCACARCATTCTGTGTTCTGTGACTGAGCAAGCACTAATCTCTCTGTGCAATTTCTTCACTCCTAAAATATGTTACTTTCACCTTCTTGTGAAGCACTTACTAAAACCTGTTAAAATGCTTGCCAGCAACACAACTAARCTTAAGAGCAACCTTTTTCCATCTGCAGCTTGAAATACCCTCTCTCTTCTCTGCAAACCTTCCAATATATTCTTCTACATGAAACCTGGCCCTGTCACTCATAAAACWGTTAAAGTTTCATTTTTCGATACAGCTTGTTCAGGCATTGTTGATGTAAAACATAAATAGGGAAGAACAAAGCTACACATAATATTTACACAAATTTCTAAAGTGAACAAGTATGTGTTTTAATCCACAGTATTTGGAAAACCACAGCATTGTAGCAGATATGACTAGTTAGAGAAAGTCAGAAATGACAGCAATCTTTTAGAGCACATCAATATTGTACTGATCCATGCAGTCAGACTTTACACAGAAGTAGTCCTGGCATATTTAAGCAAACCTCTGTATATTTACTCCAATCTTACCCTTCACACGAGAAGTTAGAGAAAAAAAGGCTGCAAATTTCAGTTTAAGTTGTTTCATAATAGTTTCTCTACTCCACCAAATTTTAATTCTTCTGCTACTCACTCTAGTGTGAAGTCATTATCAGTACAAGCTGAGGCTACAATCACCTGGTACAAGTTCCTGGGCTGGAGGCATCACTGTTKTTAAATAAATGCTTGGAATTTTTTATTTGAGAGTTTCTAGCATTCCTCTACCTTCTTGCAGAAGAAAGTTCACGTAGCAGCAAGGTTGCTCTGTCCCACACAAGCACCTRCATAAGGTACATCATTCTTGGATGTCTGCACGGGGACTTGAAACACGACTTTGAGAAATGTGTAACAAAGAACAGAAGTCTTAGTGTGACATTGTTGAAATATACTCTTTCGTGGGTTGTCTTTTCAGTCATTCGAGTGAGTGCTCACTTGTTGAAATAAATACCAAAAAGCGTTACTTATTATTTAAAGAATCTTCACCGCATGGTATCAGTCGACACACCTTAAGTCAGTTCGTAGCTATTATTTAATTCGGCTTAAATATCTTTAGGAACTGACGCCGACAGGTGAAAGAGGCAGAGCTCCTACATCACGGAGCACATCAGCAGGGAGGCAGCCTGCCCCTGTCCCCCGCCTCAGCTCACGGACTCCCAGGAGCGGCGGACGGAACGGACGGAACGGGCGCCACGCCCGCCCCACGCCCGCCCGCTGCGGACCCCGCCGCGCCCTCTCGCTTCGGGGAGGCGGCAGCGAAGGGCCGATGGCACCCGCCCGTTCCCGGTGCAACCGCGCCCCCCGCCCATCGCCGGCCACCGCCGGCCCCGCCGCGCCGAGCGGGGAACACCGGAGAGAAAGTGGAAGGGGCGGCACGCCCGACCGGCGCGGCAGAGCGGAGCTCGGCGGGGCTGGGCCGCCCTAGCTCCACCGTTTCCACGGAAACCCCGGCGCGGGCAGCGCTCGCCACACAAAGGGGGCCCGCAGGCGGTAGGAAAATTCTCGGCGGCGGCGGGAGAAACGGCACGGGGTCCGGGCGACCGGGGAGACCCAGTTCGGCGATGAATAAATCAGGGAACTTGTGCTCGCAGCCCACCTCCCGTCTCTCCCGCACGCCCCGCCGGCGACTGCCGGTCCCTCGCCTCGCCGCCACAGCGCGCCGGGGAGGGGCTGGCCCGGGGCTGGTTCTGCCGCCCGGGGCAGCGGCGGGCGGAGGAGGGAGGACGGCTCCGCACCTGCGGAGCACGGAGGGCGCCAGGGGAAGAGCACGTACCTGGGGCCGGCGGGCCTGGGCACGCGTGCCGCGCTGGGGCGCCGGGAGCGGGCGGCGGCCGAGCCGCACCGGCTGCCACTACTTCGCACGCGGCGGGAGCGGGAGGGCGGCTCGGGCGGGGCCGCMAGGCTCCACCCGCCGGGCGGCTCCACTCCGGGAACAGGGCCCCCCKCTCCTTCCCTCCCCGCCGTCAGCATGTCACTTCCTCCTGGGGCGGCGGGAAGGGGCGACCCCTCCCCGTACCCGCATCGCCGGCCCGTCAGGGCGCCGCCGCTGRGGAAGGGCGGCGGGCGGCGAGGAGGGAGCGGGAGCCGGGGCAGCGGCGTAGCGCCCGTCCCAGAGGGTCGCCGGCGCTGGTCGGAGCTCACTGCTCCACATCCCTTACCGGGGCAAACGCGGGGTGAATGTGGACAGGGGTCTGCCGCGGGGTGATGCGCACCTGTGGTCATCGGACACTTCAAGTAGAAACCGGGCAATAAAAAAAAACAATTCCACGGTCTCAATGCCGTGAAAGAAGATAAATGCCGTGGCAGCCATCCAAGCACCGAGTACCCTGACACACAATATTCACTCTATGTGACAACGCAAACATTTGCTGCCAGGCTCTGACTGGAGTGAAAAGCAGCTTCCATGAATAGAGAACAGTAAGAGTCTATTAAAAACATCCAAAGCATTGGAAGGTGGTGGTGACTGGGATGACACATCACTGGGACAGCACTGTCAGCTCCTGGGTGTTTGGTTATACCGGGGCTGGAGGGCTCCCGAGGCTGGGGGCTGGCAGGCAATGAGATGGAGAGAGCAAAGCTCAATTACARCCCTGGTCCATACCAGCCACGCCGAATCCCCATTTACCGTCAATGGAACATGAATGCAAATTTAAAACTTGTCATGGTTTAACTCTGGTTGGCAGCTACTGGCTAGCCATCAGGCAGTGTCTGCTGAGGAACTGTACTGTCCACCACTTGTTTTTCTGGGGTTTTATTCCTCTCCCCTATTCATTGYATTTATCGTTATTGTTGCTATTATCATTAGTATGATTGCTCTTAGGGAGCAGCAATAGGAAGGCTGCTGCTCAAGGGAGGAAAAGCCTGGARCTGAGGGTGGCCACAGCATAGTTACAGTACTSACTAGCCACAGCASCTTTCCAYARTACCTGAACAGGGCAGTGGCAGCASAGTGCAGCTCCACTGAGAGTCCTAGACAAGATAAAGCAATGAAACAGKCATGAAGCTTGTACAAAGAGCAGCCGAGGGTAGGGCCACAACTGGAAACAGCTACAATAGGGTTGGGAAGCAAAGCAGGAGACCAAACCAAACGCACATACATCTGCTGGATAGCTCTGACAGGGACTAAAGGCCCATACCTGGGCTTAAATGGAATCCTGGCCTATGGGCAATGTGTGGGGGTCCCAGGTGAGGCTGATCAGGGCTATCAAGATGTAGCCCTGTCACCAGGGTTCTGCTGGTGGAGTGTGTTGAGYGTTCGCCTCAAGACATCAAGATTTAGTCACATTCTTCCCATTCGGTCATGAAGAAGTTGCATCTGGCCCACCAGCATTCTCAGGCCAGTGGTCTAGCTGCTGAAGTGCTACATGGAGAGAGATTAGTAAAAGGAGTTTTTCCAGCCGTATTTCAACAGTCTGACCCTGTGGCTGCATTTTGAAAAAGGGAAAATTCCAGGCAGAAGAAGACTTAAAATGCATGAATAAGGTACTTAATTATGGAAAGTGGCTGGGTTTGTAGCACAGCTATGTYCAAAGCATCCCTGACCACCTGCTTGAAGCAGCTTTGTGTACTACATGTACACATTCTTGGRATTTTATTCCAAGGTATCTCACTCAGCATCTAGATGTTATCCTGAGAGCCAAGGGTCCAAAAGTCARGCACCCTGATGCTAAGTGTGGGAGTTTCTGAACACCTTTTACTTAGCTTTCCTTGAAASCAAACTCTGCAGCTGGTTATTTGTATGTTCTGATTTTCTGTAATGCCACAGTAAAAAGCTGTCTTCTTGCTTTCATTAGTGTTAAGCTGCAGCTGGATGTAATAGGTTTTATGGATGCTTTACATCTGAGAAAACTTTCCACCGAAGAGGTGAATCCTAGTTTTGTACAGTACATCTATCTCTCAAAAGTYTAACCAGGAAAACATGAATAATCCTCTTATTTAGGTTGGGTATTAAAAGGTAAATCTTACGAAGCTGTTAGTTATCATGGTAATGACTGAGACTGAAAAGCACATAGGAAAAAAACCTYCTGTATTAAAAGCAGGTCTTGTGATGTTCTCGCTGAGTATTTTTTAGGTGGTAGAACAAGGAGGATAAAAAGGAATCGGATTATCTTTCTGTAAGCTCTGCCCTCCAGGGCACTCGACGATGGAGTATGTCTCAGTTTTGGCACTCCCTGTTCTGAGTGCTTGGTTTTCAATCTCAGTGCAGTTCTTTTGCTTGTTGTTGGTGGGTATGCAAACACTTTATTTGCATTGGGCAAAATTCAAGAGTTGAGTCAGGAATTTACACGAGGCAATGATGCCTCCCAGCTATCCATCACTCTGTGAAATGGGTGATTTTCAAAGAGTTTCCCTGTAAGAAATAAACATAATRAAAACATGATAACAACAAGACCAAAAYAAAACCACAAAAACAAACCCCAATCCCTCCGTAGTGGGAGGGGAAAAACGTGCACTCCATTTGGTGTGGAACCCACATATCTCTCATGGCTGAAACAAAATGAGCTGTTTGCTGGTTCTCATAGCTCGACCCCAACGCTGCTCACCACATGCACTTTTAAATGACTTGTGAATTCGACTTCAGAAATTTTATTGCAGGCAAAAACTTGTCTGTCCTGCAAAGTTCTGCAGTGCTACCTATGCCAGCCTAGAGAAAAGAGGCAGCACCCCTGCTGTTGATGCTGCCAAACTGATAGGGTCAATACTAACATAGGGATACACTACCATACAATGCCATGAGCAGCTGGACTGAAGAAGTCCAGTTTGCTCTTGCTGCATGTCTTATGGTTAGAATCTCCAATATCTATTAAGGTGTGGGTTATAAAAGGCTTATTTCCTGCATTTAAAAGCATTCATAATGGCCCTCTTCTGTGTAGACTGAGTGTAATAAAGGCTGAACTGCAGGTTGTCCCTCCATGCAGGCAATAACAGGAAATCTTTCCTGTGCTTGGCTTATCCGTCTTTATGAAAACTGTGGGAAAGTAATTGTGTCTGAGATCTCTGCTGCTTTATGGGGATTGATTAAAATCATCTAACAAGGTCAGGAATAGTAAGGATTGATGTGTATAGTATGTAACTGCACGATCCTTTTCCACTAGGAAACCACATGACAAYATCTATACATAGGTTAATACGTGCTGGCAGTTTATTTAAATATGGAAACTGAAAATGAAAGGTACTGATGCGATGCATTTTTGTAATGAAAAAAGTCCTAATGCGGATGCAGGTGTACCTGTTTAAATAGGCCAGTGGGGGAGGGGTGTTGAGAATCACACCCACTCCCTGTGTAACTAATTTTTCTGGGCAAGTGATTTTCCTTTCTAGTGTGGACTAACYCTTACTGCAACACCTGCTATCTCTCCTCTACCTCAGCTGTACAATGGATCCTCTGTTTTCATCTAGAAACTCCCACTTSCCTTCAAAGAAGCCATGTGGTACTCACAAATGGAAACATCCTGTTAAAATTAAACCCTGGGGTCACAGTTAATTCTAGAATAGAATTTTAGAATTCCTTAATTGAATAGGCATTAGCAAAAGAGCTGTGTGAGATGCATTACAGGAATTTAAGCTCCAGATTGTCTAATTTGACCCTTTACAAAGTCTAGTCCATACAGGAAGAATACTGGCTGAGATAACAAAACCCATTTCTTTGAACATGTTTATTCTTTCAGCATACTTTATTTTCTGCAACAAGTATATGATTACTAGTCAATTATAATGCATCTACAATTTTTAAAGTCTATCATTCCTTTAATACATACCAAGGATCCCACCATATAAAATGTTTTCCAAATTACTCTTTTCAGAATTACAACAAATACTTTCACATCTGCTGACATCTACAAAATAAAAACTYCTTACACATGTACAAATATTATTTCTGCAGCTGTTTTAAGTATTCATCCTGAGCCTGCCTATGAGGAGGAGAGGACCCTTGTTACTCTTTCCWCATATATACAAATACCACAGGTTTGTTTTTCATATTTTCCTAGGGCTTGATTAAAATGAAGACTTCTGCATGGACATGTTTGGGCACAAACTTTGTGACTTGGGTGACTGACTTTAGATATACCTACATGTGCAGGTGACAGAGCAGATGTTTTAGACACACACACACACAGACATGTATGCAYACACATTCACACACATACAAACACCTACCTCGTGGCAGAAGGAAAACTTGCAGCTCTGATGGTTTGTGTGAGTTGAGTGTGACAAAATAGYGAGGGCTTCAATGGCACCTTGGAAATGTGGAGATGCAACATCTGTTACTGGCAYGATCATGGGTGTACGTGGGTGGAATTCCTACAAGATCTTAGAGGAAARATCCCTTTGGAGCTGTAAAGGTAAGTGTTGTTTAGAGGATACTCAGGAAACTGCAGAAAAGCTCAGATAAGAAATTGCAGGAGAAAATTCTTGGTCTGAACACTTTGAAGCTGGAGTAGCATAGACCCTGTAAAAAAGATGTTTTTTTATGCATAACTGTTTACCTCAAGAAAGCATGGCATATTGGCTGCTTTCCAGGTCTTCAAGGGCAACACCTAATCTGCATATGTAGTTWCACAGACATTTACAGTCAGAAGCAAAACCCACAAGTATTCTTGTTGCTTGCATATGTACATTTCCTGACCTAGAGGAAGAAATGACTACTTTAGCACGATGAGGACAAGGCCTCTTTCTGCCACAGTAATGTGTGGCGATGAGCTGTGTGAGCCTGCCATTTCGAACTGTGTACAAACGTACATAAAATGGCAATCCCTGCAATAGGTGCGGTGCTCCTGATCTAGCTTGTAATTAATCCTGTGGCAGTGTCCTCACCCTGTGAATGGCTGCATCCTCACCCTGCCCAGAAAAGACAGCATCTTTAAGCCACACTTAGAGAATTCATCCTCATTCTGCTGGGTAACCATCATCAAATTGACATTGAAGTCAGTGTTTGATTATCAGTTCAATCACACAGARTTGGAAAGGTCATTAAAAAAAATGAAGAAGAGCCAGGAAAAATACTCATCCTTACACATTGCTCACTGAAGAACATATTACCTGCTGCAGCTCCTCTCACCACGTTATCATACTGGAAACACAAGACAGGAGTCAACTCTCATCTTGRTCAGCTGTAGCTGTCTCCATCCCATGTTTTCCTATGTGCTGCTTTTATAAAGACACCTTTATCTGAAGGGATTAAGGCAGCTATTTCCCAAGAGGGGTCTATTTCCCAAGAAAATTATGGGATAAACCACGGTTTCAGTGCTAGGAAATAATCGCTATATAACAGTCTTTCTGTAGGGTCTATATATGGATAGTAGACACGATTTTTTTTCAATTTCTATGTAGTCTGATGTATTTGAAAAGCAGATTAGGGTCAATTTTTATTCTGTATACTTTAGTAGAGCCCACTAATGATTTATAAAGGTTCTACATGTTAGAGACMTTGTGTGAAGCATGGTTCCTGGTCACTCAAGGGTTACATTTAGTAGTACACCTTATAGACTAATACTCTGTGTCAGCAAATTCAACTCCTCGAAAATGGAGCTAACTGGTATTCTGTACTGTTGCTTTATTTCTCATGATGAGCCGGTGGTTGATGAAATAGATTTTTAAATAAAATGGCATTAGCTAAAAGCTAATTGGGTAAAGCTGAATACCTACAGTTTTTGTAAATGKCTGTTACACACATTAAGGAATGAAAAAATTTGGCATATCATTTTTGGTACTAAGTTGCAGAAGGAGATTGCATGATACTTGAGAACAGGAAATACAAACAGCACTAGCAGCTCAGGACTTAGAGAAAAGGAGTAAAAGAGCCAGGTGAGMTCTTGTTCTGATTTTTCCTTGGTCTGTGATGTGACTGCAGAAATACAGTACACTACAGACTGCTTTCTCCCACTTATTGGAGAAAATCTGTGTTCTGTGTGAAAAGAGTACAGGACACTATTTCATCTACTTTGTTCCTGCTGACCTTTCTTCCCATCTGAAGTAATGGCTTAGGGAACCTAYGTATTTCCAGTGTCACAAGAAGGGACAGGTCTTATCTCTTAATTTTCTATAATTTAGCCTGATMTTGCTCCCAGTGACATTTCCTTTTTTTCAGTGGATGCAGACACATCTTCAGAACTCGCTGTTGTGCAAAGAAAATTTTTATTGGATACTTCATGAAGGAAGAAAATGACTAATTTCCAGAGAAAAGGAAAATAGTTCCTGAATCTAAAACTTTTCAGTGAGTATGRAAACCTTAAAACAGAAGTGGTTTTATATAAAATTGTTGAAAATCTCACAGTGTCTGATTATCCCTTGGCAGCAGTTGCACAAAAAGAAAAGTGTCCACAAAATAGGAAGCAGACTGGACACCTGTGAGAAAAATGACAGAGAAGTTCTCAGAAGCTCAGGCCTCATAATSCTTAGGATATTTCAAACAYCACAGTGCTCTTAAGACAGTCTGTAATGAAAAGAAGATGTTGTTGAAAGAGTGATGTTATACTTTCTGAAGTCAAATTGCCTCAATGTGAAAGATTTTCTGTGTGCCTTGCTGGTTTCTACGAATCATTTACCTGTGAATACTAACCACAGTGTTTAATACATGTTTGGTTCCAGTTCTGTATCATGCTGTGCTATCCCCCAGCCTCATGGGGCAAAATTTAAAAGGATTTGTCAGGGATCTAAGAAAGGCTTGTAAACCAGGGATATGTTTTGGTAGACACTAACTAGGTAATATTGCCACACCACTTCAGAGGCTCTCTGTAACCATTATCAGACACAGAAGATTAGGCCGTTTCTGTAAGAGCTTGCTTTTGCCTGCAGCTGCTCTCATGTGATGTCTGTATTCTTGTCCGTTTCATCCCTAAGTATGGCTCCCAGCACAAATCACAGCAGCCCCAGCAGTGTTAGAGTGCAAGGGCCCTGGTTCTCGTTTACACCCAGCAATCAGCCCTGCTGTCATTGAATGGTTTGAGTTGGAAGGGACCTTAACRATTATTTAGCTCTAACCCTCTGCCATGGACAGGGACACCTTCCGCTACACCAGGTTGCTCAAAGCCCCATCCAGTCTGGCCCTGARCACTTCCAGGGCTGGGGCATCCACAGCTTCTCTGGGCAACCTGTGCCAGTGCCTCATCACCCTCTGAGGAAAGAACTTCTTCCTGATATCTAATCTAAATSTTCCCTCTTTCAGCTTAAGGCCATTCCCTCTTGTTTGATCATTACATGCCTTGTAAAAAGTCCTCYCCAGCTTTTYCGTAAGCCCCTTTCAGGTACTGAAAGACCCCACTGAGGTCTCCCTGGAGCCTTCTCTTTTCCAGGCTGAACAACCGCAACTTTCGCAGCCTGATTTCACAGGAGAGGTGCTCCAGCCCCCTGATCATCTTTTTGGCCCTCCTCTGGACTGGGTCCATCAAGTTCACATGATTCCTATGTTGGGGATTCCAGAGCTGGATGCAGCACTCCATGTAGAGTCTCATGAGAGTGGAGTAGAGGAGGAGAATCACCTCCTTTGACCTGCTGGCCAYGCTGCTTTGGATGCACATCTTTGCTTCATGGCACAACCAGCTCCAAGGTATCATCCTCSCTTCTGTTCTTTGGTTCTGTAAAAAGCAAGCTGAGGCTAGGGAATAGCTAGGGGTGTGACAACAGGACATGGAACTAGTCAGCAGCCTGAATCCAGCCAAAGATGGTGGCAAATCAAAGTCTGTTTATTCTGGCAACTCCTTTGTGGTCTATGTGAAACTGCACTGAAATTTGCAATTGCAACCCACTTCCTTTGGAAAGAAATCYCTGCAATAGGCAGTAGTTAGCAAGTTCTTACAAACCACTGGCAGGCTGTTCTAAAACCAGTCCTCAGGTTCCTTGAACACCACATTGCTTGAAACTGCTGGGTCCCTTATCACCAATTTAAAACATTCAGSAAACAGGAGGCAAAGACCTTACTCCAATTATCTCTCCAACAGGAAACTGTGCTAAGTGGCCTTATGGCTAAATGCCCAAGTGGCTCAGCTAGCAATTGGGCAATGCTCCCACTTGGCCCTGGAGGAGTGAACCTCCATGAGATGGCTGCCTAAACCTGGTACTAAGACACTRAGGTGGTACCTTAGAACAGTCACTAAGTGGCCTTATCAGAGGGCTGCCAGCTTCACAAATCCCTCATGAAAATCTGGACATTCTGGATACAATACCCAGAACGGACTGTTTTCTGAGAAAGACTGACTTTATAGCACAGCACCAGAATTGCTTAACTAGGCATGTATTTGTTTTAGAAGGTACAAAACCCTCAACAATGAAGTTTTATAGAAAATGCAGTAGGAAGCACAGAAGTACCAAAGCTGGGTGCAGTACATGCCAGATAATTTATGCATGCTGTATAGAAAACTCGCGGGGCCAAAAGACCTGGTTTGGTGTTAGGAGGCACCTCTTGCTCTACAGAGAGTCCTCAGTGTCATTATACTGTCATTTGTCACAGGAGTTCAGGTGCCCTGACCTCAAGCCATCTGTTGACCCAAGAAGGCTCATTGTGAGCACACGCACACAGAGCCTGGTGAGCCGTGTCCTCAGCAGCTCCTGAGCTCAGCTCCAGCTGTTTGATGCAGGTTTAGCACTCTCAGAGTGATTTGGCACTATTTATTTTGTATGCTCACTTCCATGCTAGCAGTATGTTATTAATCCTACAAACCACACTGATTTATTTTTTTCCCAATCTGAATAACATRGCTCATGTAATTTCCTACTCATCAGCTCCCAGATGACTAAGAATCACTGGTCCAGGAAACACTGAGTTCTGAGATCTGTCAGTCARTCACCTGGCAATTCAACCATAAAAGTCTGCATAAGCACTCAATCTACTACTTTTTACAACTCTTTTGAATCACAGGTGCCTCAAATATTAACAATAYAACCAACAAAGCCTGTTGCCTCCTAGGCATGGTATCCATAATTGAAGCATGAATCAGAATTGGCTACACTAACTGCAGTAAATCGACAGCACTGAGCAATCCCATTTCATTAATAAGAGCATCTCATCACCAGCTGCTCCTTGGAGACAAATGGCTGCATCTGGCTTCCTAAACATTGCTTTCTCTTGCCACCCTCAGGGACTTGTAGCATTTGAGACATCAGTGACCTCATAGTCTGAGTTTGTTTATACACTGGAAAGGGCTTTTCTGTCCTGATGTCTAATTTTCCTGTCCCTTTTCCTTCATAAGGGGAAACACAAACAGTAAAATAAAATTTTAAAAAAGTGTTTTTTCCCAACACAGATGGAATGCCAAAACCCATGGCTGAAAAATCTCCACCTCATACTAACACATTTCCAAGACCTACATCAACCAGTATGATATCATCTTGACAACTACCAGTCTGTTGCTGGAGAGATAACCTTCTACTTGGCRGGTATAAGATGCTTTTCCCTCTCTCATTTAAAACACCTTATTTAGGCAAAGAATTTAACCCCAAAACCAAATCTCATGGACTGGCACTGCTCAAATGATTGCAATCTTAAGAGGAGCCTCCCTTTTGCATTGAATTATGCCTAAGGGCCTTTTCCCAAATCCACTTGGAATTATTAAAGYTTCTACAAAGGCAAGGGTGTTTGCYAGTCCTCAGTTTAGTGCAACATAAGGATCTTACAGCGGTGTTACCTTCACTCATCAAGACACAGGGACTTTCAAACAGCAATTTCCTGCATGTGCAGGAGTCTCCATCACGTYAGGAAACAAGTGATATTTGCACAACCTCATGGTAAACACTTCTTCACGGAGTCATAGTCTTCAGCCAACAGCCAAAAGAGATTCCTGGGCTCCTGTGCTGAATCTCTGTGTATCACAGAAGGAGGGGTCCATCTGCTTTCACAACATTTTTTATGGATTTTGCACTGAGTTTCAGCTCTTCTCCAAATGGAATAGGGCCTTGTGGGAATATGATGTGTCTCTGAGAGTAACTTGCCCTCTGACTGTGTCACCACAATAGAGCTCCCAGAAGTGAGGTGGGAGGGTGGAAGCACCAGCCATAAGGGTATGAACAGTCTTCTGCTAAACACTAGACAATACGAAGAACAATAAGCCTTTGTAGGAGCTGCTAAACTATTGCTAATGATATGCCACAGTGAAATGGAGGCAACAAGTGACAGGTTTCAGCAGCAGAAGTTGTTTAATTCTGTGGATGAACTATTTTATTCTAAACATTCTTGGGAATCTAAAAATCATTTCTGAATTAGGAAATGGAGGCAAACAAATAGACAAGATGCATCTTCCCACAAGAAAGTAGTTCTTGAAAGCCTTGGCCAAGTTTTTTTACTTAAAAGCAATTCAAGTTTGTTTCACTTTTCTTTTAGTTTCCTRTATCCTAAAATTGTGCCTAGAAGCTGGTTACTAAGAGCGCATTTCTGGAAGCAGAGTCATCAGTACTTTTAAAGTAATTTAAAGAAAATTACTTTATATTGGATGCTAGCAGCAAATGGAAGCCAGCACAGTAATGGCAGAGGGAGTGGGTTACCAGAGAGCAAGTGCTCAGGAGGGAAAACACAGTTAGGTAAAACTTTCCTGATTCAGATATCAGCCCCACTGATTGCCTTGCTCGACTCTGTGTGGCACTCAAGCTGATAAAAATAGAGTTATTAASAAGATCCCTAAGTGTTTGTGGAACAGCTGATTGCATCATCTTAATTAGACGAGCAGAATTCCTTAACGTTGTGTTCTGCTCACTACCTGGGTGACTGCAAATCACTTTGGGGAAGGTTGTGGCATCTCTGTTTGGGGTGACTTGGGGCAGGTGGGACTGGGATGGATCTGCAGCTCTGGAGAGAGGAAGCTATAGCCTGCCTGGCCTGACATGTATCTGGTCAACGTAGAACGTAGGAGCCTTGCCTTCGGATGGCTAGACATTTACCAGGGCTTGAACTATAAACAGGTTTAACTGTTTAAATGGCTGTTTAACTTCTGTCAGCCTGGTGCAGCACCATGAGTTTCTGTCACACTGGGTACTGGCTTAAACTAGAGGAGACTGTGACCCTTTACCTGAGTTTTGACAGCACAGCTCAGGGGCTTTGCAGCAGAAGATTCTGGGAAATCTTGCAGGAGCACTTTCAGTRTGATTGGTCTCCTGTCTGTCTTTCCTACTCTCTTGGGTTGTTGACCCTGTGGAAGACAAAGGAGCACCACGTGCCTGTGTCTTAATATGTCCCAAGGTGTGGGCCAAATTTTTGAGAAAATCACCCCTGAAGGTGAAGTGCTCAATGCTCACCGTTCACTGGAAAAAAAAAGGTAACAGAAGAAGGGCAGGGCACTTAGACAGGCACAGGAGTGTCTTCAGCCACTTCAGCAAAATTCTTCAGAGGACGTTTGCCAAGGTCCCTGCTGACATTGGATCTATGCAGAAAGGTACAGAAGGTACAATGACTGACTTCCCACAGTTAGCTCTCCCAAGGAGACAGGAGAAGGCACAGATATGTAACAGATCTTGAAATGATTTTGAGTAGTAAAATGTGGCTGCAGCATGAGATTTTAAACTTTGATGAACAAATAAGTGYTTTAATGCAGAGTTTTTGTTTTGATTTATATTCTACACACACAAACATAAACAGCTAAAGGGATATTGCAATGTTAGCCAGTCAAAGATGGAAATGCCAGATTTAAAGTGACCTTTGCAAATTTACTGCCTCCTCTGTGGTTCTTCATATATTATATAGGTTTCAATTCACATACCTGCCCAGTCCTTTTTCCACAGACTGTCACATATTTGGAGCAAAGACCAAACAAGCCTCATTTAATGAGGAGATATTTAAATCTGTTTTATCATCCTTGTTCAATGTCTGTGGCAGCAACATTACCTAATATTTATGGTRCGCTGTTTGAGCCCTAATGGGCATTTTTAATAATACTGTCATAGTGTTCAGGTCTGTTTTCATGAATTGTCTGTGAATTGAAGCCAGGGACATGAGTCTGATCCTGCCATTGTTACCCCAAGCAGTGAATAACTTCCTTCATGGTGCTGCTTCACCTTACTGGTGCTGGTCTTCAGAAAAAGGAAAGAGAATACAGGTCTGATTTATAGCTGGCATTTTGTGCTTCTTCTAAATGTCCCCCTCCTTGTACCAGAAGAGTATGTGGGAACATGATAGTCATCATCTGGGATGAGTTAGGTTCTCACCAGAGATATAGAATGAACATAAAATCAAGTTCAAAAAGGAGGAATCAGGATTGTCAATGAGGTAGGGGTGTGTCATTAAGTTCAGATATTGTTCTGCAAGTGCAGTTTTTCCATTACCTTTTTTTACAATGTCCAGTCACACAAATCCTTGTGTGCAGTTTCTTTTAGTCATAATGCTTGGCACTCCTGGCTGGTAGACACTGAAGTATGCAGAGGCAGCCTGAACAGCAGCAGAGAAAAGAGATGATAAAATTGTTTTATCATTCTACTTAACAGCTTCCTCTGCAGTATAACACAGGACATTTGATAACCCAGCCATTTGTCCCTTAGCTATAATAGCTATCAGTGTAATTAATGAAAATTGCAGTGKCGGGATCTAAGAGATTGTTAACAGCAAAAGGAAAAAGCATGCCTAATACTTTCCTCTATAGCAAAGCTCTTCCAAATGTCTATARTCCTAGTCAATTTTCTTCTTCCACACTGAAATTTCTGATTGCTGCTCACTCTTCAAGATGCATTTCCTGGTGAAATTAGAAGATGTTTTCTTTGTTAATTGAAGGTGATAAGAAGCAAAAGTATCTCCTGGGGTTGGTTTGTGTGCTTTTTTTTTTTTTTACTGTTAAATGAGAAACATTGAATAATATCTGGACAACTGTTGCTTCTCACCAATTTACTACAGAAGGAGCTATTTTATCACAGAATAATTCTGCCAGAGGTTTCTGCAAGTACACATTAATGCATTTTTCTCAAGGCCAAGCAAGTCATCAGATGTGGGTAGAATGCAGTGTTCTTAATTTCCTGTGTTGGTCAATGTGTTTACAACAATGTTCATTGTTGATGCAAAGACACCAACATTGTTGATTGAAAGAATGAATCCTGACTGAAGTGTTGCTCCTGTATTTGAGGTAATTCAGGAGGTTTTTGGTACCACCACTTAGGAAGTTTGCAACACAAGATTTGCAATGSCTGTAACTATGAAGTAACAAAGGGACAAAGTTGTACATAAAAAGCTTATTTTTTGCTTTCTCACTAAAGTAGAATGTGACCGAACTGCACAGGATCTATAGCTACATGAGAAGATTTTAATATTATTATGCGTGCTTTCAGTGTATGGAAGTCTTAGGGTCTTCAGAAACAGTAAACCCTATTTTGGAGAAATGGTTTCTGACAAGCCATTGCTGTCTGCAGAACAAGTGCACTAAGCCACTAACCTGGTGGTACAGCCATTTGTTAAAATGTTATATGTGTTTTTGAATAATCTTCTGACCGGTAAAGTGGTTTCGTTTTCTTTCTGGAAAAAAAAAAATCAGCAGAAGAGCTTAGGATTTTTTTTTATTCATTTCTACATAAAGAAATTAGAATTTTATCCATGCTCCAGAGTAGTATATATTCCAAGAAGAATATAGARGGAATAAAATAATGCCTGCTATACCTCCTTAATATTCTCCTCAATGTCTGTAGAATGCAATTTATTTAGTCCCTGTTCAAGGGAAAATGCTTAAACCTGCATAAATGTCAGAAAAGGCACTTTTTAATTTATGGTTTCTTTGTAAAAAATGGTCTTTCAAAATGTGTCTCATTGAAATTTTTTTAAAAAGTTATTATCTAGCAATACAGTTTATATTCTGCCAATCACCATACTACAATGATTTCAATAAAAATGAAGGAAAACATACTTTTAAAAATCCCCTGTGAGATGTTAAACTAAATAGGATAATACAAGGATGTGATTATGTGGCAGTATTTCAAACATTACACTGGCACTTACTGATAAAAAGCCATTACAATYCCCTCTGGAAAATCGTCCTGTTCCCTCCTTGCTGATAAAAGGGCCCAGCCTGGAATCTGGCAGGCTGAAGAACAAGATCACTGAAAGCCACCTTTACGTCTTTACTGCTCTCATCTTTCCCTTGAGTATTTCATTCTTTGAAGCTGCGTGGAGTGATAAAGTTGGTTCTATTATCCCTGTTTCACTGGGCTACTGCCACTTCAGAAAATAGTTTTTGACTGTAGTCAGCTGTGACTCAGATGACCTCCCTGGTGAGCTGGGAGGTGCACTGCCTTTGCCCTGCTCATCTCTAAATAGTAGCCAAAACCAAGCAGGCTGCTGCTGGTGTCATCCCACCAACTCGACATATTTAATTAAGATACCTGAGTTAGGAGTGTGGTTACTCCAAACTTCATCTGTAGTCCAGAGAGAGAAAGGCAGACACACTTGGTGAAAATGAATCAGATCATTTATATAGTTTTCATCGCTGATGTGTTTTAATTAATGCCAMCCTTATTCTTGCCATGAGTCAGTTGAAACATCACTCAATAATACCACAGGAAAGGCCCAGCTTTTGGGTTGAATCCAGCAAATTTCTTCATGCTTCCTGTATAGCCCCAAAAGAGGGAATGGAGTGGGTGTGTGTTAATCCGTTTACCAGAACCATCTAGCCAAATTTACACAATAATTTTCCCCTTAATGGGGATCTTCTGATCTCAATTAGAAGTATAAATTAAGACTGGAGTGGGAATACTTAACGTTTTCTTTAGCCATCATTTAATGATAAAATGAGGCTGTTTAGCCTCCTCAGCTTCATCTCTCTGATTCTGCTCCACACTACCCAGTAGCTTGGTAAAAATTTCATGTAGCTATCTGGGGTTTAGCCTGTCTTCCTTGCTGTCTCCATCTGTCTGTCTGTGCAACTGTCTGTCAGTCCTCCCACTGAAGTGACTGACTGTCTGTCAGTCCAGGCTTTTCTAAATTAGCCACTTTTGCTAAGTCAAAAAAAATCTCATAGGTTCTGAATTTATGAAAGTAGGCTACCAGTCAAGTACACGAAACCTGTTAATGCTCACACTGAGAAAAAAAAAGCCCTTAATCCTTAGCTGAAGCTGTGTTTGGCTCAGAGCTTTAGGGACCCAAGGCAGGAAGGGCTGTGTCATGCTGTGAGCACAGGTACAGCAGCATCCTGCATTGCCCAGTGTAAAGCAAGCTCAGTACACTGGTCAGGCTGGTACAGACCTGATTCTGCTCCTAGCAGCTGGTATGGTGCTGTGCTTTGGATTTGGGACTCAAGCAGTGTTGATAACATAGGAGTGCTTTATCTGACACTGAACACTGCTTGCACACTGTCAAGCCTTTCTGTTTGTCCCACTCTGCTACTTCATTGAGTAGGTCGGGGCTGTGCAAGAGGCTGGGAGGAGACACAGCTGGGGCAGCTGACCTGGACTGATCAAGGCAATATTCCAAACCATATAACATCATGTCTATCAATAAAACCCAGGAGGCTGTCTTTCTAAAGAAGCCTTTGCCCAGAGACTGCTGGGGCATCCATCTGCTTGTGGAAGGTGGTGAGTGATTGCTTTTGCATCACTATTACTATTTTTTTACTGCTTCAGTTATTAAACTGTCTTTATCTTGTCCYGTGAGGTTTTTTTTCTTGCTTTTGCTCTGTCTACTCTCTCCCACATCCTGGGTGTGGGAGTGAGTGAGCATTTGGGTGGCTTTGGAGGTGCTGGAAAGGGGCCAACCCACTACCTKAATCTACATCTGCATGAGTTCTACCAGTAGCAGGATAGATTAACCTTGAGGATAAAGAGCTGAAACATGTTTGGCAAACGATTCAACCACTTACCACACTGGAGGTATTCAAACCCAGATGCATTGAACATAGCAGATTTACAGTACTGTAAAGTAGTAAAAAAAAAAAAAAAAAAGCCTTGGAGCACACGGAAAAAATATTTATGACTGAATACAAGGACACATGGGCTGATTATCAAAGGATGTTCCTATAAGTGCTCATTCTGCAGTAACTTGCTTTTGCTTGCATCCTGGGATACCCAGTAGCAGCCATGCAGAAAACTGTATAAATGCAGAAACTGAGAAACAGAAAGCCATAAAGAAAGTGTAGAAGCAGAAAGTATAGATGTAGTAGACAGTGTAGACAGTGTAGAAAGTGTAGATCTCATAAACCAGAAGCACATCACTTGGAAAAGAGGTAAAGAAGGTTTTGGGTGCGATAGACCATTGTAGAATGATAATGAATTGCCAGCATATGATGTCTCAGTGAACAACATGTTATGATCTGGCACGTGTCAGAGTGGCTCCACTAGAGACACGAATGCCAGAGAAGGTGGTGTTTGGTTCACACCTGCCATCATATGCCACCGTCCATCACTCATACTTGATTCTAGGATGTTTAGAGAAATGTTTATTCAAGCTTCTAAGCTTGGTCTGTTAAACCTAATAAAATGAGTGAGGTGGAAATATGATTGCTGGCTACTCCACCCAATTGGGGAGCAATGGGAATAGGAAACATAAACAGGAAAATGAAAACCTTAAACTTACCAATAGTATTGCTATAATGATAAATAACTAGAAGGTGACTATTAATACCTTGGCATGAAAAGATTTCTCAACAGTAGCAGCTGGGATCATGTTGCAGAATTGCTTTGCCGTGACACCAAATAGGACTTTAACACTGCTTAAAAATGGCAGTCTGTAAATTCATGGAAAGACTTATGTAACAAGATGCCTATGATAGTAAGTGGACACAACAAGCCARTAAGACCTTTAGACTCCTGAGATCTTATTAGCTTGAAAGGGAAAGAAATCAGGTAGTGCTAAGTCTCAGGAAAACCTCCTGGTAGGGACATCTCTCTGGTAATGGCATTTACTAGTGAAGGAAGCTGCTGGATCTGAGACAATCACTGCATCAATAGGAAAGGCTTCTGGATCACTCTTTCTTCTCTCAAGCAATCAAATCATTCATTGAATAGTTCTCAAAGATGGATTTTTCATTTGTGAGTAGGTGAACACAATGCTGTAGGAACATACATGAAAGAMCCTCATAAGATCATCTTACTTGTTAAGGCTTAATCACTTGTGAAAAATGTTCTCTCTTCCATTGTGAAAGGAAGGCAGTAAAAACAATTATTTCTTTGGGCCAAGCAGTGCTACCTAATAATAAGTACACATAATTTATCTGAGACTTGCTAAAGCTCTKATAAGGCCTTCTACAATCTAATACAAATATCTAAATAAACACAACTAGCAAAATACTCTGGCATTTATACTGTTTGCTGGAAGCATAACAGAAAAGTGACTCTGAGTGCAGTCATTACAAAGGGGTCTGGATCATGGACTTCATTGTTTTTTGAAGAAGCAAATGTATTGATTTAAGTTTCTCAGGGCCAGGTTTTTCCACACTGCACAGCATTCAGAATCGGAGAAAAAGTTTCAACTCTTCTCTTTTATGTATGTGCATTAACTTTGCTTAGACACTCAAAGAAGGTATTTTTTTTAAAGTGCATGTGATGATGACCTTTGACTACCGGGCCTTTTTAGGTTCTCATGTGGGAGCTGAGCATTTACAAATATCAAGCAATCTGTGCCCCAGATGCTGTTATTTACAATAACAGCAATCTGTGCCCCAGATGATGTGTTGTTGGGCTGCCTCAGCCACCACTCATCACAGAGGTCTTTTGGAATGAGCCCTTTCTGAGGAGGGAAGGGGCTTTACAGTATACTAGACTGGCAAAAGCCTTGAGAAGTACTCCAATGTAATGGCATAAGTAAACACGTGAATTTGCTGATATACAGCTATTTTGTATAATGCAATGGTCTACCAAGCTGGTGTGTGGCATAGCTGTACTGGAACAGCTAGAAAAGTAGGCTTTCTGTTGTGCAGACTTGCCTTTATATTTTTATTTATTCAGCTCTACCCTGGAGCTCACACAATAAAGAGGGCTAAAAATGAAATGCCACTGATTGTTTTTAATTTGTGCACAGTAAATGTCACTGAGAAGAGGTCACTACTTCAGGAGAAGATACTCGACCATGGAGGAGCTTATTGCTAGCCCTGGTTTGCAGCCTATGTTTGCTTTCTGTCAAATCCAACAGAATGAGGCAATAGGAATAGCCTTTATCACTGTACTTTTGAAATAAAGTAAGGATCTGAGTGACTGCAACCCAGATAATTAGCACCTTAATATTTGCTAAGCAAAGCCTGAGTAATATTTTGGTAAAATGTTGGACTCAGTTACATCACCACTAAAAACTTAGAAGCTTGAATCAAAACTGATTTCAGCTTCATTAACTGAATTTAATGTAAATATCACAGTCATTGTAGCCTTTGAGAAGCAGATTAAAAAAAGAAAAAGCAAACCTGACATTTGTTGTTTCACTGAGTACTTGAAAAATGTCAGTGTAGCTTATTGAGGTAGTTTGTGTTTTTTCTGATTTTTAACTCCATCAGCTGTGGAACACATGGACTCTAGCTATTAAAAAAAAAAAAAACCTCAAGCCCTTTGACCATATTGTGATCTCTTTACTTTGGAAAAGCTGAATGCAGAGCTTTCCAGGTTTAGCTTCCAGGCACAAACAAACTCAGTTGGCTGAACCTATTCAGGAGCATTTAGCATCCATTTCAAGAAAAACATTATATTGGCCCCAACAAAAGAAGGGTCTGAATACTAATTCATTGTATTTATTACTGCTTTCCATTTTAGCATTACCTTTTGAGCATTACTTAAGGCCATCATTCAGCCAGTTTTTGGCCTGGTAAGCAGTGGAAGTTGGCAGGCTGTCAGGATTACTGTTTGTAGGCAAACTATGCATCATGTACCAAGTAAGAATGCATGTACAGTCTGTTGCTTCAGATATACTTAACCAAGGGTTTTTAAAACCAGTGTGACATCATTGCTTGATGGATTTTAGTTTGGACCAAAATGAGGTGGAGAGAATCTGACGTGGGCATGAATGTGTTTTCTAGATKAAATGTTTAACTAACAAAGAGACAAAAAGGAAACTGGACATCAAGTTCTCCCAGAGATATCCTATGCACTGCTAAAATGCTGAAGTAAGTGGTGTCAAAATCTAAATTCATCTTTCCCAGTGAAGCCAGCAGTAAAATTCCCAGTGTTTGCCAAGGATGTCATGTTAGATCACCGTTCTTTAGGCCACTGAAAAATCTTACCTTTAAAAAAAATTACTTTGTGCCTCTAATATCACACTGGTGTCCTCTGGACCTTAAACTTCAAACTTGATTACTGCTTCCCTAAGCCTGTGTCATCACCATCCCAACACACAGGTGGTCTCCAATTTGGGCAGCAAGATTTTCCCAGTTTTGAGGAAAGGGATGATGTGCATTTGAGCTGTTGCCTCCGTGTAGTCTGGCTGTACTCTCCGGACTGAATTCCCTGCCTGTGGTATACAGATAATGGCACTTCCCTGCCTGCATGGATTATGTGAATTCCTCAAGCTTTCTGGGGATAAAAGCCAAAAAGTAAAGTAACAGGTGATATCTTGCTGCATATTTTATCTACTGGCATRGAAGCATTACTCCATTATTCAGAAAAATGAAGACAGAGACAAGAAAAACAAATTAAAAGCAAAGAAAAAAAGCACTATTAATAATAATGAAGAAAATTGAAATGGCATATGGCCGGATTTCTTAAAAAAAAAATTCTTACAGATAGACAAAGCACTACATTAAATATGATTCTCCTTATGATTAAATGAGAAGCTCAACTTGCCTACCTTTCTGCTTCCTTAAAGCCACTGATATTTTTTCTGGCCTCTACATACTTACCCAGAATACGAGAAGAGATTACTCAGTGCAGGTATTCCAGTAGTTCCCAGACAATCAAGCTGCTTTTTGAGCATTRAACAGTCTGAAGATGGGACACACAGCTGGAAATCAGTAGGTGATACACAAGGGGAACCACATGGGAAAACACACGACCAAATAAACATAATAGAGCCAGTAGACAAACATGTTTGGGAAAAGAGAGAGRTGCTTTTCTAAATTTGCTAATTAGGGATAGAAATATGTYTTTAAAATCTGTAWTTAAGTCAGATAAAATGTAAAGTAGTAYATTTGTCTTGTTGACTCACTGTTAATGCTTTGCTGTCAGATACATCATGGTGAAGCTATTGAAGGGTCACAAGGAACCACGGGCCAGGAGGTTTCCTCTCCTGGCAACTTTCATCCAGTATTGTCTTCTTCAGGCTTTTCTGTTGCTTCGTAAGGAACTGAAGGAAGCGTGAGAATTTTGCTGCCTGGAAACCAAAGCTAGCTGATAAGAGCTGCTGCAGCTCTCTCTCTCTGTGTAGGGTTTCTCTCCATCAGCCATCACCACATGTCCTGTTTTCAGCTGGGATAATGGGATAATTTTTTTCCTGGTGGCTGGTACAGTGCTTGTGTTTGTATTATAGTGGAATAATGTGGATAACAACACACTRATGTTTCAGTTGTKGCTAAATAGTGCTTAARACAAGGACKTTACAGTTTTCCATGTTCTGCTAGTGAGGAGGTACACAAGAAGCTGGGAGGGAGCAWGGCCAARACAGCTGACCTGGACTGGCCAAAKGGATATTCCACACTACAGAAGTACATTTCCAGCTGAAATTAAATATTRGAGATTTTCATTGTTGTTATAGAGCTGGTTTATTATAATGGTAATTATTATTGAATATTTAAGCATACATCCTGTACTTAATCCATTTAACACATTGCAGAACCAAGARCAAGCCTGTAATTGATTTAATGTGAAAGATGAGGAAAATTCAAAGTAGAGAGAATTCACCTTGATGTGAAAAAATAGAGACTTCTTTTTTTTTTTTGTTTTATAGCACCACAATAAATCACCTTCTCAAAACCTACAGTTAAATGTCATTGTTTCCAGAGTAAATTGCTTGKAGAGAAAATAAATCCACAAGCTCTTAATAATTTTCCATCTATTTAAGCCCTCAGGTTTGTTTCCTTCCTTTCCTACGTGTTTGAGTCCTGTTTCTCTTCATTAACCCTCCATAGYTGCCCAGGACCACTTCCAGAGATGTGCTTTGCCAGCCCAGAGGAAGAGTTTGCCAAGGCTGGCTCCATGAATGCTAGCAAGCAATGCCAGTGTTCAAACTTTTAGAAAATGAAAGCTCCCCTCCCCATGCAGCAGCTGAGCCCAGAGTGTGCAGAACAGTTCCTGTGCATCCTCTTAGGAGCTGAATCCAGTCTCTGGAGGGGATGTTGCCATCACACCTCCAGCCATGAGCAGAAAAACTCAGCAGGCTCCACCATACACGTGCACAACAGRTCTCTGAAACTACGGAACCAACCAAGGAGCTAAAGTTGAGTGAGGTGAATTTCACTCTGACAGAGCTGAAACAAGAGGAGTAGTCTGAATAGACACTGAAAACCTGGTTTGTTCTGTTCTGTTTCATTTCAAATTGCAAAATAAGTTAGATTTTTTTTTTTAAAGTTTTTTCTTTCTTTTTAAACGGCACTTTCCATGCAAATGAAAGTTACCAGTGCATGACATTTTAGGTCCAATTTACACATCTCTATAGGAATTCCAGCACTCCTACACTGTGAGCAGAACATTAAACCTGATTTTTCATGCCTCTCAAATTGTGGAAACTATGAGAATCTTAGAGTAGAGACAAATGAGATGCATCTCAAAGTTTGTGCATGTATGTATGGAGACATACAGTACTAACACAGAGAAGATCCAACATGTTCTGTTGAATTCCACAGAAAACACATCTCCTTTTGGCAGAGTGTGAAATCTGGACTGTGTGGAGCAGCCTTGAGTCAATGCTGGAACTACTTTCTTTATTCTCCTTTCCTGCCCTTGCTTATGCTTTAGACAAACACTCATAATGCCCTTCTCTGAGTTCTTCCAAGAAAGAGGTGTTTCTATTCCAGCCTTGTGACTCACAACTGTCATGGCCTTCCCAGGCCAGAAGGAAACACAAGAGAAAGTCTGTAGTCCATTCACTTTAACTGACCTTGATCCAGGAGGGGTAAATCACACATTTCTACCTAACAATTAAAACATTAACGTGTTAGGTTAGGCTCTAACTCAGTGAAACTGCCTGATAGCGAATAACTTATTTCTTTATGAGAAAGACACTTAAAAAATTAGGAAAGATTCAGACTTCTTTTATTCTGAATGTTTTTGAATATGAAATACAGTGATGAACTCCCATGTAATGCATGATCAAAGTAAAATGAAGCATTGTTACTTTTTCCCTAGCCTGTTGGAAGCAAGCCAYATGAATTATAAAATAGACCCAGATACAGGAAATCAAATCATGAGATAATCAGAGCTCACAATAAAATATCCCYGTTAAGACAATGTACTTAAATGAGCTACACTGCGGCATTTGATTGCAAGCTTACACTTCAATGTAGCTACTTCTGCATAAATTTGAGTTCAGCAGTGCCAAACAGGAAAATTACATTTAGGAAATGTCCATTGTCTTCTAGCACCTTTGTTTCTAATTTTTAAATTCTACCGGTTCACTCTCTCATTTTTGGTACCTCATGCCTTCATTCATTTCCTCACACTTCTAATGTCACTTCCAGTTTCGACAGATGAATACTTCACTGCTTTTAGCAACTGGATGTTTTTTTTGGTGAGCCTGGGATTTTTTTTATGCCTCAAGCTTCATGCTCTGCACTGATATGAGGCACACCCATATTTTCAGGACTGTACATTCATGCCATACAAAATATTAGTTCAAACTTRATAAAAGAAGAYCATGGTTGTGGAATTATTTTGTGCTAACATTATGTCTTGATCAAAGGGCTAGCCTCTCAGCTGGGAGTTTGAATCAGTCAAGGCAATGCAAGACCCACCCAACATATTTGTACTCACTTTGTATTCAAAYGAAAAAAAGAAATAAAGCTTAAAAATTTGACACTTTATTTATTGTGCGCTTTTTTCCTCCAAAACTAAACTGTGCAAATCCTTACATGCTGTGTTGAATGTGGACATTATCCATTTCATTTCACAGAAAGACGTCAATGTAAAGATCACAAACAGTATAATTGTTCAGGCTTGGAAGTGCTATTAAACTTTACTTACTGTGTTAACATCATAAAACAAACCTGTCCCTCTGCCCCATACTTTTACAGCAATTAATATATTTTCAGAATCATACCCACATTCTAATTCAATTTAGGAGAATGATGGTAGAGAAAAGCCCTGAGAAGTCTCCTCCTGCCTTGCTTTGCCATGTCCAAAGCATTCCATAAGKACAAGAAAAATGAAGCCACGTGAGTATGTCTTGCACAACACTTAATGGGATCCAGTCTCCTCTGTAGCAACCAGGATAGGGCTGAAACTGCAAACTCAGCTCACCTTCCCATGGTAACAAAGTCTGGAATGAGCAGGTAGGCAGGCTTGGTGTTGTGTATCACAAATACACAAGTATGGCATAAAGCTGGGTGTTTCCRTGAGAATTTCATTTGAAAGCAAAAACCCTACAGAAAGCCTGCTAGGAAGAAACCCTGAGAAAACACTTGAGAGCCACAGTCTTCACTCTGCCAAAAATGCTGTTAAGAAATACTGCCTCAAAATCGAAAATTGTGCTGAATGAGCAAAGWAGTGGTCAAATTGAAAAGGCAGATAACGCAGGAAACATCTTACACCTCCCTTAATGCTCACACTCACACACATATGCAGGCTGCTCCCTCTTGCAAGAGTTATGGATTCCTGACAATAAATGTCAAGTAAGGTTTCTCATGGTAACCGCTCCATGTWGACAGACTGCACAAGTTCAAAAAGTTGTAATTTACCCCTTTGTACCATGATGAGTAAGTCTGTCCATTAAAACAATCATTCTTTTTACTCAGCGGATTAAAAACCCTTGGCATAACTTCAATGTGATTTTGGTATGATTGCATGTGCAATAAAGCAAAAACCCCACAAACTAGGCCAACTTCTGAACTCCCTAAAAGCATTGGGAATTTTGTTTAAGCAAGGGGTTCAGAATCTGGCCCTGATGAAAGCAAGCTTTAGCAGCAACACGGGCTGGCCTCAGCACTGCTAGTCAAACCAGTGATTTCCCATGCAGGTTCTGTTCCACTCCAGGCCACAGTTCCAGCACCACTCAAATCTGCACTGAGGGCGAGGACATTTCATATGCATGCAGCCACCTGCAAAATAGCAACAGAATGGCTTTGGTACTTGGCAAACACTTAGAGATGTTAATCAACAATTAAGAGCATCAAAATCAACTTTCTTAGATGTTAATTTACCAACTAAGTAAATCATTTAATAAAAGTACAAACCTGAAGAATATTTCCGTGGGCTTTCTAAAAGCCGCTACTCCTCTCTTACTGGGCTTTAAGGTGCTTTTCTCACTTGAGGGACTGCAAGGGTAGGAGGAAATGAAAATAGACTATGCTAGGGATAGGGGAAAAGATATGACTTTGAGTCTGTGGCCTCTCAAATCAGTCACAGAGGTATCTCCTGAAGRTTACTCTACGCTAGTCCAGCTGTGAGCTAGAAGATGAATAAAATAAAATACTTTTTAAAATTTGGATACAACAACTGCAAGAATTGCAAAGTTAGTAAATCAGGACATACAGACTTTGGTGGCTGACTGCTGATTATGCAAAAATTACATCAACAATTTAAGTTGATTTGTCCCTTTTAGTATCTGAAGTAGCCTTTTGATCATATCAATGTTTCTTGYATTTGGGTTTCTTCTCCATACCACGAGAGCAGCTTTAATCTCTCTGCTCACAACCTTGATCAAAAGTTYATTTTGTAATATACACAACATTAACATTGTCAAAGGTCATTATAGAAACATACTTGAAATGGAAATTATGTTGCTTACCACACAAAGAGATCTCTTGTATAATTCAAACTGAGAGAAAAGCATGCAGTATGAAGAAATGCTGAAATGTCATCTTGSTTTGACTCCAAATGGTGATGGGAGGTACAGGGAGTGTGTGTTCCCTACTGTATGAGCTGCTACCCTTACACCACCTTTTTTATAAATGCCACTCCAGAGTGTTTCTCAGAAGGCGAAAACAGCAGGAGACACAAGAAYTGGTTTGTTAAAATAGGCCTGTCTGCTTCACCTGACAGAGAGAGAGAAAACTACTTGCGATAGCAAGGTCTATTCGTCAGTTTATATCTTTGTGTAAGAAAAGCAATGTGCCAGAAAATTTTTTATCTTATTTAAATGTAAACATACAAATGGCCAGCCTCCATGCTACAGTTTATTTAAAGTTTAGATCCAGTCCTCTCTTACAGTTTGTATTAAGCCATCACCGGGTAAAACTCATCTCAGTCCTGGCTCAGGACTCAAACCCCAATAGGTGCCCTCTGTCAAATGTGTGCCCTCCCTGCTARGCTACATAAATCATGTTATTCTCTGCCGCATGGCAGCTGAGATCAGCAGTCAAGAATGGAGAGTGCCTCAAGCAGCCTGACCTACAGCTTTGTGAGCACAGCAGTCCTCTGAGAGATGTGGATGTGTGTTTAAACTCACTCAGACTGGGGACTGAGATGTGGCAAAGTGTTTCTCTCTTTCACTTCAGCTATTACAGGAAAGTTATTGGCATCCAGAAATATTCTACAATGCCTGTAGTTTACACAGGCTGTTACCGAAAAGATATTGGCATTGTCACTGTCCCTTGTAAAAGACAGTGTTCACAGAACATTTGGGGAATGAAAGCAGAATTATTCTCCTGTGCTAGTGAGCTCCTCCCAAATGAGGACTTCTGGCAGACCCCTGGACACARTTGTCAGTCTCTTGACAGCACTGTWCTTTGGCAGTTCTGAAGTGCTTCTTTCAGTTTACAATTGCAGTCTAGGAGTGTGCAGTACCCATGATCAAAGAAGAAGGCAAGCACTATGCTTTTTAAGCTTCACGCCTTGATTTGAAAAATGACAGAATCACTGAGGTGGGARGATCCCTTTAGAGATCATCCAATCCAAAACCCACTGCTCAAAGCAAGGCAACTAAAGTAGGGTGCTCAGGATTATGTCCAGCTGYGCTTTGAACGTATCCTAGAATGGAAAATCTTTCTGGGCAACCTCTTCTAGTCTTCAACCACTCACGTGGTAAAAGTATTTTCTTATGTTTAAATGGAATTTCTGTGTGTCAATTTGTGTAAATTGTTGTCTTTTTTTTTTTTTTTTTTTTTTTTTTTAGTGGGCACCATGATAAGAATTTGCCTCTGTTTTCTTTGCTCCTCCCATCAGATATTTGTCTACACAGTCCTTTTGTCATCTTTGTAGCCCTTCATTGAAATCACAGACTCATGGAACAGATAAGGTTGGAAGGGACCACAGTGGATCATCTGGTCCAACCTCCCTGCTCAAGCTGGGTCATCCCAGAGCACATTGCAAGGATTGTGTCCAGATGGTTCTGGAATATCTCCAGTCAGGGAGACTCCACACCCTCTCTGGGCAATCAGTCACCCACACATTAAAGGAGTTCCTCCTCATGTTCAGGTGGAGCTCCCTGTGCATCCGTCTGTGCCCGTTGCCTCCTGTGCCATGGCTTGGCAGCACCGAGCAGAGCCTGGCTCCGTGCTCTCGGCACCTCCCTTCAGACACTCTCAGACATTGATGAGGGCCCCTCTCGGTGTCTCTTCTCCAGGGTGAACAGGCCCAGCTCCCCCAGCCTTTCCTCCTAAGAGAGAAGCTCCAGTGCCTTAATCATCTTTGTYAYSCTCCTCTGGAGCTRCTCCAGGAGCTCCCTGTCTCTCTTGTCCTCAGGAGCTCAGAACTGGACCCAGCACTCCAGATGTGCCTCACCAGGGCTGAGTAGAGGGGCAGGATCACCTCCCCTGACCTGCTGGCTGCTCTTCCCTATGCACCCCAGGATTCCATTGGCCTTCTTGGCCACCAGGACACCCTGCTGGGTCATGGGGGGCTTCTTGTCCCCCAGGATCCCCAGTCCCTCTCCACAGAGCTGCTTTCCAGCAGTCAGCCCCAGCCTGTGCTGGTGCAGGGGGTTATTTCATCTCCCATGCAGGATCCTGCWTTTGCCTTTGCTGAATTTCAGATGGTTCCTCCCTGCCCATCTCTCCAGTTGTGCKGAATGGCAGCACAATTGGCCAATTCCAATGTGCTTCCAGACTGCTACCATGGCTTTGGCCTTTTTCATTATGAGGCACTGTTCTGGTCAGGCTATAAGCAAGAAAAGGTCTTTTCCTGCTTATTATTCAAAGATAAAAATTATAATTGCCGTTATTTCCTCTTTGATACAGTGGGGATTTTTACAAGCAACTTCCCTAAACATTAGTRGGACTTGTGTGAATGGTCAAATAGGGTTATCCTGTTTGTGACAAATGGCAACTGCCTGTAATTTGCCAGTACCAAATTTATCAGATTTTCTAGCAGAGTCTCAGAGAAAGTAAAGGTYCTACCACTCCTTCAAGCCTAGCCAGCAGGGGTTTTTAATTTGGCTGTGAACAAACTGTTGAATATAAACAGTCACCATTATAATTTGTCTATTTCTAATCAGATTAACACTTCTGGTTACTAGTCTSTTCTACAAATCTGTAAATTCTTTTTTGACCTAGCCCTCTGTAATCTTTCTTTTGCTACCCACCTTGCTCTCTATGATACGCCAAATCTTGTCTCACCCTCCCACTCTTGAATTCAAGCTTTCTTTTCTTCTGCCTCTTGTGCTTGAAGGTATCTCCCACTTTCCATCTGCCAACTGCCTTCTTTTCTTYCATCAAACCCCAGATTTCAGGATTTTATCCTATTTCTTCCCCAGTAATATTTCTGCAGTGTCAYCGCTTGAAGTGATCTCTCCTTGCAGTTTATAGTGCCTTATTAGGYGTTTTCAGAGTCCCATGTGAATAAGAGATGCCACAAAACTGAGAAGTATCTTCTAAATATTTGTGTAGTATTTAGGCAGTCATGTTAGTATATTTTTATCAATTAACATGAATACAATTAAATCTTGGAACAGTATTAAYCTATAAAGTATAGCCTATTTACCATTCCTGCTCTTCATTTTAACCATTCTAGTGCCAGCAGATTACTTTTCTTCCTACATGGTAAGCATTCACTGTSATGACTCACATTGCTTCCTCTAACTTGCTCTTCTACTGTGGGCATGTGTCTGGGTTGGGATTAATCTCACCTAAATTCAGCCATATACTGTAGATATCTACAGTAGGACTAATTCTTYACACCCCACTTTTTGGTGTGTTTTTCTAGTCTACATATGGCCTACATATGTTCTGCCTCATCGTGAGATGAGTTTTACCCTACAAATGCCTATTTTTCCCAGACAATGGAAAACCTAGGCTACTAGCAGGATATCCAGTCATATGAATGCTACATTCTCATTTTTCCCATCATGACTAATTTTTCCCATCTACAAAACAGCTGGACATTTTGTGAGGTTTAATTAGTGGTTTTAGAACTAAGTGATTTAGAATTAGTGTTTTCAAGATAATTTAAACMAAGCARCTCAGGGAATTATTTAAGTTCTGYGTGCTCTCCCCCTCTTGGAAYAATATTATGCRTATGTGCACCTGCACATTCATACAKTYATAYTGTAAAATCAATTTTAAAAGACTTTTAAGTACAAGATATCTAATGAATTTACCGTTTTTTTCTACTGGAATATTGCAGTTGGGGCATGGCTTGGTTGTCTTCTTGATTGTTTCTCTAGATGCTTCTTCCCATCGCGCTTGCATGGCTGCATGTTCATCAACTACGTAGCCCTGCAAAGAGAGGAAAAAGCACATGATGGCACATTATTGAAAGGCTGGAGCATGATGGCTGCACTAAGGTGACAACCATTTACCCACAAGAGATAGTCAGATGTGCCTGCAAGGCCAGGCAGGCTGGACTTTGAGAGARATGCAGAATTTCTGCTTCAAAACGCAGCCTGTTTAGTCCCAGTGTGCACAGTACACGTGCTGGGTTACATCCTGAGCTGCAGGATGATGGGGTGGCAGCAGCAGCCGAGCCATGTGCCATCCTGGAAGTTCTTCCTGCATCCAGCAGCAGCACAGGCTGCATCCTCCCCACTGTTCCCTGCCCTGAGAGGCTGCAGAGCTCCAATGGGAGCTCCAACTGGTGCATCGAGCCATGCTACAAATGCACCAGGGCAGGTAAAGCAAAGGGGAAGGCAAAGGAAGAGTCTGGGGAATCCAGCTGACAACACGACGTGTTGGACATCATTGGTTTGATTCTGCTACAGGGATTAAAGCCCTTCTTGCAAGATAAGCAAAAACACCAAGAAAGTGCAACATATCAACAGGAAGGAAATAGTTTTTCATAATAAAGTGTTCTCTGTTGTATTGGAGGTCTGAGTTTCATTCCAGCGTAATTCTATACAAATATAAGAGGCATAAACATAAAAATTTTGGAAAAAAAGCAAAAAAAACCACCCATGAGCAATAAAAGCTCCCCAGACAGAATGACATGGAAAAAATAATCATGAACAGTGTAAAAGGGACTCCTGTGTTTGTCCTATTTATGACTGGGACAAAATTACATAATCTACACAAGTGGCCTATTTGGCTGTTTCCTACCTAAGATGATAGTACAAGGACAAAAGAGGTAGCAGTGCCTCAGGCCATTTCCATCACACAARGTTGGCAACTATGCAAATAGTACCTATAAACAATGTATGTAGGTTGCAGCCTTGAAACTCTGCTCTCACCATTCATAATATGGTTTTACTCAAGTATGTGGGAAAATGATGAGCTTAAACAAAACCATTTAATTTACAACAATTCCCATAACTTCTTGGCATATACCCTCTAAATACTTACAGGCTGTTACGTGGATACACATTTATATTTATTTAAATAGATAATTTTTGAATATATTTATTTCAGTATAACAGAAAAATGAAATTGGCCCAGCTYTAAAAAGTGCAACAAAACCACACCTCTGCTTGAATTCTAGTCATCTAGTATTGATAGATACAAAACCTGTGAGTTTTGTCTGTGAGTAACACCTAGATTTTAATTCTTGGTTGAAATGACCTGAGTTAAAACGAAATAACAAAGACCAGCATCTGCAGAAATTTGTTTCCAGCTCATCTGGTGGCCATTTAATTTAAAGAAAACCAAACCAAATCAAATCAGAAAACAACAAAAAATGCCCACTATCTTATTTTAATCAGGAAACCTCAAAAATATGTGTTTGATATTATTTATTTTACTACTTACATCAGTCTCCTCTGTGAATCTCTTTTGTTGGTCCTCACTTAATACTCTCCAATCTGCTTATCTTTTTGATGTACAGGTGACAAAAGTGAACAAAATCTTCTTATCTCTTTCCTAGAAGTGATTTTGTTTTCGGCTCTCTGCTTGTGGAGAGGAAACTCAGCCCTGCACCCTGYTGGATTATTCAGCAATTCGGCAGAAAGATGACCTCTATACAACAGCACATTAGTAAGTTCTGGGAAATAGAAAAAGCTGCTCAGGCTAATAGCAAAGAACATAATCTAGTATTGATTTTTCAACACCTACATCCTTAAGGAAGGATGACTTTTGCAAGCAATCTGAGCTAGCTTGGAGAGGCAGATTGGGAGAGTGGGGAACACTTGACTTGGGCCACAGTTTTCCCTGTGACAGAAATAAGATGATATCTCATTTTAATGGGAACCCATTACTTCAGATCCACACAGATGAAAATCACCATAGCAGTGAAAAAACATTGCTATTCTTTTCAGAACAGCTAAATGAGAAGAGCAGAAGTATTTTTAATTTTTGCAGTCAGTCCAGAAGAGCTTCACAATRGCTCTATTTTCTCATATAGTCCAAATCCAGTGTTTTAATATGCACAAGCATACTTTTTTTGTGCATCTTCATGTCTTTGTTGTGACCTAATAGCGAAGGACACTGAGGAAAAATTTCACATACCAAATTGCCGATTTTTTATTTTAGTTCTGAAAACAAATACAAACTTGGGAGAGTCAAGGAATAACTAAAAGAAACAATTTCAAACCACATGTATGTAGTTCACAAAAAACAAATTGCTGAAAACAGCTGTGAATGATTATTTTAATATTTTCCATTGCAAAAATTCTAYCATGAACTAGATGCAGCAGCACAGTATTTCAGCCCATTGGAGCTGAAACATCCCTCTATGGCCAGCCTTGCTGAATGCAGAGTTAAAACTTCCTGCTGCATGAACCAAATGCAGAGAAATTGCACAGTGATGGAATCCCTCTGATTCAGTGAAGAAATTATAGCATCCTGATCTATGAGCCATCAGTGTTCATGTGCTTTATTTAGTGCTCCACACACAACAATGGCAAGCACACATATATTTATCTGCATTTTTTTTCTGCAAACAATAAAGAGAATGTGTATGGCAATTCTTCATTACCAGTGCCTATTTAAATCAGTTCTTAGACCCTAAACTAGCAGACCTAATCTCCTTGACAATGGCCTAGGTTATAGGGCAGGTCTGTCAAGCAGAGGTGCCTCTCACCTTGYCTGGTCTGCCTGGTCTTGGATAGGAAGTTCAGGGATGCTCCAGGTTTGCATCACACGTCAGTTTGCTGAGGGCAGGGGACTTTGATCACTTCTGATACTCACTCAACACAATATGCTCTAGTTCTCCAGTTAGTACAGAACATTTGTCCCAGCACTATTGAAACACTGCTAGACTTTATCCATGMCACTTTATGAATAATTTTTTGATTCTCACTTGTTTTGCATATTATGACCAAGAATGAATACCCATAAATAAAGCAAGCTACAGTAAGAACTATTGTAAGCACTGTTCAATATCCCCCCTGCAGTATTTCCTTAGTGASACAGGAGGAAAAGTTTGTCTTATTATCTCTGAGTCATGCTGAAGGACACAGGTTTACCTCTGTTTCTATGCTGAGTCTTTTGGAAAAACTAACAGGGCTGAAGAAACCACAGAGACTGCTGAGGACCGTACAACAATACGAAAACACCTACATGGAAAGCTCTCTTTGCAGTTAATCAATATCATGTAGTAGTGGAAAAAGATCTACAGGGACTGAAAGCATCTTGAAATAGCAATRAAGTGTCCTTCTTAGAGCAGCATCTCATTCGGGTAACAGAGCACCCGTCGACTTGTCAGTAGAACTACATGAAGTAAAGGCAGTTAGTGTTCACAGAGAGCAACTGAGCAAGTACCATCTAGATCAAAAACATTCATGGCAAAAACGTCTTGTTCAAAATGCTGGAAGTCTTAGATAAATAGTGTTAAATTTTGACATCCACCAAATTATGTACTGCTTTACATTAGCATGCTTCTTTTATGATCACACTTATTTTGCCTTGTATAGGCAACATCCGAGAACTGAAGACCCTTAATTCAGAATAGAATACACAGCTGTTAACCTTATTTGTGTTTTGCTTTAGTGGAARTAATTTCTGCCTTCCTGCTTGTGTGCTCTTAGTGTTTCATTCCTCTCTGATAAGCAAAAAAGCTGGTCATGCATAACTCTAAAAAAATGTATCCTAGTGCAGCTTTATTTAAATCAGAAATACACTTGCTTTTGATCAGAAATGCTTGGTTTTAAGAGAATTTTACTGGCAAAAAGAAGTTTTTTTATTGAGGTTAATAGAAGTATGTAAGATTATTTTGCTTTATGTGAAATGCAGAATTTTAAAAAGGTTTAGATGTCTCAAGACAGAAAGCACTACTCATTTTCTAACATGAATGTGAGAAAAGCTATGCATACTTGAAAGCATCTGAAAGGAAGACAAAGAATAATTCATTGTACACAAGCAGTGTTCAGCCCACCATAATATTTAGGTTAACACAGCCTGTGAGAGCTAGAGCTCTAAGCAAAAGCAGCCTCAGCTGTGGAAGCCTGATCTACAAGGGACTGTGACAGCCCAACTTAAATTTATTTTGTCTTCTCTGGCTTTTTTCCTGAACATGATCAYATGAATTAACATCCTGTTGTGTTAAGTAGTGCATTTTACTTAATTAGTGGGGGTAAAGCCAGCAGATGTCTATGGCAACAGATAGGCTAGTGGGGTTTTGGAAGAAAAYGAATTATTTGAGCCATTTAAGAGTKAAAACCTCAMAAAAAGAGATGTGCATAGCTGTGGGACTRCTGCTTTGGTTTAGAGGAAGATTTAGGCCAGTCAAAACAATAAAATAGGGCTATAGACAAGGAAAAGATATTCATTCAATGAGAATATGTTTCACACACAGGAAAAATAGAGGTGTGATCCAGTTAAATCCACATGAAGCAGCTTTGTGCGAGCCAATTTGTCTGGTGTGCCTGGGGAATTCTGACATAAAATGAAAGAACTGCTTTATGATGACAGTAACCAGCTAAAATCAAATTGATATACACTTGATAGATGAAAGAGTGCTCTGATTTGGTAACACTGCACATCAAGGTTCTCACTCTGCATGTTGGAGCCATTCATATAACAAATTAAATTCAGGTAGCTGGTGAATATTGAATTTGCACTGCACTAAAGCAGAAAATCTAATCTAATACAGGTCAKTCTTATATAACTGTTTTCCATGAGTGGAATAAAGAATGTTCCTTCTCTTGYAAATGGAAACACAGCTGAAAATGGCTGTCAGTTTAACCTCATAAACAAAAGCAGTCTGTCACATCTTTCTTACTTTATTGATGCCCAAACTAGAAAAGCTAAAATTCTCTCTATATAGTTCTCATCTATTTCTCATTAGACAGAAAGTTAAGACCTATTCTCAGACTTCCTCTGGTGCATCTTTATTTATAAGACAGAGATTAATTTTRCAGGACATTTTCCAGTTGCAGTTWTTTTTCTTKYYCCTTTAATTAGGCACCTGTGGGTTGAAATGTTCTGAACATGACATTGTGAGTATACCAAATACTAAAATTTTTCTTTTTCAGTTGTTTAAGGTATTTTAGAAATCAAGCTAGGTGTGCCATTTCTTGTACAGCCATGTTTTATTAAACTTTCAAAATTTACCTGATTGGGGGGGAAAAAAATCAATGGCGTAATAATAGATGCTTCACATTTCATGCTGTGACTCAGGACTCATTAAAAAATGTCATGTACAATGAACCTTTTTGAGCAGCGTTTTCCTTTCCCAGTAAAATGCAGTGAGATAATTAATTTTTTTTTTTGTGATTAGCATTTGCTATTTATCATTTAGATCATCATTAGCTGCTTAGAGACCAGGCTTCACAACCCTTCGTGCCTGCTGCAAATCTACAGCATGAGAGGTGAGAAGCTGTTGCTCTGCCATGGAAAAGCAAGCCTGGCAAGCAATGCCTGTACATTCTGTACCCCCTGCTGTCAGCTCCGAGACCTGCACACAGGAGGCAAAGGGAGGAAAGATGGGCTGGAGGCTCCGCTGGGACCCAGGTGAGCTGGGAGCTTTTCCAGGAGCTACATTACAACAGATTTGGGCAGGGTGCCAGGGGATGTGACAGCCTTTTCTGGCCGTGTGCCTGTGGTGCATGGATGTGCCTTCATGTTGCACCTGTGCAGCAATAAACCTGTCTGGGAAGCAATGCAGTGGGGCTGCTGGGGTGACTGTGTGCCAGAGCTAGCTTTGAGCCCAGACAGCCTGGTTAGGGTGCAGTCAGGGCCCTGGAAGTGTGTGCTGAGGAACAGGATCAGGTTTGCCCTGACCCAGACAAGGCACTGACTGCCCTGCTTTTGGTTACGTCTGATGGGCTCCTGGGCTGCCAGGGGTGCTGGATGCATTTTATACTGCAGCTGCAGAACAGCAAAGCTGTAACCTGATCCTACCTGAGGACTGTGAGGGCTGAGTCCCAGCTGAGGTTTGATTTGAAGGTGGTGGGTCTGGGAAGAGCCTTGGGATCTGGCTGACAAAGGCCTCTGAATTAGGGCTACAGCCAGGACACACAGTTTCACACAGGTTGAGAGTAGAGTTGAAGTTTTAGAGCTCTAGCTATAAATTTACACTGGGACAGACTGTAGATGAAGGATTAGAGCCTATATCTTTGTGGCTCAGTAAAAATGCTGTTGCTGTTTCTTGTAAGAGACCACAGCCTTTGTGCAAAGCCAGTGCCATGAGCCTCAGGATCCATCAGATTTATCTGGACTTGTCCTGGCATGCCTAGAGATTTGGTTTAGCATGTGACAGCAATTATTTGCTGATGACTATTTGCTGAAAACATGATGACTATTAGCTATTCTGCTTTTGCTTTTGTACRATTTTTATATTATTGTGTGGTTTAACAGTTCCCTGTATTTTTGAGACTAACAGGCAGCAATCTGGCAGATTGGGCAGAACAAACTACAAAAAATGCTACGCAGAGGAGTAAGGGCATGGGATGACTGAAGAGGCCTTGAAAGCAGAGGCACAGGATTACATGGGAAGCTGACCCCACTACTACAAACCACTTTCAACCACTTTTATACCCAAATACAGCCATGAAAGATGGGTATAGACAGTCTTAGGGACAACAAAGAGAACAAAAGATAACCAGCTTGGGTAAAACACACCAATGCTGGCTTGTAAGTCAGAGAAGGGCTCTGTTAACAAACACACAAGACTCACTCCAAGCAGATTATACAGTAAGAAAGGAAAAAATCCTTCAATACCATCATCATGACCCTTCTGGTAAAGGATTCACTGTGCCAGCCCATTGCAGACTGTAGCTATTGAGCCTAGGACTCAGAGAAGCAGTGGAAAGTTAAAAATAACACTGGAGAAATGGGTGTTACCAGAAAGCCTGCATATCCTTTAATTATGGATAATTTGAACTGMCAGTCCTATTGTAAATGGACTAAAAATAATTTATTAGCATTCTAAGAGTTTGATAAAATTAGCAAAACAGTTTTGTGCATACAGTAAACATGGTCTGAAATGAGCACCTTTAGCAGGTAATGAGATTTTCAGTGTAATAAAATGGCAGAAATTTACACAGCCTAGTCTGTCACCTGTGTGCAAGAAAAGGGTAACAATTATTAGCTGCATCAGCAGCTAAAGGTGAGTGTTTAGAGAAGGATTTTCCTGGATTGCACGGATTGCAGGGCAAGACCTGCTAGAACTAGCTGGAATTAAGGCTTGGATTAAGACTAGGTATGTTCCAACAGGACTTTCAAAGAGTTAGGGTTGGATACTGGAGCAGAAGAGACCATGGGCAAACTTAAAGAATTCAGACACCATAGGTGTTTAACCTAGGCTTAGGTTTAGAGCAGTTGCTGGCCTAGCATTAATAGTAGAATTTGTTCAAATGAGATGAACTATATTTACATCTGGGTATTCTACAACCCAGACTGTCAGACTGGGTTTAYGGAATGATGAATTAGAATTTAGGTTTTCTTTTAGGTTCAAGCCTTTGAATGCTGGTTATAGGAGGTATTTGTGTACAGCTGTAACTAGAAATCTATCATGATGTTTAATTTATTCTCTCTACTAAATTCACAGCAACCGGTGACAAAGCAACCTTGCTAAAAAGCTATTACCTTTTTAAAATTACACACTCATTGGTTTGGTAGGACAAGACTATTAGCAGCTTCTTGGAGAAAGTTTGTCCAAAGTATCTCTAAAACATACTCTTTAATATGATGTTTCTTTCTGTTTGTACCATGTTTTTTCCCCCCAAACATTTCTGACTCCATATTCACTTATTTACACAGGCACCACTTTTACATCAGTGTCATTGCTATTGCCATTACAGTTGACCTTGCCACTGTCTTACCGACATGCCCAGCAACAAAACCATCCTGGAAGCTACTCTGAAAAAGTTCAAATCTAATATGTGGTCACATTTTTTTTTGTCCAGTTCCTAGTGAGCAAAAAGATGCATTGCTTACCCTTGTAAAAGGAAAACCATCTAGAAAGGTTTTGTGCTAGGAAAGTTAGGCGGGGACTTACAGAGGAAGCATGTTTATGGCTAGATTCCCCACCAGCACAGAATGTCTGTGTTATGAGGTTAAAAAAGGCCAGGAAGCTTGGTTTTGTGGTGTATATGGCAGGGATTGTGTGGTTATTTCTAAACATAAATSTGGCTGGAGTCACCTTTACTGTGTCATTGATTCCATCATGCACACTGTGCCTTTTAATTCATCAAATAGGATTACTTCTGTCATCCCAAAGTTCAAATGCCTCCAGGAGGCTACAATGGTTTTAAGAGAAAGCTTTTCAACCGATATTGCCACAGATAAATTTTATTTTCCCTGAAATAATGTAATTTACACACTAAGATGGGAAATAATTGGTCCTGCACCAGTAAGTAAATGTTTAAGAWAAGCTTCCAACGGCCCATCTGGGCTAAAAATGGACATTTGAGCAGAAAGAGAACATTTTATCCTTCCCAATGGGCCATGCAATATCTGTGCACGGATCTGAAAGGTCATGATACCCCAGCAGGCAAAGCTGGGCTGCTCTCTGCATGCCAGCTGCCGAGTTTGCCTTTTCTGCCCCAAGCAGCAAGGAAGGCCCTCTGGCTTCCCACCATTACAACCATCCAACTCCTTCATTTGGAACAGGCTTTCAAACACCCACACGTGGCACCTGCTTTCTCCCTCCTAAGCCCWGCAATCACAGTTTCCCTCTTCCTTCCTCCTGCCAAACAACCCCATTCCCTCTTCCATCCTGCCCTACCCTCCTTCCCAGTCCCACCAGCTACACCTCCCTCTCTTTACCTGAGGCTTCCMCCTCCCTCCTTCTGACATCTGCCCAAGCACACACCCATTTCACCACCATCATTTATGTTTCGTGAGCCCTCATTGCTGTGCCATGTCACCTCACATCTCTCTCTCTTTTCCTCTTTCTGGAGCTTCCACTCTATCTGACAGGTCACAGTCCCTCCTGTCGGTTTTGGTTTTCACGGACACTCAAACGCCTCTCTATCAGGCTCTACCTCTCCTTCTGAAAGATCTTCTCCAAGCCTTCCCAAACTGGTGCCAGACTGAAGGTATCATCAGACCTTGCTGTCCCAATCTCCTGATAGTCCCCAGGAAGCAGATGGCCCACTCTATGTTGCCATCAACAATTGGTTATTCAATTCCTCCACAACTCTCATTTTTGGTATTTTTTTCCCATCTCTTTCACATCCTCATGTTCCACCATGTTCACCTCTGTCACACTGATTTAGGCCTAAACCTGCCCACAGTATTTCCTCTCCTATCGCTGAACATCCGAGACCTGCAGTCATTTGCAGAAATGTGAGGGCAGCAGAAGGTCCTTCCAGTACTGCAGCCACTACAGGCTAAAGTAAACCCTGCATTTTTCTTATAGGAATATTTCCCTGAGAGCAATCGTGTATCGTGCACCTGTACTGGAGAGGAGCAGTTTAGTGGCAGTGTGTCTGATCCTTAAAACTGGCACAAGYTGTGGCATTAAGATCTCTTTATAAAATAAATGATATGGAAAGGATCCAGACAGGAGTCAAACTGCATGAGCTGGAGACAGCCCTGGAAGTAAATTATTCCTACCTTGAAGTGGACCACGATGAAAGACAAAACAAACCTTCCTGCGGCCTCACCGGGCACTACAATCACAGCACGCTGGACGTATGCACMCGAAGGTGATGGCAAGAGGGACAGAGAGCTGGAGAGCACGGGTGGGGAAATGTTTACAGCACTCTCAGTGAGAGATGGAAGGCTCTGCTCTGCTCTCCATACATCCCCCCCTGAATGGTTTGTGTGCCCGGCAGCAAACCRGCAKCWMACCAGCATCTCMCCAGCATCTCACCAGCATCTCACCAGCACCCGTGCCTGCCCGGCTGCAGTCCCGCTCGCCGGGCTGGAAAGAGGGAAAACATTCCTTCGGTAGGACAGCACCGCCTCGTGGAGAAATTTAATTAGTGCAGCGCTCAATTTCTTAGGGGAAAAGAAGACGGACCTAAATCAATTAACTTCAGCTTAAACTGGGGTCTCCATGAATCCTGCGTAGTATATACATCTTGTCTATACATCTGATTTGTGTACATGAAAGAGTTATTCTGGTACTGTCATTTAGCTATTCTGGAATAGTTCTTTGAGAGTACAGGAAATTTTTCAGCAACAGCAAAAATGTTCACATTRCACTGGAGTTGCAAAAGTTGACAGCATTGCTAAGTTAGCAGGTCTATTTGGGTGCAATTCATATGCTGAGAGACTGGATCAGATGGATGAAGTGCTCCCATTGTTATAAGGAAAAGCTAAGGCAATRTTCAAATATTTATAATAAATGACTTCTTCGTATAGTATTCTGATTCTTCCTGGCATACCCTTATCTTTGCCCAACAACATAAAAATTACATGAATTTTAACATTCACAGAGCCAACATTTTTGAGCTCACTTTTAATGTGCCATGACAATGTTCAGTACTCTAGGCAAAACTCTAGGCATAAATAACTTAATGAATATACAGCTCTCTGTTCATGTTGAGATGAGTTTTAGCTCAGTTTAATTCAGGTAAGACATCAGGCTTAGGTCTYGTACTTTACTAAGCTGTTGGATGCTTTAAGCATCTCTCAGTGTCTCTGCTGAAGTTGCTTTGTTTTTATATAAATGTGAAGGTAATTGGAAGACTGCTCTAAGGCTTTTGCAAATAAAATTAAACTGKTTTTCATAGAGGGCAACTAAGCTGCAAATCTCCTTGTTGCAGATATATGGCTTCAAAAATGGATTGCACAAATTCATGGAAAAAAAATTTGCTGAAAGCTACTAAACATAAAATGCTACATCTGAATCACAAATCATTAAGGGCTGGGAAAGTTGATGGATTTGGGGTCTGGTACAATACACATGATCCAGGACAACATAGGTAGAGACCCTGGCTGGCTACTAGGATATAGGCTGTTTCATTCTGTCTCAGCCAGTGCTGATCATCTTGCTCCCAGTCTCTGYGTTCAAACAGCAAGTCCCCAAAAGCCAGAGGCAGAGCCCGCCTGCAAGCAGTTACAGGAGCTTGGAATGCCTCCCTGAGAGCTGGCTGGATGCAAGTCCTCATCAGCACCTGCCCACAAACCCTTATCTGCCACATTGGACTGTGGGGTCTCAGGGTTTGAGTTTCCTCTTAGCATTAAGCTTGCCAGATGTGTGAATACCAGTTTTCTGCTTCCTAGGAGTGCACCCTGGGCATCAAGCTGTGAGATATTTAGGGCGTGTGTTTCCTTTTCTTCCACTTCCTGCTTTTCTTTTTTCCCCTGCTTTCTAGCTGAAAAGACTGTGGTTTACATGATTTATTTATTTAAAGGAAAACTTGAATCTCAAAGAGAAATGCCAGGAGAGAAAAAATATTATTTCCTGCTCAGGTCTATAGCTACACTAGCTATAAAATTATAGAGCAGCCTAGAATAATTACCATTTAACAGCTTGCAGCCTAGACAATTTATTTTTTATTTCTGTAAGCTAAAACATAAATTACCAATAGTATTTTCTGTATAGGCTGTATAAAAGCCCTGTTATTTGGCCCAAACCCACATGATTTTCTGACTGCTGCAMTGAAAATAAGCTGAAAGACAGCAAGACTACAGAAAGCCTTTCAAAAGTGTTCACATTGAATAGAGACAACCCTAGAAGCCCACTGGGAAGGCCTTTTCTTTATCAGCTGATGGCAGAGCCCTWTGTGTTCCTGACAGAACTGAGCTACTCTATCAATCAAAGAGACTGAAATCCAGCACAAAGCCAATTCGGCAACTCTGATGGCCAGAGTAATTCAACATGAACATAATTGCTTTTACTTAGGATTATAATTAGGACCCATTTGACAAATGTCACTCTGGTTGGGCCAGGGAAAGTGATCAGGAKTTGTGAGATCCATACCTTCTGGGCCATGGCTCCCTGCGAGCTGAGGAGAGAGCTGCATTCCCCTTCGTGGTATTCTTCTTTACATTCACGGCAGAACACAGACTGGAAAACAAACCAGAGCATGCCAGTCACAAAAACACATTAGGGACATAGACAGCAGGTTACAATCATGAAGAGCCATACAACAGATGATCCCTTGCCCTTCTCATCCCATTAAATTCCCATAATCCTCCTAATTGTGCATCTTATTATACACTCTGATCATTAACATAACAATTTTGCTGTTACTGTTATACATTTCATTGGTAAAGTAACATAAATGCCATTATTTAAAATGAGGTTTTGTTACATGGTTAATTTAGGGATCCAAAGTCATACTAGATACTTCTGGGTGTGTTTTTGCTGTAATGAAATCTATTTATAGAAGAAGGGTGATGGCAGAAAAAAAGCAGTTCTGCTTTATAGTGTTTGCTAATGGAAATAGTCTATTTGTAGTTCTGAATCAAATGTCTTCTGTATGGAAAACTATTGCTGACTTTGCTAGGGGATGACCACTTTATAAAAGGCCATGKGAAATACCATTTTGAAGCAAATTATATCCTTGCCATAGACCTTCATAGGATGGTTTAAAAAAAATCCATGAAAAGAACGCAATGATAGGATATGTAACACAGGGTTTAGGGATCTAACTCTAGACATTCATTGCATTTTAGCAATTGTTCTGGTTTCATCTTCTTCAAATAACGTTGTTCTTTACATAAGGTTCATTGAAAAGTAATGTCCTTTGCAGATCAGTGAAACAATTGTCCCTAGTTCAGTCTGACTGCCTCTGCCACCTAAAGTGGTTCATATGGATCAGGTTTGATGCCTTTTTTAAACCTCTAAAATGGAGATATCTGTCTTGACATGTGTCAAAATCTTTGACCCATCAATGCTGCATTAAATTCTGTGTCCTTGCAGGTAAGTGGAAAAGTCAGTAATGTAGAAYGGGTCTCTCTTATGCTGTTTTAAAGCTATGCTGTCTCAATGCAACTCCAGACTCTGAAAGATCTCTCAGCAGTAAGCCATTCTGACTGGCATTATAAGCAAGACTGATAAAACAGCCTTGATTTTTAGATACAGAGCTGCATTCACATGTAATGAATAAAGGATATCAGGAGGACATGACACTAGAACATTTGTCTGCCAGTAATTCCAGCTTTTGCATTTTCATTTTGAACTCTTTCAAGCTGTATTTTCACTTTTCTGAGAAGCRCTGAAAATTATATTTTATTGTCATGCTAAAGAAATGGCACTTCATGAAAAGAAGCATTGTGCAAGTCTAAAAGGATTGATCCTGCTATTCAGAAAGTCAGAGAAATTTGAAGCAGTGGAGTGGAGTGAGTGTTCTAACTTCCAGAGATATCAAACCTAATCACTTGTTTGCTTTCTTGTTTCTCCTCTCCATTATTTTCTCAATGATAGCAAAYGTTTTGTTTTACTTCAACTTACACGGATTTGTTAATTCACTTGTGGTTGTTAGCAAACATCTTCACAATGGAAGCTCTTTTTTGTGGGGTGTGTTATGTGGGTGGCTGCATTGTAGTAAAAGAGCATCGTTTAAATACAACAATGATTTGCAGTGCGTTAGTGGTCAAAAGTTTCTGGTGTGCTAAGCACTGCCCAAACATATATAGAGAGGTATATCTAGTTACCTAAGGTCTTAAAGGCTTGTTATCCCTTAACATTTAAGGGGTTAACTGTCCAGGTTTAACTGAATTTCCTATTGTGCATCTCTTTTTCCTTTGAGAGTTTATTTCCTTATGAGCACATCTGACTGACAACAGTTATCTGATAGGGATAAAGCAAGGTATACACCTGCTTTATCACTGCCTTATCACACAATGCCTCAGCTYGCTTTCCTTACTCCAATCTCTCTCCTTTTTCCCATGCAGGCGCAATTTTAAACCTTTCATAAACACTGGAAAGGGAGAAATAATAAAGAAAGAGAAGAAAAACAACCTGGGCATATATTTTGCAGGGACATTCTGTCTGGCTAGTTTATGTGGCATTGGTGTTTATTATAATAATAAAATTCATAAGCTCATGCAGTACTATTTAAGACATAAAATACATTTTCTCATTGTAGTCACATTCTTTACTTGCCTTTGAAATAAATGATCTTCAGTACCAATGTTACCAATGTTTTCCCCACAGGCTGATTGGAAACATTCATGAGTGTGTAACTGGGCCTTTCACTAACAATTGTATATCCTGCAAGTAAATCTTGTGAGTGAGCTTGCCACATCTTTGTAATGAAACAAAGCCTGATTTTTTTGTGAGACAGGGTACTCTTTTCACATCTTATTAGATAATGGMTGAGATGTAGAATCAGCTCTGTGGCAAAGAAACACCCTGGAAGCTGATCTGTTTGTCAGAATAAATAGGCATCTCCCAACAGAAATGCATGAAGCACTCCCTTTTTATGGCAAAGCATGCATCATAAAGAAAAGGCATGTCACTTACAACAAAGAGCAGTTTGTGATAGTGGTATTCATGTTTTACTTTCAGACATGAAAAATATAATAACTTTTCAGTAACAAAATACAGATGCAGTAAGCAACTGCAAAAATGCTGTCAGTTAACTCGTATTTTATGGCTTCATTAATATTAATACAGCCACTTTGCCCTTGGAAAGGAAAGGATTTGATGTTTAGTCAGGATTTAATACTTTTGCATAAATTTATATATTAGCAAGAGCCTAAAATTACTATAAGTAGTGTAATTACTAATAAAAGTCACACTTTCTTTCCCTACTTGTGCCAAAAAAGATTGGCAGATTGCTGCGATGATATAAACAGCAGATAAACTTTCTATGTCTTTATGTATTTAGCGCTTGCTGTTGTTACCCTTGAAAGATTCTTTGGCTGGAAAACAACCAACACAAAGAATAAATCCCAAAGGTTCAAACATACCCCTGCATTAAAAAGAGGATTAGCAGGGAAATCCCCAAAGCACTTAAGGGATTTAGGCACTGGAAATTAATATAACCTGTGTGTGGGCTATTACAGGCTTTTGAATATCTGTAAAAATGTATGAGATAGGCCCAAGCAGAAATCCTAAATCCAGTGACCTCAGAATAGGAGGTATTAAAAACCTCAATAGGGATTCAGATCCTGTTTTTAAAATCCTCCTATCGTTATGATTATTCAAACAAAAGGTAAAATCAGACCAAACTGATCAGTTCTATGGAATTCAAACCCCGCAGATGACATCTGCAGTGATGCTGAATAAAAACTAGGATGGCAAAACCAAGCTTCAGATTCAGCTATTCCTGACTGGCCCATTTATAGTGTTTTAAGTCTGGAAGTGGGAGCAGAATGTAGCTCTTTTTTTTTGTATGAAAGGAAAATGAGTTTGTCACTTGCATGCTAGGCTGGCTGCTTTTTGGAAATAAGATTTTGCCATTTCCTTTATTCACAACATTTCAAAGATTTGCTTTCCCTGGGATTAAGTGCCACAGCTCTCATTTTCTCCCCTGCCTACTGCAAATGCTTTTTCTTTGGTCTCTGATAATATCTCCCCGTAGTGCTTATAAATATTACTGTTAAAATTATCCTTCTCCCAGCTTCAATAAAATACTCCTATTCCCTGCACAAAGCTTCAACTTTGAGCTCCCTTCTGTTATTTTAAAGTTATTCCTCAACTCAGATATTCCTTTTCTTTTTCACCCCTACCTCCTCCCATGTGTCTACACRGCAGAATGCAGGCAAGGTTGCAGTGAGACAGTCACAGACAAAGTTAAATCTGCAGCACTGTGGGTGCACTGCCAGGGWCTTCTATGCAAGTGACAACTCCAGTATGTACCCAGATTTCTTACCAGGCTTTTGCAATCCTTGCTTAAATCTGAACTGTCATCTTTTCCCTCCTACAATTATCACTATTAGCTGTACTGAAGACAGACCCTATTTTGGCAGCAGTATGCCAAACATTCACATTCAGATTAAAGAGATCAGGTGAGGAAAGATGCACTCATGCTTCTACAACAGTGTTGTACCGGCTCTTCAAAATCACTTTTAAAATTTGTATCTAATGTCTACTTTGACTGTAGTTTCAGCTTCCAGTCACTGCTTTCTGGTTTGTATTTCTCTGCTAMCATAAAGAGTCTTTCAGTATCCCATACTTTCTTCCTCTGCAGGTACTTATGTACTGTAGTCAAGATACCTCTGAATCTTGTTTAACCTAAACAGAGAAATTCCTAAGATTTTCACTGGTTAAACCATTTCACCTCCTTCTCTCCTCCAGCCCCAAACCATATTCATTGCACTTTTCTGAGGATTGTCTTGTTTTTGTCACTAGTTATATTTGACTAATCTGTATCATTGCTGTGCTGCATCAGCAAAGTTTTTTTATATACTTCTGAATCACTGWTCGGTATTGAATCATGACAGGTTTGCTGACAGTCCCTGTCAAAYGCTGCTACCAATATCCAGCTATGCACAGATTCTTCACAGAAAGCACTTCTTAACCCTCTTGGCTAAAGCACCATGAGGCACCATCTGACAGTGATGCGACAATGCTGCTGCTCAGACCCTAAACACATCAGTTGGAACCCAGCTCACTGAAGTCTTTTATTGATATAATATGGTGATTAATTCCTTACCAGAATATTCTGTTRTTTGAAGTCATACAAAAAGACTTGAAGAAATTGATTTTGTGCAATTACTTTTTCTTATCAAACTTGTATTCTCATCATGAAATCAAATAATTTTCTTCTGTTACGACCTGTTGTCACTGAGAACATAGTGACTTGTAAAACCTTATGAAACAGCTTCTTCTTCTACCTTTGTCCTTTTGATCATTGCTCATTTAGTGGTGGCAGTCTAGACCCTACAATTCTGATGAGAACTGTGGAAATTGAAAGCTACTCAGTGCAGGCAGGATCTTCATCAGCACTGGAGAAAAACTGGTATGCAAGAAATGCAAAGGTTCCTCAAAACCATAACTATATGAACAAATAAAACCAACATAGCTCTCCTCAGCTTTCATTTAAAAATGCAGTACTTACAAGTTTTACCTTCCTTCTCAGAAAAACAAGTACTTCAAGAAATCAACCTTCAACACATCTACTCACTCCTTYTTCTAAAATCAAACTCAAAACCAAACCAAGAGTGTGACATTATCATCCATGCTAAGGCTGAAATAAATCCCAGCTGACAAGTGTTAATTCTATTATTTATTGAGCTATCAGAAAATGCAATTTTAGTATCCTTGTAATGTGAAAAAGCTATAGTATAGTCTAAAATTAATCCCAGAAAGCCATGTATAATCTAACATACCTATGGAAATAAACAGACATATTTTTATGTCTTCAAAACCATTTCACTTATACATTACACATCAAAGCAAAATAAATAACATTCTAAGATACTTGCACAGCTTTGATCACCACAGCATCAGAACATCTTGGAAACGTAAGAAAATGTCTTTCTTTGTATGCCAGTGAAGCAGCAGAAGACTGCAATTACTGTTTTAGTGACTGAGGCCTAATTTGTAGAAAACCTGGGCCACAGATCCCTAAAATTTGAGGATCTTAATTCAGTTGATATGCATCCCTAAATGCCACTGAAGATTCACACACCAAAGGTGTTTGTCCAAGATCACATAGYAGCATGTAAAGGAGAAGATTTCCARTTTTTAGACATTGGACTCCCCCTCTAACCATCTCAGATAATTCCTCTAAAGAGTCACACTCTGGTTTCATAAGGTCAAAACTTAGACTAATGGAGGTAATCAGTGAAGTATTTCCATGCTTTTTTGCCCCCTCTCTTTTGTAAATGAAAATATAATGGAGGAGGGTAACTAAGTAGYCAATTACACAGAATATCCTATGAGTTCTAACCATCAAATATTTAAACAATATAGAGAAAGTGTATAGTTGCTTGTTTTTTATCAGACTAGCAGGATTTTGTTACCAGACTTTTTAAACCTGAGGAGTGTTTTATTAAATACTAGTACAAAGAAAACACTGGATAGGTAAAAAATTAATTATTTTCAYTGGCCAACAACAACATCTGGTCAAAAAAATTATTTGAAAATGTAAAATATTATGAAGCACCAAGTTTCAATTCTAAATGAGCTTTTACAGTCAAACTACAGGCTGCTGACTGGAGCAAACATTTATATTGARAATATGAGCATGCCTTACAGGAAATCAAATTAACCAGGAATTGACAAACAGAATGACGCAAGTTATCTTTCTATAGTGTTTCCATTTAGAAAAAATATGAAATTCACATTCCAAAGTACAAATTATATTATAGTGACCGAGAAATACAAACAGTATTTTTTTATTTTTCTCATAGAAAAGCCCCCAAACCCAGATTTCACAGAAAAAGATTTCACCGTATCATATGTCTTTTGAGTAAGAGAGGATTTGGATCTTGGTGAGAGTTCAGACCTCCATAAACACAGACGAAATATTTTTTACTTTGAAATGACAAATGTTGTTATTTATTTCCACCCAACGTCAATTAAAACCACCCCCCCACCCTCCCCAAAGGTCACAGTCCTTGTTGTGCTGCTGCTCTGAACCAGACATCTCGGGTATTGGATTGACTTTGCCTCTGGCACTTTGTTATATCCAGAACTAAGTGTGAGACCATCATCCACACACCCTGTTTTTTGGTATTTCTTGTCCTTACAGCAAGAAACTTTAAAAGCAGAATATTTACCATCKGGAGTAGCTATGTTTACTCAGAATTTGTGGCTTTGCCAATTGCCAGTTACTGAAAAACCTGCAAACATTACACTGAAGATAAATGCCACAGTAGAAAAAGCATTCATTTCTAATGACACCAGTTTGATCAGATATAAGGCAATTGCAAARCACAGTAGTACTTGCAGAGCAATTTTGGTCTTTTTCCGTATAATAAAGTACACACATTTACTATGCATATTTCAGCTAAAATCAAACTTTTGTGAGAAGCATGACAATCTGTCAAAACATGGTTTCAAATATACAGCTGCATTTTCTGCAGCTTTTGCAATCTAAGGGCAATTTGCCATCAATACTGTAAGAGGCAATTTTCTATAAACATAAAAAGCTTTAAGCGTAGGGCTGCATTAAGATTTCAATGTTTTCCTTTTGAATCTGAAAGTGGAAGTCTCCTTCCTGACTTCTGCAAAACAGCCCATGAGCTCATTCCCTAAGATCTAGATGATGGTATTGGCATCCGAAGTCTTTTCAGCGGGTGCCAGCGAGTTTGTGTTTACAGCCAAACAGACTGTCCTGGAACTTGCCTTACATCAGGCAGCATTATCCTAAAAGATGGTGAAACAGACAGCATAACCTCGGAGAACCTGTCCSAGACATCCCCAAACCTAATTTGCTGATTTATGTGGATTGGCAATCTTATTTCTGCTTCCTAGCCCCCTTCTGAGTTGCCTTGTAGWCCAAGTGCTGCAAGGGATACAAGAGAAGAAAGAAGCCTGGACCCAGGTACTTCTCTCAGAAGTGACTTTAGGCCCTTGTGGGAGAAGAGAATGCTCTTTCCAGGTTCCTCTACCCATACCTATGCACAAGGGTACTACACAATCTTGGCCTTAGCATGTTGCCTGGGATGTGACACTCATAAGCCCATCCCAGAAAATAAGAAGGAAAAATCTATAAAGCAGAGTTAGTAACAAGATTATATGGCAAACTGGAAGTATGAAAACCTGTCTTTGGTATTATGTGCACATGAGAGAGTCATGTCTTGCTATGAGGGAAGGATCCTCCTTGCTAGCTGACTACCCAAGCAAACGTGTGTTCAAGCACTGCAAAATTTTCAAAGCAGACCATGGCTTTGGTTGTCAAAGCAGGCACAGATGGCCCTGGCAGAGGTGCCTAGCTTTAACTGGGAGCAGAACAATACTGTGCCCTGAAGCAGTAGGAAGGGATGCCCAGTTTGAAGCCAACCAAGCTACCTCTGGAAAAGGAAGCCAAACAAGCTTAAACAAAATAAGCAGCTGCCTGCAGCAGCAGGCTGCTAAACTCTGCAAGACATTCGTGTTCCTGTTACCTGTGCCAGAGCTGCGGACAGCAAGCAGAGAGAGCAAGGCTTCTAGCTTGTCATGCTACAGGCACTCTGACAAGACCTTAGATGTTAAACATTACTACTTTGAGGAGCTCTTCCTAGCCCCAGAAACAGCTGCTGCCAYGGACTCTGACCCCTCCTTCAGGACCAGCTGTCACAACTGCTCATCCTCCTCTGCTCTTAATTCCTTTGCACCTGCTTCTCCTCTCTGCCTTCTCATTTCTATGCAGCAGTAGCCCAGACCCTTTTCAGCTGGGAAAACTGAGTTTTACTTGCAGGTTGCACTGCTAAGGAGATTTTGGGTAGCCCAGCTGGAAGTCTCACAGTCACAGCAGTAATGTGCAGCTGGAGCGTGTTTGGGACCTGGGCTGTTGTCTCCACACAGTGCTCTGGGATGTGTTTGGGATCTGGGCTGCTGTCTCCACACAGTGCTCTGGGATGTGTTTGGGACCTGGGCTGCTGTCTGCACACAGTGCTCTAGGATGCTGGGTGGATGTTTGAGCCCTGCTTGGGGATGCACAACCGCAGAGATCCATTACTTGCCTCTGCAGTACAGACACGACAAAGAAATTTAATTAAGTATTAGGTTCTTGCTGGCACCACTGGAGAGAAAAAAAAAACAATTGCATATTGACTCTAATCTGTTCCCATTTAAGTAACTTTAGGGAGTAGTAAAGTCACCTAATCACATCTATCTAGTGTATTATGTTTAGCAATTTCATGCCTGCATGACTAACAAAATGCAAAGTGGATGCAGGTTAATGTTACATTTCTACAAATGATTTCCATAATAAATTGCAAAGAATTTATATGAGAATCATTGAAAAAAGCCCCAACATCATTGCCACCATATAATTTAGTGGAATGTCTTAAAAACTAAATGCAAAGGATAAAGAGATTAGTAATTTATAAATATGAGGAACAATTTTAAAGCAGTTGAAGATGTAACATGTATTAAACAGTGATTTTTAAAAGACCTTTTGTAATCTGCTGCCTATAATTCTCTGTCTTGAGTACGTCACAAAAGAATGCAACATTCCACTTACAGCAGATAAAAAGGAAAAATAAATAAAAAAACAGAAAGGAACTTCTAAAAATATGATATATATAAGCACATGCTTAAACAGAAAGTATGTGTCTCTCCCACTTAGAATGGTAGAAATCCTCTGCCACTCCTGTGGAACAATACAGCACTTACCCCGGAGTAGAAAAGTCAGAGTGTGAGTTCCACTGTAAAGAAAATAAAGCTAGATTGTATGTGGTCATCTCTCAAATGGATACAAAGAAGTACTAAAATTTTCCATGGAAGAAAGCACTATTTTTAAGGATCTAGGGTGCAGAGAGGGAAAATCATAGTTATCTTGAGATGCCTTTAGAAAGTTTGAGACAATGCATTTTATAAAAAGTATAACATAGTGCCTATTTTTTCCTGCAGAACATCCAACACTACAACTGTGACATAAAAACTTTTTTTTTTTTTTTTTTTTTTAACAAAGTGGTTGAAAGCTACATTAAAATATCACTTCTCCCAGGTTTGTAAAAGATGTTCCATTGCTGAATGCATATATCAGCTCATAAGGAATGTCATGAGGAATGAATTTTACTGCCTGTGGCTTTAGCAGCTTTGGAATTCTATTAATATGTCCTTAAAAAGTACAACAAACCTATTTCCATATGATAATACTGCTGCTATGCATGCATGCCCTGAGCATTTGAGCATCTAGCTGCACATTTATATGTGCAAACAGACCTGGAAATTTGATGGATTCATTAATGTGGCTCTTGAAATGAACTATTGAACGTGCAGGCTGGGGAGCTGATGAGAGCTAAGCCATTACCCAATGTTTAGTTCACACTGAATTGAAATATAAAACAGGACGCTCCTATCCTTGAATGTTTTTTAAGAATATCCCTAAAATAATGAAGGCACCCCACATGCAAACATTTATTCCTTTCCATTCGGGCTGTGCTCCTGTAACAATGTGCAAGACGTACGTATTTTGTTTATCTCCKGGGCGCTGGAATTCATCTACATCAAAAAAAGCCAATGTTGAGAACTTCCCGAAGATGGCAGCAGTGACACAGCAATCGACAGAAGCTGTCTTTGCTAAGGTTTTGCAGTTGAAAAAGATCCTTAAAAAATCACAGTCAACAGCTATGATCCAGTCCAGGGTTACTAACAGCTGATACATGCAAAACCAGTCCTGACAAGACAGTCTCATAAAGAAGAAATGGTATTCAGATGCACTGAAACACATAAAAAGGAGCAAGGGGTGCTCCTTGTTCCAAGGGCATTGCATCTTACTTCTCTGGAAACTGGTAACAGCTGAAACCCTGTAAAAAGAACATCCTTCTGTATATGACCATCGAGCAAATAAAATAGCATAAATAATGTATCTGGGATGACTGTGCTGCTGTATAAAGTGTTTTATTGGGTTCATGCTATCTCCTATTTGTAGCACTTGCTTTTTAGAACTGTAAACACACATCTAGTTTATGTACCAGGGAGAGCATAAAATAATGAACAGATTTGTGTGTCTCTCCCTGTSTCTCTGTTCTCAGGAAATGCCTAGCTCCTGCACAAGGATCCAGTGAGTGTGCCTTCCCTTTCAGTGACCAGATTAAAGGCACTGGAATATTTATCTGAGAGAAATTTTCTTTCTTTGTGCATTTTGGGGTTTGTTTTTTACTTTTTGTGGTTTTTTTTTTTTTTTTTTNGGAGGGGAAAGTCTCAAGACTTTATTCTGCTTCTAATTTATGTTTGTTCTAATTTATGAAGAAGTGAATCCTTTAAAATTAGGGCATAACTAATCTACACTCATCAAATCCAATCCAAAGACCAGCACCACACAGTTCGACAGCTGCCTGTTTCAAATTCTGAGTGTGAATAGTACTTTACTGGAAATAACAAAAAAATCCCACAAAACCATACTAAACAAAAAACAAACAAAAAAAAAACCCCAACAAACAAAAAAAACACAACAAACAAACCAAACCAAAAGTCCACCCCTCAACAAAACAAAACCCAAAATCAATAACAAAAAAACCCCCTCCATAAGAGGATTCCAACTAGAAGTGTCTCTAAGTCTGAATATTCACACTGAACAACACTGAGAAACTTTGGACAAATTTCAAAGACAGATGAAGGAAGACTTGGTGTTAAGCCTYAGTCTAAAATTAGATGCAGCCAGACTTTGGAACTCCACCAAATTCAAGCTCTGAAGGATGGATTTAGACCAAGAATCTACAATTCCAAGTAATCTGAAAGGGGAATAAACTAAAATAAAAATGGTTAGAAGTGAGAAAGAAATCACAAGAATTTTTTTTTAAACCACATGTGATTCTTCTGAATGGAGCATCATTTTTGCAAAATATTCTACAAAGACTTCTGGAGAAAGCATTGGATTAATGATGAAAATACCACACCTCATCTTTCAAGGAACAAAACAGATRCTTCCTGAAAAACACAGGCCTGATCAAAAAAACAGTGATAGCCAGACTGGTTTATGCCTGGAGTACCCTGTCACAATGCAGATCCCATCCAGGATACCTCAATTTCAGTACCTTATTTTCGGTGCAAAGGCTGGCTGTGTTGTTTCAAGTACTTTTCCTTTGAAACAGAAATGTTTTTTTTTAAACTTACAGAGTTTGTGCTAATTGTATTCACAGTGTATATACCAAGTCAATAATGTGACTTCTTGTCTGACCTTTCAAACTAATCCGTTTCTGGTTTGTTGATCCTAGACATTTCTGTAAAGTAATTATACAAACTACCAAAAAATGGTTCCTGAAATGTGAGCTAAGAACATTACCTGGAAATACAATTTGRCACTTGTCTCAGCGCTGTTTTCCACCACACAGTAAACATTTCATCAAAAGAAACTCTGTTCATATTCTGAATACATACATGTGTATAAAACCAGCAAATATTGTCCTGTATCAGCATGTACTGACAGGTAGCTAGATCCCTGTCTACAAAAAATATGCTTCATAAATATTTCATGTTTATCAAGATAATTTTTATCACTCAGCAATTTTCCTACTTTTCTTTGGATTTCTGACATCTACGAATCACCCAAGAAGCACTACATTTCTCCAGCTGCCTGGGAGGCGACACAGCAAGGCACAAGCAATCTAGAAGATTTCTGGAGTGCATTGATGACAATTCCTTGACACGAGGGATGGAGGAAGCAACAAGGGACGTGGTCTGCTGCACTTCCATCAAGGAAAAACTAATTGCACRTGTGAAGCCTGGAGGCAGCCTAGGCTGCAGCAACCCTGAATTGATGGGTTTGGGATCTTGAGAGCCAAAAAGCAGGGTCATAAATCTGAACACACTTTGGCCTATTCAGGGCCAAAGAATGCCATGGTAGTTGACCCTGGAAAAAAAWGGGTTGTGGACAGTGGCTGATGTTCAAGGATCACCTCCTCCAACTCAACAATGGTCCATCCTGACCATCAGGARGTCAACTAAAAATAGTAGGAGAACTGCATGATGAATAAGAAGCTCCTGGCTAAATTCAGACATAAGAATAAAGCATGCTAGAGGTTGGAGCAAGGATCCAGAAGGACTATAAAGACATTATTCAAATTCAAATACGGGTGTAGGAAAGCTGAATCCCATGTGCACTTGAATCTGAAAAGGGACACAAAAGGCATCAAGGACTTCTGCGAGTACGTCAGCAACAAAAGGAAGACCAAGGAAATTGTGGGTCTGCTGATTAACTGGGCAGTGAATTTGGTGACAAAACACATGGAAAAATCCAGTGCAGTCCTAGGACTCACAATTAGCATAAATTTCATTGCTACTAAAACATATACTATGGATTTGCACTCTGGATGGCACRACAAATAACATCAAACCAAAGCTCRGATGATCACCYTTTCCTCAGCACAGTCAGAAAAGCAGATGCAACCCTTAAATCTCAAGGAATTGTGTATCTGCATGTGCATGGGTACAGAAGGATCACTCCCAGCTGGAACTTCTGAATAACATGGGAGYAGACCAGACCTCTGTATAAAAAGTTCATGCTTGACTAAAAGTTATCCATGAAAAAGTCTTGTTTCAAAAGATTCACGGCAAGAAGACAAACCTAACATTGTGCATCTGACTGCCAGTGCTGGCTGAAATGAAGTTTGCCTGAAATCTAGGAATGCATGATCCAGTCCCTCCAAGTACCTCTAGGACATCCCTGTGCCTACCAACAGGTCTTGTTCTCAGAACTCTAAGCTGGTACTTTTTTTTTTAATGGAATTAATGATTGCAATGCAAGTTATTTAAGTCTTTAGAGTAAACACACGTGGATGAGAAATTCCTCATTCATTTACTGCTTCTAAGAAACYAAAGTGATAGGGCTTATTATTTGTTTCTAGTAAGAAAAGAATTCATCTTATGTGATAATTAGATTGTGGTCTAATGATCTGATTGTATGTGAAATTTCTTGCTATCATGGCCAGTTCCTAGGTATATGCAAATGGGCTTGACTCAATTTTCTCCAGTAGAGCTACATTAATTTACAGCTGCGCAGGATCAGAGCCTACCTGCCTGTTTCTGACATCTAGGATATGAATTCATATGGCTGTATGGCATCAAAATTCACCAGTCAAGCACAGCATATACCTAAATATTTCTCATTTAAGATATTCTGCAGCAGTAATGCACCTCCTCCTGTGTTCCCCCCTTTTCACTACTCTTCTTATTCATCCCATCTAAATTCACTTTTCCTTCCATTTCTCTAGCTACATTTACATCTTAACTCTCTCGATTGCTTTCCTGAAAAACCTTTAAAAACTGTTTGTCTTAAAGCTATTTATTGAAATTCCTCTTTTTTTTTTCTTCCCCCCCCCCCCCCCCTATCCCAATAAATTAATTTGCCTTTTGTTAATACCTGGAGGCATTACTCTCCTCACATTGCTCCCATAGATAGAAAAAGTCTCATAATTGCTGTTGGAACTTCATAAAAACAATAATACAACTATAACAATGCTAACAAAATCACTWTATCAATAATAAAGAATGCCACTACTGTCAAACACAAGGCAACATCTCTTCCTCTCATCCCTTTTCCTGCTCTCAAAAGACTCGGAAGCAGGCACACCTGGAAGCCTTCCAGCCATGAAGGCAACATGAMTTTGGTGTATTCTTGTGGTAGGAACAAAAAGGTATGTGTTTGGGGACACTCACCCTTTCCAGCTCCTGAGGTACATCCTTCATGCATTATATGCAAATGAGCCAATGGTAATTAGGGTAGCATGAGACAAATTCTGTATTCAGGACCCGCATAGAAAGCAGATAATTAATCAAGAGAGGGAAAAAAGGAGAAACTTTGCTTTTCTTTATATATTATTCAGATATAACTGAGCCTGAGGAAATTATTAATGTGTGTCTAATCCCCACTACTTCAGCATACATGTCTGGTTCTTTTCTGTTGCTAGTAATGGTATTTTGGCTTTTTTGGGAGGGTTTTCTCTTTTTTGTGGAAGTCAAAGGAGAAAGAAACATACTGATGGGTCACTGATAAATAAAAAYGTATATTTTTCTTGAAACAATTATAATCTGGTGGGAAAATGTTGTAATCTTTTATATTTTCCCCTCAAAATTCCAATTCCTTTGCTATTGGGGATTTAATGCAGAAAAAAACAGAAAATGGCCACTGTTAGTGTATGACCCTGCTGTATTTTTATTTTTTGGCTTCAAAGGTAACCTACCAGCYCACACAGAAAACAAAGAAAGGTTACTTTTGCAAACTGTCTTAAAAGCACTCATCAATAATGACTCCAAACCACTACAGCTCCCAGCTGTCTTACTGCAGTATTTGGGGGCTATTACTGTAGCTTTTTGATAAATAAGGATGATTAGAAAACCTTGTTTGGAGTCTTCTGATGTCTTACYTTTATGTGGTATGTTTACTTCAACTGTGTGCCACATTCTCTTTCTGATTTCAATCTCATTTTTGGATACACAGGAGGCTGGAATTTTTCTATAAGGAGCAAAACAAAAAGAGGCAAAGCATGCCTGCTTGTACTGAAGTTGCAAAATCACATTTGTCAAATAGAGATGGACTTTAATTTGCTCCTGTAGGTTGTGATATCTGTTATTTTCCCAYGGAGAAACAAGTGTGCATCATTTTTCTCAGCTGCTTTATGGGAAAATTGTAGCTCATGAAAACCTGGTAGGTATTAACAGGAAAAGGATGCAATTTGACTTACAGTTCAAGTTATCTCTATTTTCCATTAAGAGAKAGTGTTTTGTTTTTAAATAAAAAATGGTCCAAAGCTACAAAATTCCAGGTTTGTATCAACACTTTGTTTGATCTGATGTTYGAGGAACAAGTTGGAAAGTAATCCCATGCTTAGGTTCAGCTYATTTTATACAGCCTCTGCTTGTGACCTCTAGTACTTGAAGAGTCGGTGTCCACTTTCAGGAGTTTGTTAAATGCTCTCCACTTGTTAAGGTAAGATTCAAAAGTCAGAATTAACAACTGTTTGTCCTAGCTGATCCACCATCCTGGATTCTTGAACCCTCTACTTATGTGCTCAGTACACACACCCCCACCCCAGCAGGAGTACATGGCAGCACCTATTCTTGATGAGACACACACAAACTTCCAAAGGGAAACAACTTTACACAATGCAAACCCRTGATTTGCTGTTTTTATAGTGTGTATGTACCACCAACACTATTAATATGACAATAGAATTTTAAAAAGAGGGATTTCCCTTGAACTCAAGACATAATGCACACATTTGCTATTTTTTGAAAAATCTTCCTCTAAAGAAAAGTAATTTCTCTGATTTTTGACAGATGCCAGTGCTGCTGTGGGATCCAATTAGATGTTTTGTCTTGCATAATGACTGCTAAAGATATATACACATGACATTACACAAGGAACGAAGATGTATAATTGCATAATGGTTGCTAAGGATGCATACACATGGCATTACACAAGGAATTAAGATGTATAATTCTTAATGAGAGTGATGTCTAATGCGTGAGAGTAGCAGGCTAGACATTAGGTCCCCATTAAGAATAAGCTTAATTTAAAGCATTTGAATGGTCTCACTTAAACYGATCTCAAGTATAAGCCTTTGTTTAAGCAAATTTTTTCATTAGGTCTGTACTCCTAATGCACAGCAAATGTTTTTCATTCAGATTTTCTAAGAGCTGGTATTAGAAATATAYAAAGCCAAGCAACTAAAAGAGATAATTACCTAAATGAAGCCTTCCCAATACATCATTTTTTGATATTTGACAAGTCCACCTAAAGCAAGTCTTTGTAAATCTTGTTTTGTTAATGCCTTCTCTACAGAATTTTTTCCCTAAACAAAAAAATAACTTGACATTTTGGCAGTCTTGGTGTTTCTGTTGGGCCATCTCAGCCCACTGGAAGTTCTGCACTCAAAATGTGTCCACCCTTGTACAGGTTTTCCAAGGAAACCAGTGTTTCGCCCATCCCTTTCTTGACTCTGGTCTGAGYGCCTTCCCATTCTATACATYSGCTATAGGATGGATGCACATTTGARYGCTGAACTGTAGCCAAGGGCAGAGCTATAAACTTATACAGGTAGCACTTGTGGTAAGACCCTGACAGGACATGTGTCCATCAGCCACAGAAACTGCAGGGCTCAATGGGAACGTGGTGCTCAGAGATAACACACGCCTTGTGGGTGCTCAGGAGTGCGAGGCAGAGGCAAATGCTTTCAGTGACCTGCCAGTGTTATCTTGCAGCAACACATGCACCTTGCAATGTCCTACGAAATTATAAAATAGCCCCAAATGCACAGRAAATTATTATTATTATTATTATTTTTTAGTTTAACAACTAAACAAAAGAAATGAGGTGCATAATAATTAAATGGCCAGCAAAGAGCAAATAGCTTATGAAATCTTTCATTTTTGGACTGCTGAGGAGAACAATAGGCAGGGACACAGGTGAATGAAMTAAAATGTCATGTACATTCTTCATGCTATTCAAGCGTAGCAATTTCCCCAAAAGACCCTTAATTAAAACAAGAWTGCAATAATGGAAGAGATAGTTTGGAAAGATGTTTTCTTTTTTTCATGGATCTTAATATTTCTCAAGACACACTTCTATTTATAATTCTGACTGGCATTTGAAATGTCATAGTTACTCTACTGGACCATATCACAGGCCTGTATAGACACAAAGTTTGCAGTCTGCAAATTAATTCAAATATATATATATATATATATATATATATATATCTGGAATGAAATAATTCAATGTTTCCAATTAAACAAAATTTAGGGGGTTCAAGTTTTCTAGAAAATATGCAATCTTTTTCTAAAAGATTTTTAAAAACCAATAATCATCACCATTCATTTATCAAACAACAATCAGTAATGTATCAACTTGCTGGGAAATCTTGCAACCCTACATGATGTTATAGCAAGAATCAGGGACTACTCTGGATTTGCAGTGTTTTTTCCTTTGCACTTAAGGGGAAAAAAGAAAAAAAAAGCCTATTCAGCTATATGGGATTTAATGCTGAGAGATATTAAACCAGCAAATTCCAGTTCCCTCTTGAAGAAACCTTTCAATAATGCCATAAGCAAAGTTTCTGAATCATACTCTTTGAAAACAGAAAATACTTCCTAATTTTGTCAGACAATCAGATACGATAGATCGGAAACTTGTTCTGACAATCACAATGAACAACCAATACCTGTCCTCTTTGTCCTGTGAGTAAATATTGGTTTTGGCTGGCATAACTGTCCAAATATTGATTGCAAATCAACTTTTAAAAATATGCCAGCAGATGACTTGTCTTAGTGTCCTCTTCAAGCAGGAGGTTCCACACTAATGGAGTGCTCCGCATTCAAGAGAGGGTTTAGCTTGTGGGATTTTTTTATCCCGTGAGCAATGGTCATATAAAATCCACGTACAGGACTAACATACAGCTTTGATACAAAAGCAGATGAATGAACGAATACCTCAACATTCAAGCAGCWTAACAGAAAGATTTTACATTGTAAGAATTTCTTAAGATCTTATTTTAGCTGTAAAGATATATTATAAATCCACACCTGATATTTTCCAGTTAGTTCACATGATATTAYTTAGGTCATAAATATGACATAAACAAATATAACATATGCTGAGATGTAGTATCCTGTTCAAGGGCAAGATCTCTGCAGACAATATCTTTAGCTGGACCAGTTGGCACAGCTAGAGTGTTGTATATATATTGTAATTTTCAGTTTGATCCAAACCCAAAACTACTATGTYTTAAGAGTTCCCTGGAATGAAAGACATTAGGAAAGCTTTTCTATGAGCATCAGCAATCAAGAAGATTGTTTTKCAGACATTTGTACAATAAGTTTGAGAGATGATGTGGATTTTCTGATGTTTAATCAGGCTTGAGGTTATAATGCAGCTAAGGACACTTGAAGGTTCTCTTTTTCTCCTCTATCCCACTGCCTATTAATGAATTTTGTGGAATTATGTCTGATAACATACAGTTAAAATTCACCCCATAGGTTACCAAGTTACTGAGGGGGTGTGAAAGATCAGCAAAGACACAGAAGCAGTGCTGTTCCATGAGACTTATTTCCATACAAAAAGAGGATAAATAAAGCGAGCTCATCGCACACTCTGACAGGCAAAGTCGACTGATAAGGAGGGAACAGGAACACGGAGCAGATACATAGCGACGAACACAGGGTAAGGGCTTACAGAGTAGAGAACAGAGTGACATGTCCCATTGTTAAATCTGCTCCTCTTTGTGCTCTATATATCATTTTCTTTCGCGCTCCTGTAAGTCTCTATCCTTTTTTCTGCTGTGTGTTCTGAAAGGAAGAGAGATATCTTTTAAAGGCCCTCAATGGGTTTTTGGTAACCTATTTTATGTGATCATTAGCCTTCATTATGTTTCCATCATCTGATTTTCACATTACTTAGCTTCATTTTTTGCTCTCTCTGACTGTGAAAAAAGAACTGCACCTATATCCAGGTTAGCTTTTTGCTAAACCCAAAAGGGGTTCTTCTATTTTTTTTTTCTCACAGAAAGAAAACTTCATATTTTCCAACATTTCAGTGCTTAACTATTTGAAACTTGTCATCATTTTGGTTGTTCTGCTTTGTTCCTTTGTTTCAAGAGCAATTGCACCCAGAGGCACAGGACACAATAGGAGTTAGAGCATTTTTGATGCAATGTAAGCACTGTCTTATGTAATAAGACCATCCCCTCCTAGGCTTTGCTTCACTTTGTTTACCCCAGCAATACAATCCAGCATCTGATTTGCTTTCAGCACTGCAGCTGTGTTTTAGTCCAAAGGCTTTAGGGACTTTTCTATAAACAACTCCCAAATCTCTCTTGTATCAAATAATCCCCATTCTATTCTGAGAAGGATTTTTTTTCTGTGAGTGCTGATTAACAAGGTAGCTGAGTAGTTGTTTCCTTTCAACCTTCCTACTGACTCATTCATAAGACACCCAGAACAATGCTTGCCACACTACTGCTGTTTCCAATAGAGAGAATTTTGATGTCATAAACAAGCACGAGCTCATGGACAAAACYTATCAAGAAAAAGCCAGAAGAAAGCTAAATATAGGCTCATTCTYATGCCATTATCAGCTAGTGGTAGTTCATGAATCATCTATGTCTATTAAATACTATGAGAGCTTATAACTTATGCTKATCCTCCCCCAGAGATGACAAAACAATAACATTTTAAAGGTATTTGTTTTACRGTTTCTTGATTAATGAGGCTTTGAGCTGATTCAGTACTACACTCCCTGCAGTAGGAGGGTATTGGCAAGTACACATGATGCAAGGGCAAACAGATTGACACATCAAACATAATCTATTTACCACAGACACAAAATGCATAGTAAATAAATATCTAAGGACAGGGCTTCAGAATGATTACTGTATTACGTGTACAACAGAGGGTTCAAACACCTGCTTTGTTTGTAGCTGGTTCTGTAGGCACAGCAATGGCCTGGATTTGTTAACAAAGTTCAGAAAGGAGAAGAGGAAAGCTACATTTTGCCTTGTCATAGTTGCTGCCCTCCGGGTTCTGTCTTGCACTGCCAGGGGAGCAGGAACTTGCTTGATCCCCCAGCGCACGAGGATGCGGGGGAAACTCTGGGAGCGTGGAGGGGAACAGGGGGTGAGCCCTGGCAGCAAGGACACGAATACAGGGTGGGAATCTCCCAGGAGGCACTGCCCACTTGGGTGAAAAAGGGAGAAAATCCACAGCTAAGTCCTCACAGATAGCTGATAAGGTCTTAAAGATCTACAGGACCCTCTGGAAGTTTGTTGCAGCCTATAAAGCCACTAACAGTGGATCAGTTGGAAAGCAAAAGGAAGTAATGGCACACTTGTAATGACATGCTGAAAGAGAAATCTTTTCCCAGACATATTTAGTTAATTTCTTGGCCACTGACTTTTGTATGTTTAAAATCATTGCTTCATTCTAGTTCAGTATATGAGATGTAAAAATGCATATATRGTTCTGAATGTATATGTGTGTATACATATAGATAAAGAGAATATATGTAGTATCTGGTTTGGTACATTCTCAATAAAATCTGCCTCCAGAGGTGGAAAATTTTTTCCTATTGTTTTTTTCAACATGATTTTCTTTTTAATAAACAGTGGGCCAGCTCAGCTTTACAGCTTCTGGACAGTTGGAGGTCCAAGCTGTCTTACACAGTAAGAATTTACTGTCCAGTAGGGTAAATACCTGTAGGGTTTAAAAGATAAGTSAATTAGAACTCTTTCTAATTACTGTTTTATAATGATTAATCTTCACTGTGTTTGTTTTTCAATCTCTTTATGTGAACCATGTTTAAGTAAATAAATGAATTATATTGAAATGAAATCTAGTCACAGGGGAGAGGTTTTCATATCTTCTGAACAACATGAAGCCATTTATAAAAACTCACTTAACCTCTAGGATTTTGCAATCCCTTTYGGTGTATATTTGGAAAGGGGTTTGCAAAGGGAATCCTGTAGCTCAAAGTACAGCAAACACAGCTGAGATCCACCTGCAAAAAACGGAGATGCCCTGCAGTGGGTCTCAGCCAGGGCCCAAAGCAYGTCTAGTTCTGTCTCCCACATAAGCTTCCCCATTTTAGTGATATTTGTCTTCAGAGATCCAAAGACTTACTGATGAGAGAGAAGAATGAGAGGAAGTCCAGGCAAAAGAAAGGTTTCAGCCTCCTGACTGTGCAGACATCCTCAGCACAGCATTTTTAAGTCTTTCAGAAGTGGAGCTGGGTTCCCAGAAAAGCACTGTGAAAAGGTAGTACCTTCAAATGCTTTTCTAGTCTACTCTTTCTGTACAAAGAACAGTGTTGGTGTGTACTTCAGGCTAGATCCAGTAAAGGTGGGTGCACAGAAGTTAAATACTGCAGGATTCAGTGTCCTAGAACAAAACACATACACTTTCACAGGTACAATAATATGATTTAGGATGTTACACAAGCTGAAAATCGACACCTTTTCAAGAGAGCCTGGCCAAGTGCACAGCATACAAATCCAAAGGAAGTAATGACAGACATGTTCATCTCGGGAAGGATCCTTAGTTAACTAGAGTCTGAGAAGATGTAAAAGTATCACACTTGCTTCTTCTTATCCTAATCTCTCCTAGGGACCTGCCTAAGGCTGGGACAGGGATGCTACAGGGCCAGGTGGCACTCAGAGAAGCAGAATGAACTGCCCAGGGTGGCACAGGTGGGAGCACAGTGACACTGGCCRCGATTCGCAGTCACACAGATTTGGAATTGGGCTTTGTTGTGGTATTGGTACCAGGGCAGTGGKGCTGGCACTGGTACTGTCCACCACTGATGCCAACAAGCTCCAGCAGGAGGAATTTGTTGGGGAGTAGAGCCAAAAATGAGGTCCTGGTGCACCATGACAGCCATACCAGCTGATTCCAGGAGCTACAGAGAGCTGATCCACCCTGCAGCTTACTGTGCTGAGGGTCATGTCAATGCCAGAGGTAACAGGAAATGGAAAGCATGCCTCACTCTTTTGCCACTGCATTTGCACTAAACTGCATTTTCTGTGATGCCCCTGCTGGAGGAGCAGCTCAGAAACTCATACCTCATATATGAGATGCTGACTACACAAAAATAGATCTGGCACTACATTAAGCAATGAAAAAGCATCTATGGAATGAGAATTTCAAATCAAGTTTAAGATGCAGAGCTTCAAAACCAATTCTTCTCCCCAGTCTGTTATAAATTATACAGCCTTCAGTATAAGCTTAAAGAAAAAGCAGTTCTTGACAGCAGTTAACCTCTTTTTTCATTACTGGGGCTCTTCCAGTTCCTTCAGATCAATAATGTTCCTATGTATCTTTATAAATTTGAGTAGCAGAAGTTGACCCCATCTTGCTTTTCTGCTGAAAAGTAGAATCAAAAAGTATTTTAATGGATATTTGAAACAGGGAGATTAAATTCTCTCTTAGTTATACCATGAACAAAAGGCAAGAGAGAATGCTATATGACTTGGTACAGTTTTTACCCTTGAATTTCTTCAGATCACAGCTATTTTTGTGATTTCTTTTTACATTGCTTTTTTACAGTCCAGAGAGCTTTTTAATGTGAACTGACTAGGTTAAAAGGTGCCTACATTTCATAACCTATTAAAAAAATACCCCTCTTTACTTTATAAAACTGACATTGTTTTTACATTTTGCCATTYCTTTTAGAAACAGACAGGGTAATTAAATGAGGCAATGCACATCTGCTCCCCTATCCAGTAAATTTCAAACCAAATTTTAATTGAAGATCTTTTATACCAACATTGAGCTTTTCCTTCTGTGCTTTAAGGACTAATGTRGAAGTTAAAGCAAACAGAATGCTCAATTATCAATGAATATTTTTTAAAGGAACAAAAAAACACAAGGGAAAACATATATTGATTTAAAGTTACTTCACAGATTGATTTTACATTTATAATCTGAACTAATTTAATCTGATAATTTCCTTTTAGAATTAAGTTATACTTCATATTAGTRTTTTCTATGTAGATCTCAAGTGGAGGAAACGGTCTAATTATGTATATATGCCCTCTCATCTTTTTAAGGGTTTTGTAAAAACTTTGTCACAGTGGATAGAATTATAAAAAGCCTATTTCCCAAGCTAGCTAACTCTTGTATACATCATTAACTATAAATACTGGTAAATGTACTTCAGCTGAATGTGTTAACTACTCAGCTAAGTAAAAATGCAAGTTGCTACTGAATAATTTACTACTTGATTACTTTTTAGATGATGACAAGAAAACAAATGCAATACTTTTGTCTCCTTTTACTAAAAATATATATATATAACCCCAGCATATCTTTCCAAAGACAATAGAGGAGTTTTTGATAAGATGCTGAAACAGTCAGACAACATATACAGATTTGCAGCTAAATTTGGTTTACTAGCAGGGCTTTTTTGTGTGGGAGCCATTATGACTGCTACATCTATTTTTGGAGCTCTATGCTTCTTTCTGCAAGCAACATATCCACAGAATTATTGTTGTTATTGTTTATTATTTTTACTGTTATTAATTCTGTTGAAATAATAGTGCTCTAACATCAATTGTTGAGCTATTTCCCTCATAATAATCTCCAGGGAAGCTAACATTAGCCTGAAAAACCCATATCATTGCTATTTAAGAAGGGGAAACTGGAGGAGCACTGACTTCTCATTTCGGTTCTGCATTTAACTGCTGTCTCCAGCAAGACACAACACCAGGATCTTATCCCTTGCACGTTTGAATGACTCTGGGAAGTGCTTCAGAAACTTCAGACGGTGCAAACTGAAATCCTTCATGTGGCAGACCAGAGGACAGATCCTTTTAACTTCTGCCCATGGCACTGGCACTCAGTGTCCCCTGGCCAGGAATTCYTATCACTCACTATCGGTCATAAAAATCTGAATATCCCAGCAAAGGACYCAAGTATCGAAGCACTTCCTAATGATTGAGAGATGGAGCTGMGCACTGCAGATTTTGGGAAGCACATGTGAGCATCTGCTTTCTGCTGAGAGCAGAGAGAGCAGAACCTCCCTCTGCATGTCACAGCTTGGCCACACTGGGGCTGCCTGAGGCACCTCCTGGTTGAGGTGACACRGAGGGGGTTATCACTTCTCAGCTTTTATAAGGAAGCTTTCACTAGCAACAAAAATGGAGCCAACTGTAACCTAGGAAACTGTTGTGAAATAACCACAGAGCAACTGAGCACTACTGCTGCACATCTGCACACACAYCAACATGTGGAGATTGCCCTTTGAGCTAGCAAAAAGCCCGGGTTTCTCACTAATGAGCTTTTAAAGGGGCTATCTAAGAGATGGGAGCTTGGCCCATGGGTGCTCAGTGCAGAGCAGGAGGTGTTCTCTGTGTAGCAGAAATCACCAGCTCAGCTATCTTCTAAAAATGGGGCTCCAGTGAAACATGACAGCAGCTCTAATTCAGGGCCTTGGACTTATTTTCATCTTACCTGTGAGGTTTACAAGCAGTTTTTCAAAATTTATATTACAAACTACGCATTCCTTAGAAAAACTAYGCAACCTTAGAAAAAGCACTTGACCCAGAAAGAACATGTTAAATAGAAGAGCTGTAAGAGAAAGAATGGTTTATGCAGGCTGCATGCAAAAAGAAATGTCCATAATGCAGTTGTACTCCTTTAAGCAAATTTCCTCACTTTTAGATAGCTGTGGGTTTTTTTTTTGTTTGTTTTGTTTTTAGTTGTTTTTTTTTTCCAATTGCAATTGGTTCTGAATTTTAAAGCTTTAGGATGTTCTCTATAAGCACACCACCCCCATCCCTAATTTCAGACTCCCCCACCTGCTGCTCACCTCAGTAGTCCTGTTAAACTTAAGAGAAGCTGAAAAAAAATTCAGAAGCACTTCCCAGTTCTAAGAAGGACTCAGTACTTCTAGGATAGAAATATCCCAATGCCTGAGATCAGATAATCTGTAAATTCTTCAATGTCATCAAGTAATTCTGAACCTATATACCTTTGCCACACACAATCTCCATTCCACAGTTAATCTTTGTCTCATATGTTTCCCAACCAGCAAAAGCCTTTTGGAAACACACAAATTTCTGGCAACTTCACTTATGAATGGGATTATTCCTTCTATTCAGTCATCAGTAACAGATCCTATCCGAATGATTGCCTATCACACAATGATAGAGGCCAGAATCAGTATTTGCATTTGAAAGGCCACTCCTTTCACATTTTTCTCAGTCTCTTTGCCCTCCTTCCMAAGGTGTCCAAATAATACTAATTATTTGAAATGTATAAAACACAGAAATTTTCAGTTACAATGGCTGCAATCAGAAAAACAGATACTGAAGGTTTCTTACAACCAAATGAAGAATAGGCTTTTATAAGACTCTCAGTAAATGCAAGAGAAATTGTGCTAAGTTTGGATCTGTTTTTAAACTTCTGCCCGTGCATTTTAATTCTTAGTAATACAATAAACTCTGCAATTTTACACCAAAGACCCACCTCAATGCTGAATATTGTTAAGAATACAAAGAACATATGAACATGGCATATTAATATTGTCAGGAATACATGGCTCTGGGATACTCAGTGCATTTAATTACTGTACTTGCTGAACTTTTTGAACTGTGGTAGGAAAATAGATCAAACAACAGGCAAAAAGAGTTGAGTTTTTAAGACCATTTCCTTCAACTACTTTTATACTGTAATACAAGAGAACAGGGAATTGTTTGAATAAAGATTTTATATACATATAGAGCATCCTGGGATTTATTTTTTTTTCTAATGAAGCTCAGGGCTGATTATGTATGAAAGTCAAATTATTCTCTCAACCAACAGAGGATGGTCTCTGCAGATCAGAATATCAACAGAGAACTCTGGTAATATTCTTTAGTTGTCAAAGACTACATTATACATGGGCTGCAAATGAATGGATTTCAGTTCTAAATTCAGACACTCTTTCCATTCACAATTAAACTCATTCTGAAAAGGACAAATATCGACTATTCACTCTCTTTCTAAAATTATCTGAAAACTTCTCTGGTTAATGACATACAGCCTGTAATTCCTCTAAAAACCTGTGAAAACCACAAGTTCTTTCTCATTCCCATAATTAATAAAACCAAAGGGATGGACCAGAGTTTATCAGAAACAATATCAACATACTCAAGGCCTTGGATTCTGCCCACTTGTGATACATTGCCAGTGACTCTAAGAAGATAAGTGTACATATTAACTATGCCTGTGCAGCTGAGTCAAGGCTGTATATGCTAATATGACATTTTCTTAACTTTTGACTTCCAAGCTCTTCATCCATAATATTTTTCTAACAGATTTTGAAAAGGAACTTATTTATCTGTGGAAAAGCTAATGTTCTTTCAGGGTCTTGGTTATGATTACTTGCTCTTCTGAGGCTAYACAGTGTCAGGAGAGCTTAGCCGTAAATGTTGAGGATCACAGACACAATAATATGTAGAAATAATCTCTACGATGAATTTTCTTCTGCATACAAAGTATTGCTTAGTTTATCAAGCTGTATTTGTGACTAGAATTACGTCATGGATTCAACACACGCCTCACTTCAGTGCCATGCTCTATGCACCAGCCCTCATTTTGTTCATGAGTGTTTTTCAACTATARTTTGACCAAAGGCTTTAAAGAAATTCAGTCAAAATGTGGTTCCTCTCAAAATGCCCTTGTCTTTCCTCTTTTGTAGCCAGATACAAAACAAGATGCTGCTTATTGGTTCAAATGAAGGAAAGAAGAMTATACATAGAAACTTCCTTCTCTGCTTTGTAAAATTCATTTATCTTTTATAATGGATCCTTCAGACTGCTTGCAACTTAGAAGCAAAATGTGACATGCAGGGAACATCCTCGTCTTCCAATGCTCTAAATGTGGGTCAGCTTTCACGGGAAAATTCTATTCTATTGAATGTCAGATTATGCAAAATGCAGATTGAAGAAAAAATAATAAAGCTTATCTGAACGAAAAGGAAGAGATCCTGCTTCATGGCACTCATTTCTATTTCTGCTTATCAGTTTATGTCTCTGTTCTGAACATTACATTTGTCCATGTGTTGGACAATTCTGAAKTACTTCCTATGCCAGTCCTGCCTGGCAGGGACACATCAAGGTGACCCTGTCTAGACAGGGCTGTTGGGCAGCAAGGAGCTGCTGCCTTCCCACAAGATTTGGTCAAACTGCCTTACAAGACATTTAATAAGGGTGAAAGCAGATGACAAGAGCTTTTCCTTTAGCCTCTGGCTTTACTTGGCCTAGAGCAGCCTTTGAATTTACAAGGGCACCAGCTGCTAGAAAGGCTTAAACAGAGGCAGAGCTGAATAAAAATCTCCCCAGAAGGTGAATGCAGCCCTGGGCAYGCTGGGGAACAGACATGTTGTTGAGCATATGTCTAGGTCACAAATTCGAAACACCAGGATTTCAGTTTCCCTTGGGGAAACTCTGGACCCAGAGGGAAAATCTCCAGCTGAACTACCAAGCCCTTCTCTCCCCCTTCCAGCAYACAAAAAATAAACAAAACAATGCTCGCCTGCCAAGGGCAAGAGGAAAAAAAAGAAAAATAAAGGGAATGAAGTTTTTCCCTAGTCACATAAGGGTGACTGTGTATTCCTGTCCCAACACCCAACTAAATACAAAGTCCAGGTGTCTTTGGATGGCAAAACTTACTACAAGAATGGCCAAATTCAAAGTCCTTCTTCACTTTTGTAACACATTTTTACCTACACACACAAGAAAACCCAACCTCAAGTATGACTAAAAAAAAGAATTTAGTTCTGAAAAGGCTGTGTTGGCTCACAGGATGTCTGCCGAGGGAGCATGCAATCTGTGTGTCTCTTTTTATACTCTTGACACCAGAGGAGAATGGAATGAGGGAAATTACATCTGAAATAGCAAATGTAGGGGTTTTGAGTCACCACCCAGAAGCATCCTTTTATAGATGAAAACTGAAATCGTTTTGACAAGCAAAGTGTAGTTGGGTGTTCTTTGTATAATTTGACTTATCTGGGTTTTCTTTTTATAGATCCCTTTCCTGCCCACAATGGCAATTTCCTGTTTACTGCCTTTTCTAAGTATCACATCATTTGTTTTCGTTTGTAATTAAGACATTAAAAATTACAGCAGTGTTCAGTCATAAAAGCTGAACACTGTTACATGCTTCACTAGTAGAATTGTTTTGTTCTTAGAGACAATGGAGGAGAAAAGAGAGAGAGAAAGTAAAAATATTTATTTGTTGCATTGCAGCAAGTACRTTCTCTAGAATGAAAATAACCATGAATTTCTCAGTTCTGACTTTTCCATTAAAGGTCACTCCTATTTACAAGGGAATGGGAATTGTTATTTGTGACTCTTGGTTGCTAACGAGTTTAATGTGTTCTGCAAATATTTCTGTGAAATATGACATGCAATTTCTTTTTGTGAATGTTAGCACAAATAAAACTTGATGGAATGATATGTTTGCAATGGGAAGTGAGCAAGCCCAACCATACCTAAGATTAAAACACATTTATTTTTAAATTGAGTTACTATTCTGGAGAAAAAGCATTGTATAATATTACAGTTCCAATAAGAAACATCACCACTACCAGAAAAAAAACTGTCTTTCAAATTCAGCAATAATTAACTAACTCTAATGTAGAATATTTTCAATATTTTTAATGCTCTTATGTAACTCAGCATTCATTTTGAGAAAATAAGATAGAAGAAAAAGCAATGAGACTGTACCTGCACTGCTTTGCTAAGCTCAGTATATTGCATCTAATACTACTGGTTATTCAAATCCAATATTTGTATTATCATTTGTGAAAACAACTGATTYACTAATTGTGCAAATTTAATAACTGTGTTTTTGAAGTTATAGTGTGCACAAGGTCTCACAATCTTAGTACGATTCGGTTTTGTTTGGCTTCAGTTTTCATACATTGGTTCTTGTTAAACTCTTACATTATTAGTTTCAAAATCCCCCGATGGATTAGAAAATCCATTATTWCTGTCCCCAGGAAGGGGATCAGCCATCCCTCAATCTCTTCTGCTTACTTAAACGAATTGAGCCATCTCCATTTTTTAAGCATTTTTTTCCAGTTCTAAAACAAATTCTTTCAGATGATCCTCAAATTTTGAGCTGTTCCCAGTCAACTGTTCCCTTAGATATCCTTACATCCAAGATTCACCTGTCTTATGTAGRTTGCATCCTTCTGGGAGTGCGTGGGTAGTTGTATGTCCCTTACAACCCAGAGATCCATGTCAAGGTCTCCTCTTTCTTAAACGGAATTTATTTGGGAGGTAACTGCACAGCTGTGTGGGTATATTAAAGTACATTTGGTTTRTGATCTCAGTGGCTGAGAATGACTGCATCTTTGTTTACAGTTCCCATCAGTCTTTGTGTCATCCATCAGGTCCACGATGGGTCATTTCCATTTATCTCCAGATCACTGATTAAAATGTGGCTTTGTACCAATGTCTGTGAAAGTCCAATGAAATCACTCACATCCAGGATAATTTTTCATTGGCAGCAGCTTTTTGACATCTGTTCAGTACATTAGAATGTCATAAGTCACAAAGTCAACCCCCTTGCAATAAATCATAATATAGCGTTTCTACCCAATTACATTCATCAACCAAATCTGCCATGACGTCTAAGATTTAAATCAAGTTTGTTGACAAGAGTTTCTCTTTAGAAAGTCAAGCTGTCTGAAATTCATTACTTTCTTGTCCTTTGAGTTTTTATTAATTTAATTTCATTGGYATTTCCTTGTTTTTGTCAGGAATAGGTGTCAGCCTAACCAGCACTTGGGAYATCCTTCTTGACATTTTTAATAGGGAAAAGACACTATATACTGCAACARCAGCTGGCACTTCATCACTGTTGTTATTTCATTTTACCAGAATTTACCCTGCTCCAAGATTAACTAGAAGACTTACATCTGAATATGTACTATGGAATCTATCTATTTAGAAATATTTACACCAAGCACACATTTCTGCAGTCCTTCCAAGTCAGTAAAAGACTGGAAAGTCTGTGTACGAAATAAAATGCCTTAAGATATCTTTTTCCAAATACAGAGGTAAAATATTTATGATGCACAATTGGTAATTTTGCTGGCTAAAATTAAATGTGAGACCACCAGACACTTTCTTTAACAGTGGATGTACTCATCTTTGTTATTCTTATCTTTTTAATTTTTCATATCTCTAGAAACCATGGCTATTTATTTAGCTCAATCTCTATTTTCTTTCATTGATTTTCAATTCTTGACAAATACTAATTGATATTAACTGTCACCTATTTTTTTCTTTATCCTGTTTGTCATGCACTGCTCTCTAGCTCTGTTTTAGGTCGGCTTTAGATAAATTATAAGCCAAAGCTGCCTTTTGCCCTACTATGGTCAATAGAGAATTATGTTTCTCAAACAATTGATCATTACTATCTATTAATCCATTTTTAAGGGTTCATTCTTCATGTCAAGAACAGTTTACGTAATACTTATATTTCTATTTGAAAACATGTAACACCCATACTTCAAATTTAGCAATCATATCTTGTGAAACTATTTCTTCTTCACTGTGCTCCAGTGAGCAGATGATACATTTTGTACCATTTAATATTTATGTAAGCAGTCATGCTTGCAAAACCTAGAGAATAAAGTGCTTTAGAAGGCAGGATCAAGCGTGGTAGGTTTGGCCTGTGCATTTCAATATTATGATCACTTGAATATCTGCCTGCTCTCTGTTTGAAAATATTTGTAAACCAATTTCCTTGTTAAAACCTCTCACAATGCAATTTAAATGTTTTACTTCTCCGTCTTCCTAATTCAGCTTTTTTRGTAACTTCCATGAAGAATTTAAGCTCTATGTCAGTTACTGTCAGGACAACAGGCTGAGAAATCTAGTTAATACCTTATTCCCAATTAATGAAAATATGTGGAATTTATTTAAAAGGCTGAGAAGTTAAAGTTGCTTATTATAGCTGCTTAGATGTATTTTAATCTATATCTCTGTAGATAAAATAATTTATAAAGGAATTTAACTTTGTCTTCACTGGAGCTGAAGTGACTGAGATTACTGGAACATTGAATTTGGGCTTCCTGAGATCAGACAGAGCACACAAACCCAGAACTGAGTTAAAAGCTAATGCTTAGCATGAGAAATGTGTCTGCCATTACTCATCTGTGCTTAACCCTACCCTCTAGTAAAGACAAAAAGTGGAACTGTATATTTCCTACTGGGTATAGTATTTCTTACATGGCTAGCAAATATGAATTCTGGTAAAAYGCTTCCATTAATTCTGTGGGCGACAATAGGACCAGATATTGCAKCATTTCCCTGCTTCTGTAGGTAGCTGATGGTCTTTGGTAGAATTTTTTTCTCACTCATCATCTTTCCAGCTGTCCATGACCACACAGAAATCAATGAGACAGGATTGCAACTCCTTACCAAAATCCTTGCAGATCGGTGGTGACTCAGTACCATTTTTCAAAACTGTCTTTGAACAGACTACAAAGAGCTACACAATAATGTGATCCTGGAGCTATSTGAACTCAGTCTGGATGAAGCACAAGGATCTGTAAGGAGCAGACAGAGGAGTCTGACAGAAGGGTGGACCGGCTGGCATTTCCCAACTCTGCCATTTCAGAACCTCAGAAACTTATAAAAACAATCAATGGTTAAAAAAAATCAGTCACTGAGTGTGAGAGCTCATGAGTGTTTATGTATACCTAACAGGACTCACCTACCAAGAAATAAAAAAAATGTCCTTGATTTTGTAAGGCATCTTGATATGCAGGGTTTATAGTCATACTTACCCATGACCAAAAGCCACCTATCTCACAATCAATGCAGCTTCAGAACAATTTTGCTCACCTTTTGCTGCTCGGGGTATCATGACAGTGAGAGGGAGTTCATGACAGCATATTTCAAAAAAGTGTCAAAACTTTAGTCTGGTGTGGGACAGCATGCTATAAAATTAACTGTTAATTATGAAGAGAAAAAATCCTTGCCATGCTCTACCACAGTCCCACGCATGAGGGAAAGCACTGAGAACAGGAATGTGTTGCTGAACTTCCTTAACCTCTCCCATTTCTTAATCCAGCCTGAACCAAGCACTGTGGYTGATTGCTTTCTACAATCGAGGCTAATTTGTGCACTGAGCAATTCCTGCAGCTCTCTAGCTCGGCAGCTTTAGASACACAATTTCATCCAGCAACTCAGATTTCCTCCTCCCACTGCTCTGCAAGGCCCACACAGCAAGCAGAGACAATCAAGCAGGGCAGGTTATTTCTCTTTTAATCAATCCGAATGGCACAGAGAACAGACAATAATCTTCCTGCACACTGTGTTTAAAGGAAATTAAAGCTTTCTGAAGGATGAAAAAGATATACACTTTCCATCTGAATTTCAAGGATTATAATTATTCACAATTATATGCAAGTGTGATAAAAAAAGGAAACTTCCTTTGGTTTTAACAAGATCTAAATGGGAAAAAAAGCCCTGATCTGCTTGGAACTGTAAAATATATCTGAGATCAATGACAATTTGACTGGTATCAAAAAACAACTAACAGGTGAAAACAAAACAAGGAGCATCAAAATAAAAAGATTTTGCTTGTTTCAGTTTTGAACAACTTCAAACTATATAGAATGTCCCTTAAATAAGTTTCCCTTACCAACTATTTTCATTTGTGGTATCTGAGTTTCAAAATTCTCAATTTTGAGCTATGTTTGGATGACATTGTATCTCCAATTAAACTAAACACACAAACATTTGTCACTTTTGGAGAGAAAACAAYGAAAGCCCTTAAAGGTTCTGACTATGGGAAGAAACAATTTTACACAGCCACTGTCCCCACACTAATGCAACGAGGCTTCAGTGACCTATCCATTTGTTCTCTAGTAAGAAAACAAAATTTTGAAAGCATAGGACAGATTAATACTTTCCCCAGGTACCTGAACTACTGGATGTTGCCTATGACGCTATTTAAATTTAGCATCTTATTAAATGAAGTCCCTGAGAGATGAAGTGACAAGTWGAAAGTCCGTGATACGTCAGAAATAGTGGCACAACAGGAAAAGAGTTGACAGCACTGATGTTCTTTGCAATATGAGAATCCTTAATTTACAGCCACCTTGCATAGTTTGGTTCAGTTTGATGCCCTCAGCTAAGAAAAGACATCCTCAAAATTGCAATCTCATTTTTATGTGAATTTTATGAAATTCACAGTTTTCAGCCTTCAGTGTCATGCTAGAATTTTAAGACATTTGAACATTTGTCAAATGCATTATCTCAGCCTTGCTGTACTGCCCTATACACTAAGGTGTCCATCCTAAAGCTGATACTGTAAGAAAGCTTCTGCTTACATATGTAATACAGGTAGCACTCTGTCTCCATCACAAAGAATGTGCAAATTTTCACTTCAAAATGTTCCTTAAAGTKGATCAGTATTGCTTCAGACATAAACAGTACTGGAAACAACTTTGGGAGGAGATATTATACTACAAAAATTGATATCTACTTTTTAGATGTTAAGTAATTAAGTAATTGAAATGTACTAGTCATTAATTGAAGCCAAGGACATCTTTCAGTTAGTTTCAAAACAGTTTTTTTCCAGTTTGGTCTTCAGTCTCATTTTTGTTTTTTTTTCCTAATGAAAGATACAGATATGTTGATTTTGCAGTTTTCTCAGTTTCCAGGGTCATTTAAAGAATATTTTCCTTACCAAGTAACAGAACACTAGTTTGAGGTCCCTCCCTCTTTTTTGGCCTTCATTAGTTGTAAGGTAAAGTTATTCCTTTCCTCTTAGCCTAGTCCAGAAATGTATGTGGGGAGACAAGAAWGAATTCAACACTGTTTTCATATTTTTTCTCATAGCTGTTACAGGGTTTGATAAAGACCTCTTCACGGTTTGATGTGATTTATTTATATGTCTTTCTTTGAGAKTTGCTCCCACTGAGAAAGAAGGAGGAAAAAGTTAAAATGGGCACAGTGAAGCTGAAGAACACATTAGGAATTAGAAGTCATCTGACTTTTGTAAGAACAGTCTTATCCATTCAAATGCTTTCTTATTTCATGCTCTATTATGTACATGCTCCCACTTGGTCAAGCTATTTGATTGCTGTTTCTTAATGATAGTAAAAATGGGAGAAAACAAAATAGTTCCAGCAGAAGCACTAACCTGAGCTGTTTATTTATTTTTTTCTAGCAAAATGAATCCACATCTGCAAGCTGTTTATTTATTTTTTTTTCTAGCAAAATGGTTCCGCATCTGCCACTTCTTCCATAGGAATGTCAATTTGCAGGCTCACAGATCTGCTAATGACACCATTCTGCTATACAGGAAAAGATAACAAAAGGYGTCCTGTCCAAACATGTAAAAATTTATCACCACTCGTATTTTGTAGGTTTGTATACACTGGACTTCAGTGATTTTCATACCATAAACTTTGAATTTTATAAGGCTGCAAAAATAGCTGCAACAATTTTATAAAATTTACCTACCTAAACTATTGACTCAAAAGTGTTTGAAGAATTTTTGAGATGTTTTTTCTCCACAGCACTTCTAAGCGAAGGTGACAAACAACTCTCAATTGAGTTTGGGATTTTTGATAGTAGATTTCCAGTTTCATAGAGGCATTGCAGGTCCCAACAAGCAGCAAAACTCATCCATCATTCTAAAGGGCCACTGCTGGAAGCTCCCAATTCCTCTCTTTCAAATTCAATGTCTTGACATGGGCTAAACCYATGAGTGATGCTTTGCAATCATTGCAGTCTTGCATGATTGAATCAGGGAGCATTTCCTAAGTGTCCTGAACTTCAATGCCAGCACGATAGAGAATGGACTTCTCCTTCTCTCCCCTTTTAAATCAAATATATTATAGGCAACTAAGACCTTCTCAAAGCAATCTATTGTTTTCTGCTCAAATAGTGCACTAAGTTTTTAGCAGCTGACAAGTCAAGAATGTGAAAAACATAAAAGCCTGACACTTCCCCCAGCATATCTAAGAAAAGCTGACAGAAAACATAGCTGGAGGGTTTGGGTGGAGCAGACATACCCTGTGTGACTCTGTCTGACTTTATTATCTACCAGATGGGGCTACGTATCACTAGATGTTTCTGTTGTTAAGCATTGATTTTGAAAGTATATGCTCCTTACTGTAGGCTTGAAGATTTAATTTGCTCTAGTTTTTCAACTGTGTTGAACTATAACTCCATTAGATTGCCTAGGAGAAATTTCCATAGGTCTGAAGAGCTGTCTTTTAATTTCCAGCAGGTATTTTTCTAGCCACAAGCTAAGCATGCACTATAATAAATAGTATTAGTAATAACAATAATTTTCTGAAGATGCACTGGAACACCTACCTCTGTTTCTAAGACTAAAAAAAACACCACAAAATTACTGCTCATGCTACATTTAGTATTTACAACACTTCCCAGCCACAAGGTTGAAAAAATATACTTCTTCATCTTAGTCACATTGCTCCAAACATTCTTTTAAATGTACAGATGTCTTTTTAATGTTTGATACCCTCAGAGATAATTATTTAGCTATTCAGATTGGTTCTCTGGTGGACTTAAACAAAGCAACACCCCTATTACTACTACAAGAAGAAGAATAAATACAACAGTGATTTTTCTCTGGGTGGTTTATTCAGGCTCTTTTTCATGCTAGTGAGACCCTTAAAATATCCCAGACTGGTCCATTAGTGCTAAAAATAGTGCTAATTTGATTGTCATCAATTGTATGCAGAACAACTTAGAAATCATTGTTAAGTCCCCAGCTGGGTAATGAACTGAGCTCCTCATTTCTTCCCACCAGAATCAACCTCCCTGACTATTCTTTTTCTGAGGTACAGTTGGTGACAAAAGGATATTAGCATTCTCTTAGTCTTCTTTCTCAAAGGAATAATATGTGCTTTCATCTACCAAAGAACCTTTTCTCCTAGAAAGGTTGTGGGAAATGGTTTCAGTAGAACCTTTGTATGTTCAAAGACCAACTCATGAAGCTGCTCTCTGTGTTTTCTTGCAAAAAAATGAATGGATATGTGAACATTGCAAGTGCTACTAGCAGGAGTTGCAGCCTACCCTAAAGATACCACCTTGCTCATTTAAAAACTGTGCCTCATAGYTTTAAAACCATATCTATAAATTCATACATATGCTGAGCTGAAACCTGTAAAGAGGAGTAAGAATTTCCTAAAGTACAAAACATCTCATCTTCTGCAGCTCCTTTTTTGAGTTTCCTCATTGGGAAGGTTGGCATTTCTACAGGCACGGAAATAGGCTTGTAAGGTCAGTGACTGGCATTGTGGAGAGATTAATTGAGAAATAATGAATTTCTACTGTATCATAAGATGCTTTAAAAGGCATTTCAAATTTAAATTGACCCAATTAAATAGACTTACTTATTATATATATATATATATATTCCATGTAATTTATTTTAAAACATTATGTTTGAATAACGTCTCTTTGATTTAGATTATGTTCTTTAATCCGACCTCTTTGCGGCACTGCAAGCTCAGCCTAAAAGGCCCTGAGTGTTTTCTGAGTTGTTCAAAATACCTAAGTAGAAAACTGTTTTCTTTGCCTCTTTATCACAATAATATCTTAAAATAATTATGACATCTCTATATATTTTAGCAAAAGAAGTACTCGGCAGGGGTAGCAGGGACTCAATTGTTATTTCCAGGTAATTTTCCTCCTGATACGATTCCGCCATTTTGATAKGAACAGTATTATTCTATCTAGAATAACCTATTGTGCCCATTGCATCACAGCTGAGAAATTAAACTTTTCTACTGCTGGAATCTAAACAGATGTGATCTGGCTTGTCTAGGTATTACCCACAGAAATAAAACACTTAGTATTGTACAACAGCCTATTACAGTGATAAAATGGTGCAATCCTGATAAAGATATAGAAAAGGAAAAGAAACATTATTTCACTGTGAGAGTGTTTTGTGGAAAGCAAGCAATAAAGCCACATTTATTTTATGTGCTATAATTACTGGATAGTGGAGACTGCACTTTTATATTTTTTAGATCTCTGTCATCTCTAACTTCCTCTGTGTATGTGTTTTCTTTTGTCAGGTTTTTTTTTTGTTAATTTTTTTTTTTTTTTTTTTTTTTTTTTGCTCTGTAAGCTCCTTTCTTGAGATTCTCTTTTATAAATTATTTTGGTTTCCAGTGGTGGGCCTCCACTTTTCTTTGGAAACCTCTACTGGGATCAGCTCAAATAGCATTTTTACATAGGTAACTAAAAATGGTTACACTCACACAAAATGTGAGTGTAAAATGTGAGTGCAAAATGTGCACTCACACATCTAGTCACACTTCAAGCTATCCACACGTATTTAAAAATGCTATGACTTGGAAAGGCACCCTCAGAGGWGTAAAAAATGAGAGGCAAAGAGGGCTGGGTAGAGGAACAAAGTTCTGGGAGATCAGTAAATGTGAAGACATGGAAAAAGACAGAGCTCAAGGCTAAACTTCACCTGTGTGAATGGCATTGATGACGAATSACAGAGGCTCCTTTGTTTTACTGCTTGCATTCAGAGAACAGCGCGGGGAATGTCTAGGCAAATGGAATGCTTGATGGATTTTTGATAAATACAGTTCTTTAATTTAAGGATACAATTTAAAAATACACTTTAAAATGTGTATTTTGAAGTATTATTTTGAAGATTTAGTAAACAGGTGTGAATATGTACACTTCCCTCTTTTGTTTCTCTTGACCAGCTTTTGAGACAGATTGGGTGAGACAGATTTATATGTTCTGGACTGAAAAAATTCAGTACTGCAGGGAAAACCCCAAATGTCTGGGATACCTTAGGAGCTTAGGCTCCAGGTGAAGGAAATCAGATGAAAATAAACCACACACATAGAGCTCTGCATATTTAATCTGGGGAGATTGTGGCCCAGGACTGGAAGGAAAATACTGGGGAGTGTGGGGTCCAAATGGGAAATGTGTCCCATTTTGCACTCACAACACTGGCCACTGCTGAGGATCTGCATGGTCCTGAGCTCACAGCTCATGGACAGTGATGACAATGTATAGCCTTCTTATCTGAATTAATAACAGCAGCAACAGCTTTTTTCTTCTAGATTGCTCAGCTAACAGAAGAAAGAGGAGATGAGCTTAGGTACAAAACCTATTCAACTCACCGCATTGGATGAGTAACAAACAATTGCTGATACTTCAATTTTTTCATCAGAATATCCTKCTAATATGGCAAAGCATTAAAACACATGTATCTTTCCTAATATAAACCATCAACTACTTCCTTATTCATATTCCTACATTTGGTATTGATTGTAGTATCTGTGTGTCATTGCCATATGAATCTCATCACACCACATTTCTTCACTCTAGTTTTCACTAAGCCATCTTTCTCCACTCATATCACAATTGGAACTTTTAACTCCATTTTGTAACTAATAATACAATCAGATGTGTTTTTAATAAACGTCTGCCACATATTTAAGGCAATAATGAGATTGTTCATAGGAAGACTGAACTTCTTTCAGTCTTTGCCCTAAATTCATCTTACTGATACTTGGGCAGCATGTTTTATAACCAGACTGCACTTTTTGCACTGATGACTCACCAGAGCAATGAATGCTTTCTAAACATTCAGAAGTTATCTAAGACTTATGGTATTAATTTCTTGATATTCCCTTTCCACAGATCCAGAGCTACTTTCCAGTAAGATTTTAATATCAGGTAGTCCTTTCATAATTCATGGCACAAATAGCTAGCATTTAAAATAGGTAAGATTAAGGCATTTGAAAATAATKCTGCTAATACCTTATGCATGTATTTAAAGAATCTAATGTATAAAGAAAGTAAGGGGGAAAAAGTCCCTCTTGACAAACTTCATAGTCCTTACAAGCATCTTAAGCTCCATTTTAAGACAGACAAAATGAGGTATAGATTACCTAAGGCTAAATGTTTAAATGTGAGCATCTGACACTAAACACCTGTTTTCACATTTAAATTTCAGGGCTATGTGAATTAATAGTTCCCAAAAGAAGACATTCCTGCAAGTAAATTACTCTCAGGGATACCAAATATCTTATTTTTGTTTCCTTTTCTCTTGGAGATTTTTTTGCTATGCCACAGTTCCCAGTGGTACTGTTTTACCACACAGATCAGGGACAAGCCATCTAATGTGAAAAATGCWTTGTAAGCCAAAGTGACAAATATCACCAAGAAGATATTGACAAATACCTACTTATTACAATAGTGAATAACAGACTATCATATTGTTGTGCCACCATTTGGATTTTAGTGMCTATTTTAGGCACTCCAGTGAAAAGATGTCCCTTAGCTACTTGTCAGTTTTATATGTTAACTGCAGCAGTAGCAGAAGCCGAAAACTTTATATCGGGGCCTTTATTTTGAAAACTAAACCCTATTTACTCTTAACAATTTTCCTCTTTTGGTTAAAAATTTCAAGATTTAAAAGTATAAAAGAAGCACAGAAGAGAAGCACTAATACGAACTCTTGATTCTAAAATAATGAATGATTCAGTTAAATACAGTAATAATCTGAAACTATCAATGGCTTAGATAATGTAAGAGTATTCAGGCATTCTGAAGGAATACAACGGGTATGCAATTTTCTTCTTTTTCTGGTGTGACTRTGAAAATGGACAAAAAATGCATAGCTATATTCATTCTACCCCCAGGCAGCCCTAACTGTGGTATAAAAAAGAAATCACGTATGGTAATAAGTATCAAACAAATGGTACCATAAAAGCCTATCCATTTATATTAAAATCCTTTCTGTGATCTGAAAGAAAGTAATGAAAACCCCAGAAAATACAGTTTACAAGCCTATGTGAGGCTTGAGAACATTTGTCACRTAAGCTCAGACTCATCTATCATTAGAGGTCAGCAGTGAAAAAGAAAACAGATTCCCAAAAGGCCCAAAGAAAAATGTTCTTGAAACAGCAAGGTCATGCAGCAGCGTGTCCTCAAGAAACACTGAGGTCTATCACATCAAACAAGGGCAATGTGTGTGCCAGTGAAACCTGAGAGATGGTAGAGGGCAGCCTCAGCGTGGAGCGCTGAAATTTTTCTTTCTGGATACATCTTGATGACATTCTCCTTTGGTCACTCAGGCTAAGGCCAAATCCAATTCCTTTCCTACTTTGGCTGGCTCTAATTCCTTTCCTACTTATCCTCACAGGTGACAGCATAATTTCAGTGGCAAAAATAATTTGCCCAGCAATGCAAAAACCCCATGTATTATGAAACGCAAAAAAAAAAAAAAAAATTAATGAAATGACAACATTTGCTGCTAGTGGAGAGTCCAGCACAGGTCTTAACACCACTTAAATACTCTTTTCATCTTCATGCTAAACCTTCTACTCAGGAGAGTAATCTCATGCAAAAGCATGAGAAAGCAACTGTATTATTCAAAAGGAACTACACAGAAATTCTGAAATATAATATTCAGAATAGTTTATAATGACTAAGGTTAATGTTGGATTTATCTATATGTACTTAACCAAAGGCCTCATTCAACTTCCTGAGAAGGAAGTTCTTCACTGAGAGCTGCTGTACAGGCATGGCCATGGCCCTGCTTGCTGCCTCAGGTCACTGTTCCTCTGTTTAGACCCACRTGCTCTCCTGTGTAGAGTGAAATCACCTCACTGAAGGACTGAGGCTCCTGGTTTACAGTTCAGCTGTGTTACAAATGAGCAGAGCCTTTGTGGAATGTCAGTTACTTTTTATTAAATGCGTGACGCACAAAAAAAGCCAACAGATACTTGATTAGAAAAAATTCTTTGAGTGCAATCGTATTTGCTCTTGTATACCYTTCCTTTAAAACTGAATGGTTCACCTGTGATGAAATTGTGAGGACATCCTCAGCCTCAATAGGTTCCTATTGAGGAATATCTATTTCCACTGAGGAAAATGGTCAGAGGCATAGAACTGTCTGGGCTTTTATAACCTTTCACTTTTCTGTGGCATAGACTCCTGATCCACTTTGACAGGTTAATACACATCACTTATAGGCAACGTCACCCCTGCTAAGCTAACTGTCTTGCACAGAAGCCAACCTATGGCCCTGAATCAATTCTTTGCAGGGWTGGAAGACCTGAAATTGAAGACTCGTTCTTGTCTATCCTGTGCCTGTGCTTCCTGGGGCTCTCGTCCCACACAATTAAAACAGAGAAAAGAAAGAAACAAGTAAGTAAAGACGCTCTTAGATTCCCATGAAAGAAATAATCCTCAGCATCAGTCAGAACTCAGAAACTGATTGTAAAGAGATTATCCAACCTAAATACCCTTTCTATGAGCCATGAATTTCTTTTGGGTTTTCTGTTCTTGCTTTTTGGATGTGTAAATTCCAAAATTAAATTCTCCTAAACCTTGTTTTTGTGAGATTTCAGCCATGATCTGCTTCTTAATTATAGTTTGCTATTCCATGTTGCAGTCAAATATTCCTCTTCCACTTTTTCTTCTGTGTTACGTATTTGTTCTGGTACTTGATTTATAGCTACTTATTACTATCACTTTCCCATGTCAAACCACCTTATTTTGGCGATTCCTAGCTAAGCAGGGTCAGGCAGCTTGAGTCTCTTAGATAACCATCAATAATGCAAAATAAAGTATGTGATGGACAAAAATTAAACTAGATCTAAATATATTGACATAGGCACTAAGTGCTTGGCATCAGCATTAGCGTGGCAGTACACAAAGCATCACACAGTTACATTACCATAAGTAGCAAAGAAGATTAATGTGTTTTATCTCTTTATGTCATCATGCAGAAAATCACATCTTAATCCTGCTTTCTGTGTGGGGTAAGAATATACTGTCAATTACTAATGCTTCTATTCTATTTCTTACACATTTGCTGGATTGCTATCAGTAGTAATACTGTAATGCTTATTTAAGATTTTCTCCCATAAAAAAGCTGTTCATTCAACCTTCTCATTATAATTAAGCTCCATGCTTTCCCCTCACTTTCACCATCATACAACTCCTATGTCTTCCCCTGTTAAACCCAGGCATTTCTCATATTTATGTCCTCTTCTGAGCCTTCATAAAATCTTCACCCTACTCTTCTTCCTGACTGCTGCCATACTCATTCTCATTCCTCCTCCCATTTTCATTCCCTTTGGCCTATTTGAGCTTTAGATTTTGTTCAATCGTCTCTAATCTGCTGTCATTCCTTTGTTTCCACAACTCTGTCCTCTCTGTGCTCTTCAGCTTAAGCAACTTTTTGAGCATCTTCTTGGCTCTTGTTATTGCGTATAACAGTTTTAGCAGTTCTAAGGATTTTGTTCTTAACTTTATTTCCTTCTCCTTGTAGAATATACTTTGGGTGATTTAATCTGTAGATGTATATTTAACCTGACAATAGGCCTCCTTCTGTACTACCTACTTGCCTTTTCCATACACACTAAATTTTTTATATATCTCCAGTCTTCCTTTGCTTTCCTAGCCATGCCATAAATATGTTTAAATTAGAACTTTTTATTTTTCTCCCTTCTGTATCTTTTGATTTCTGTGAGCAAGAGAACTATATTTGGATAAGTAACTTGGTACTCACCATTCATTTTTACCTCTTTTATTTCTTTGTGGTGCTTTGAAGTGTTTTTCCTATTCATATACACATCTGGAAATGTTTGATGAGAGCTGTGCTGGCTTGTGTTCTGGTTAATAAAATATCCCCTTTTCTTGCTTCCATTCAGATTGCTACTGCAGAGATAATTTACCTAACCAGTGACTTTAGTTATGTTACTCTCCCTGTGCATTCTCCTTCACCTTTTTTTCCCCTTCACATATTTAAGCAAAAACAGCCTGTCATCTTTGAAAGACCTTTCACAGACTATTGTTTCTTTACATACCATCAGTCATTCACCAACACAAAATATTAGTTCCCATCCTTATCAGCCCACTGTGATGTCAGCCTCAAACATCTAGTATTGCTTTCTACCTTAGTGCACTTCCAGCTCAGAAAAGCTCCTGATAAATGGCCACAGAGAACTTCTTTGTCCAATTTCACATTATTGACAGTGAAGCATCTGCTTGCTTTAATGCCTACCTGCAATAATACTTGAGAACAATTAGGACACTCATCTGTTGAGATTCCTATTTGCTGTTCTGTCATATCATTTCCCAAATACCTTCACTTCTCTGTTTTCTTTTGTCCTGTCTTTTTATTACTGTTACCATTTTTTTAAAAATATGTTTCAAAGTGGTATTTGTTCCTTGGCTATTACAAATAAATTGCTCAGCAAAAAAAACCTGGCATGTCTGAATACAGGTATGAGTTGTTACCAACACCACATTTAAGGTCAGAGGGAGAATAGAATTAGATTAATGAAGTTAAGAATTTCAAACTCAGTATTACACTTCACTTTTTCTTAATGCTAGTTAATGTTTAAAGCTCCTTTCGAAACAGTTTAATGCTGCAACCCTCCAGAAAGTGGTTATTAAAAAAATGCACAGAAATAAACTTTTACATTAAGATATAAACTACATGCAACAAATTAGAGTTTAGTTTTAAGAGAGATGTACTTAGGTTATGGGGTAAAAAAAACAACAAGTAATTTTTCTGCTCCCTTTCCCATCCGTTCTTGAAAAATTCTACTGAAGATACAAAGTAGTTATCAGCAATTTCCAAAAAAACCTCTTATTCCAATACTAATGTCTTGGCAATTGCCTATCACTATCCTTAGTAAGCCTATAGGAGACATTGTTTAAAATCTATAGCTGTACACTTAGAAAAATCAAAAACTTTCAAAAGCATCTTGACACACACTGGTTCTTCACCCTGAATGACCACACTGAGATGCCCAAGACGCTTTCCAACCAGACAACAGAACAAAAAGCACAGAGGTCTATAATTAGGTATAAATCCTTTGGCTGAATGAAAGGCTATTATTGAGCCTGAAAATGGAGTTTGGAAATCCAGAGTGCTGTATGTGCAATGCTATACATTATAACCAAGAACATTAGGGAGTCTATTATACAGAGGCAACCACACGCCCACACAATAAAAGCGGTGTGCTCGTGTTGTCTTCCCTTTGTAAAGCTTTTTGGAAAAAATGATAATAATAAAAACATACAGAGCAATTTTGAGTCAGGAATTCAAAGGCTGCAAAATCATTATCTGACACAGGGAGAACTATCGTATGGAAAATTACTACCTTCAGTATTACCTTGAATGCTTGAAATGCTTTATAGAAAAATGAGAAACATTTTTTCCTTATTACTAAGCTTTCAAAAAAAGTTTYGTATGTGAAGTACCATTCTACTAAAAAGAGGTGCACTTAGCTCTACGGTGTGCCAAGCACTCAGATGCTCAGACAACAGAAAGTATCAGCCATTCGCAGAAAGTCCTGGGAGTCTGGCTTACAGTTGGAAACTTTGTATCCAGAATTTAGAAATGGCCTTTAATTTGATCATCTTTGTGAAAAAGGAAGACTGTAAGTTTAATTAGTGGAGCTAATGACTGAAATTTYAATTAGTAGTAAATAATCTTGTCACAATTTCTCAGTAGTACAACAAAATTATCTCTAGAAAACATTGTGACAAGGACACATTGTCATTTCAGTAGTGGGCCACATGTTTTGCAGTTTTCCCAGGCATCTCTACAAGTCACTTTTGAGCCATGAAGACTGAACAAGCATCAGAAAAGGAATGGGGGAAAATAATCAGACCTGTTTCAGTTAAAAAATTTCTTTTAGTGGAAAAGAAAAGTCTATATGAGTTTTTACTTTCCTTGTTTCCAGCCCATAACCTTTAGAAAATTATTTCTAGTTCRGCTTTCCCTTTTAGATCTAAGGCAGTAACTACAGGGCAGGTAGAATAAGAACATCAGCCTCTCCCCATCAAGAGATCCAAATTACAATTTAACTCACAATTCACAGATGAAATTATAAAATGAGGATCTTAGACAAGTTAAGTAAATCTTTCAACTATGATAACAACATGTTAGCAAAAAAAAAAAAAAAAAAAAAAAAAAAAAAAAAAAAAAAAAAAAAAAAAAAAAAAAAAAAAAAAAAAAAAGCAGAAAAGAGCAAGAGAAAAAATATCCATACTGGAGCTGGATATTTGGATTCACAAACTATTATTGGCTTTAAGTTAATCAAATTAATGTATCATGTTTTTCTTGTAGTGGTGGTGTGCCACTTTTGAGTGAGTGAAAGGAAGCTGGCAGGAGTGTTTGGGACACTGCAGCAGCAGATACCATTTTTACTATAGTGCACTCTCCCATCCCTTTATGATACCTTGAGGGCTCAGCCTTCAGCTGGTATTGAGTTCTCAGAGGCACAGGGCTCTGAGATTTTACTGTAGAAACTAAAACCCCTTCTGTGTTGTTGTTGTTTTGGTTTTGTTTKTTTGTTTTTAAATATTAAATACATTAAATATTTTAATATGCATGTTGCTCAGGTCTGAAATCTCAACGCTGTCCTGCATTTCGGGGGCCAGATCTTCAGCTGCTATAAACTGATATAGATGTTCTGTTTTCAGTGAAGCAAAGCCAATTTACATCAACTGGGAATTGAAACTACATCTGGTAAAGCATTCCTGGATCTTGGAAATGTAATAAAAATTAATATTAATTCAACAAATAGTTACTGTAGATAATTAATAACTGGACTACTTACAAATTTTGATCTGTCAAGTGGAGAAGAATCTATTTCAGTTCTATATCAAATAAGCAACCAGTTTCAAACAAGAAATATTTCTCCTTGAATAAATGTCTTTGTTTATTTTTGCTAAGACTCTGAAAAATAGTTTGAAAACGCTCTACTATACAAGATCTAGGAAGGTAAATTAAAGTACTAACTGGTGGATAACTTTTAATACAATTTTCCTTTTTGCTCACATGTACCCTTCTGTGATTATATGGTTGACATTTTTCATGAAACATGCTGAGGCCAGAGTGAGTATAGCTTTATGAAATTAAACAGAATATTGCAGGCTATCACTTTCTCATTCAGTCCACAGGAAACCCCAAGCTGCATAGAAAGCAATGGTAAAAGACAGAGCACTAAATCTGATCAGGCACCTTCAGAATGGAAAGACTGGTTTGAACTCATAAGCAAAATGCAAATGGATACATTTTTTAATTCACAGCATTCCAAGTAAAAAAGGGGCAGTCTCTGACTTGGCAATGTGTAAGGTACTGTGAAAAGTGCGTTCTTGCTGAATGGATCAAATCATCAGCAAGAGTGAACATCTCTCACAATTAATTATATATATGTGAACCGAATGGAGGGAAACACAGCTTTGCTTTATCACAGATACTGYGCCTTCACACTCACAGGATGCAGAGTTCTTTTAGGATTAAGAGATTATTTATCTGTTTATTTATTTATTTTGCATTTCCAATGGTAGAATAGAATTTCTTATCTTATTTTGCATGCACTGCATGGGTCAGTATGGCATATGCTTTCCTATTTGGGAGTGGTTAATGACTTTCTGAATTAGTTYGAAGGCCTAAGGCAATGAGTGGATGGGTAGTAAATTTGACCAGTCATTAAATTGTCTTTTGATGAAAAGAAAACCCTCTAAGCCAAAATGGTTCTTGTGTCTCACAGGCTGACCCCTATACCGAAGTTTTTATGTAATAARTAGCTTTTGCACAATTCTGTGGGAGGAGGTGGGAAATACTCTTTTCACCTTGTTGCGAGCAGGTGACACATCCTGAAATCCAAACTGTATGCTAAGGACTGCTGCAAGTATGTTTCCAGTAAAAAAAGGGGTAGCTCTATTTTCTGTAGATTAACTTTATATTTACTAAAAAAATATTTGAAATTACCATTTAAATTCATCAAGATAAGTTCAAAATCATAGCAGTTTTTACTTCATTCAGAGCAGACTTCTTCAGTAGTACAATCTAACAGTTTTGAAAAATTTAGCAGTTGGTATGGGAGACACAATGTCCACATTATTAATGTTTCAGGAGCTTTATTTCAGGCCAGCTTTACTCTGTCTTCTGGGCTGAGCGCTCATTAGCAGCAGGAATGCATGATATAAGCTCCTGGACCTCATCCTTCAGTTTAATTTCTTCAGGACAAAAGGCCAGTTGATGTGCCCTGAGACCACRCTACGATGTGAATCAAAGTGCAGTGAGTAGGAAAAATCAAGAAATTTGCTTAAAATGGACTCTTCTGAAGTGAGAACACTAAGGCCAACACACATTATGATATTCTGAGATATTATTAATTTTAAACAATACTATTTCTACTCTGAAGTTTGTAACCCTTTAAAATAAGAATGTTCCCCTGCTGCTCCTTTCCACCATTATGCATCCTGACACTTTCTGAAGAGTTTTAAAYTGACCAAATACTTAAATAAATGAAAGAAATAAAGAAACATATTTTTGTGCTACAGCACCTTTTAAAAGCTTTCTGATATGAAAAAAACAGATGAGGATACAGAAAATTATGGAAGAGTTTGCATGATGTGCCCCAAAATCTGAAAGGAAAACAGTCTAATTCTTATCTTTTGACTGTGAACTAAATCTGTTTGTTCAAATAATTTTATCATCTGCATGAGCCAGGGGACCTACATTGTGATGGTATGGTTCACCCTCACTTTTAGCCACTAAGTGTTGGCCAGAGCACATGGAGAGCTGTGTGGATTAGTACATAAACCACCTGAAATTAGTACATAAACCATCTGAATTTGAACCCACTCAGATAGATAATTTTCTAACTACTTACTACACCATAACCAATGTTAAAAGAGGAAATTATACATATATTCTAATGAGATCAAAACTTCATTTAGCATCATAACTCAGCTGCCCAAACTCTACCCAACAGATTTTGTATAGAGCTTCCAGTTAACTMGTTCCAGGTCCATTGATTTATGCTAGATTCAGACAGAGATCCCATTAGATTTAGTTAAAGATTAATCTTCACTTAATCTTTTTCAGTTGTGTATTTTTATTGCTTACTTTGTTTCACAGCTTTTATATGAGACAATGGTACATTGCTCTACCAAGATGAGAAAACTGCAAAGGGCCCATACTGCTGTGTAGATATTTTGTGAAAARGCTCATCTAGGCACTGCACAAGGAGTGTCCAGTTATGACCAACATCAGTTACTTCAGAAGAGAGAAGAGACTTCCCATAATCCATTTTCCTGTGGCTCCGACTTATCCTGGCRATTTCTCTTTTGGCTTCTGATCCCATCTTTTAATCTTAGAAACTTTTTTCAAAGCAACCATAGATCAAACTTCCCTGATCCTAGCATTCTTCTTCAAAGAGAAAGTGAAATCTTTCTGGCAGATGTAGTTGTCTCTTCTTTTATATCTGTATATCTGTTCACCACTCATGTTTTTTACAGCTAGTTTAATTTTTTTTCCTCTCCTGCTGCTTGTTAAAGCATCAGGGTGCTGCCTGGCCTATGCTGGCAGTTTCATTGACGTCCATGCAGCTCTGCTTTCACCTTCTCAGAATCAGGCACATGACAAGTCCTTAAATTAAAGACCAAGAGCTAGAGCTCAAGGTTGTACAGCAAGGGCACCTCACCGTGTGTATTAAAAGCTTTTCTTTCTCAAGGAGAAGTGTGAATGCCGTGAGCATGAATTTTACTTCTGAAATGTTGATCTCCTTGATTGTGTACCAGATACCTAAAACTCCTTTGGACTTTGCTTTGCTAYTCAAACCTCTAAAACTACCTCACAYAGTTCTTATTCTCTCTAATTGCTTTGACAGATAACAATGGGGATGTTTTCAGCAGATTTATTCYATGTCACTTGTTCTAGAGCAAAAGGACAGGGATGATTCTGCTTCCTCAGCTATCTGAAAATGAAAAGATGTCASAAACTGATTCTTCCTCGACTGACCACAGCACCAGGTCTGCACTGCAGGGTCAAGGTATCTACATCTACAGAGGGGCTATACTTTGAAAAGCAATTCAAGCAAAAAATAGCTTATCAGTCACACAGTATTTTGGCTCTCAGTATATGATACAGGAACAGACAGATGTTTGGAAACTCCTTTTTGGCTTGAAACCCTATTATCTACAGCACCACTTGATGCTCCTAGATGGATGATCTCTTGGCTGACTCTGACTCTGGGTGGAACCGTGCCATCTGAACACATGTGCCATTTGAATTACTTGGACAGTATCACTAGAGGTTCAGTGCCAAGTGACTGTAGGTTTAGACAGGCAGCATACCTAATAGTGTAAGTGCTGGCTCCTTTGTAAAAAATCCTATTCCCTCTGACAGTGCTGAGAAATTGGCTTTACTTTCCATCCAATATGTGATTGCACCTGTTTGTGCTTACAGAGATCCTCCCCCTCCAGCCAAATCCTTGTAGAAATAAATGACCATTCAAATGGTGTTAGGCAAGGAGGTTCCTCATCCACCTAGGAAATTAAAACCMCCTCTATTTAGATATTAGTAAACTAAGTAAGTGTGTTCAAAACTGAAAGGTCTCTAGGGACTCCTCAATACAATTACAAATACTCTTTTGGTATGCCTGACCTCACTGTGGCCAGTCCAATTAAGTTAAACATTTTTAAAAAAACACTGCAGAGTATGGCATCAGGATGCCATTTAAGGAGCCACACCTAACATGCTGTCTACCTGTATTTATATCCATACTTAGCCATAAAATCTGGACAACTATCCAAATTATGTTTCATGTGYAGATAAGCTACCCAGAAGAGATGAAAAACTGCCAACAATTCAGAAAATGTTAGACTGCACAGCATGCTGATGGGAAGAAATACTGGCCAAATTGCTTATGCAGGCACAGTTCTGGGAATTTTCTGCTCTACAAAATAATTAGCTTATTAAATCACTTACTGGAAGGCAATCAAATACCAAACCCCAGCTTCCAGTGAGGACACAACAAAGCTAACTAGCGTAGTTACTATCACTTTGTTACCAAGGCTGGATATCTTGTGGCTGTATTTAGGTGCAGATTTTCAGGAAAAAAAAAAGTATGAAAGTGTGTGTGTGCTTTAGTGGAATAGGTTAAACACACACTAACCCTGTAGAAAAGAGTGCCTAACGTTACAATATAAAAAAATACCGGCACTTCTAGAAAACCTCTCCCTTTACCTCTCCCTCAAAATTTCAGATGTATCCAGCCTTGGATGATTTACAAACTCAGTCAGCTAATAGAGTCTTTGAGTTAGTTCTGCTTGGATCTGGAATAAAAGTCCCTAATTAATGATCAATAAGATGAATAGCTGAGGAACTTATTYAGGAAGAGAATGACTCTGTATTGATGGATATGGTACAAACCCAGCCTCTTCAGACAACAGATGGTTTCTTATTGCTGGCAAAGTTGCTGGAGAATGAGAGAACAGAGAAGATCTATGACTTAAATCCCTGGGAGTATTAGTAAAAGTRAAATCACTGTAGACAAATCCCTCTCACTTTTCACTATTGAAGGATGCGTTAAAAATGAATGCAAAAAGAGACAGAGACGCTCCTGTGTATGAGGCTGCTTCGTCCCTTGCAGGACTTGCTGAATGCTGCCACTGCCATCACACAGGGATCGATCGTGAGTGCCAGTGACAAACCACAACCACCGTGACATCGCCACACTTGGTGCTGACTCCTGGTGACACATGCCACCATAACAGTGGAATGAACTCCTGCTTCATGGCTGTGTGTCACCACCCCCCACACACAAGAGAGTCCAAAAGACAAAAACCAGATGTCAGCTTACGAGTTATTAACTTATAAAAGTAAAAACTGCTGGGTGAGCTAAGGTGAATTTCAACTTAATGCAAACTGGCATACATTACCCTAATTAAACAATGGGATTCTCAAGGAAGCAAGGAGGTTTTTTAATTAACTTGAGGATGCTTTTCCTGAGGAAAAGCCAAAAGCACTTATTATTCCAATGCAGTTAATTTTCAGAAAGATGTATTCYTTCTCTTTCCAAAATTATCAAGCATGGTTTTTAACCAATGACAGAAAAATTACAGTTCTGTTTTGGTTTGGGAGGATTTTAAGTCATACTTGTTGATTTAAACAACATTGTTTACACCCAAAGATTCAAAGGCAGTTAAAGGACTGTGCATAAGATATCCCATTATCAGCTAGAAATTCACTAGGAGTTTATTTTCTGCTTGCTGGTGGAATTTAAATATTACTACAATTAAATATAATTTTTTTTCAATGCATAACAATACAATTTCAAGCAATTCTTTTTCCACTTTGCTATGTTTTTATTCATTGCTCAACAACACTGCCTTTTGTACCTTTCAGGAATTCAAGGCACAATGCAGCTAATGTTTTGTACCTATTTGTTTTCCTGGGGTATCTCCACAGGGAACTGGGTATGTGGTATTGTTCCAGTAGGAATTTCTGTTTTGCTGTCTAAATTAACAGAAATTTATACAAGTGCTAAGGGAAACACGACCAGAGAACTGTCCCTCTGGAGGAATGGTAAGCAGCATGGTAGCTGTTTATTCCTTCTAAAATGMGCATCAGCAAAGGAAAATTTTTAGAAGTGATGAACAGAAAARTATCTTAATCTGTTCRTACACACWAACAGACACACAGACTCACATTTTAWGTATGAAAAATTGCCATCTTTGAAACAGACACAGTAGAATAATTTTTCAAAATGAGGATACTTCAAAAATCTTCAGCTTATCACCWCAATACTGTAAATTTCTACTATGTTCTAGAGAAAGAAACCTTGATAGGCAAGTAAAGAATCTGCTTTGCTTCTTCCTTAACTCTCTCTGTTTTACCCATAATCAAATAATAATCATCAGAAAGAAAAATGGACACCTAGAYAGAGATAATATGACATGGGATGGCAACTTCTGTAGCACCAAAGTAATTTAGGAACACAAGACCCATTCAGATTCAGAARGATACGTGCTTCTAAATCTCTTTGACGCTTTTAAACCCCTGCTGCTTTGGTTTTATTGTTTTAGTGGTACCCAGGCAATTCCACTCACTGCAATGGAATAATTTGTGATTCACAGTGGAGTACATGAGAGGAATATGATACCCTTCATCTCCACATGACAAAAGAACTTCCTCTTTTTCCAAGGGAGWGTTTTTAATTTAAATGGTTAGACTTGGAAAAGGGAGTATGGAACCCCTGAGGCTTTAAACTAGTTTCTTAATCTTGCAATTCCAGGCTTTCCATCTATAAAAACTGGAGTAATACTTCCTCCCACAGTAACAAATAGCCGYTAATGAAAGTGCCTGCTGCCTCCTGCCATGGGACAGGTGTCTTAATGACAGGGCCAAGAAAAGAAAAGGGATTTCTTACCAAAGTATTTGCTCATAATGCCTACAACAAATGCCATTCTGTAACTCAAATATGTCAYATATKCAACATGCAGGTTTGAAATGTGAATAGAAATACTGTTTTGAGGGTGTAGAACCACTACATTACCTGGCATTTAATTTTAGTATAATTTTCCAGTTCTTAATGTTTAGGGGACGTGCATATTTTCATATTTTTTCTATTAAGAGTTTTACTAAAACACACCTGGCCTGCACCAGTGAGAAATGTATTTATTAGCTCCTAACCCAAAGCAGATTCTTGTGTTACTTCAACTTTGAGATGCTGAAGTAACGTGATAGCCTCAGACTGTTCATCTCCTCCACCACGTTCAGCAAAAACCTTGGCACTCAGCCCTGGTGGGCACGTGGGGTTGGCTYTTGACCTGTTGGCATTGCAGCTTGTCTCTCTCCCTGGCACTGTCTCACTGAGGCATCCCTGAGAGGTATTTCTACTTAGACATCATAAACAATGTATAACCTAGAGATGCACACATCACATATATGAAAAGAGCCCCGTTAGCTCAGTAGTTATTGTCAAGCAGCTGGTATTTGGATCAGCTCTTTTTAGAGYCCTCTTTCTTTATTTTCCAGAGTGTTCATTGCCTCTGACAAGGAAGATACCTTCCTGCATGTCTAGCAACACCACAGGAGCAGAAATTTTAAGCACTCTCTGCTATCTGTCTGCCTCCCAGAGCCAGGAGAAACTGTAGGGGAAATACAGGCACCTTTTAGCATTGAAGGAGTACAGCRTTGTACTTCAATACTGAATTAAATTCTTCAACAAAGCAAACTGATAACCATTGAAACTTTGAATCTTGATAATTCAAAAGCTTCTTAAGAATTCCTATCAAGACTCCAGACAACAGAACAGAAGATATTTTGAAACACAGATGTTTAAAAGATCTTATACWCCTGAATTCAAAATTTTAAACCGGGGAAAAAAAAGCTTCATGTTTAGGTGCAAATGAAGCCATGAAGTAGGAGCAGAAATAATAGCAGGAAATCACTCTATCATCACTCTCTCTGGATCCTCTCTTTGGGAACTCTTCTAGTTAATCTTAAAATTCAATAACTTTCACCTACCTCAGTGAATCATCATTCTGCTTTATTAAATTCTTCTGTACTCACAAAATCCTATCAAGGTTCTCCTTTCATTTTAAATCTATCAGACTTCATTTCTATTCCCCACAGACTATTTTTCATGATGATAATGCTGAGAATTCTACATTAAGTCAGATAGAAAGAAAATGGAGAAATCCTCAAAATCAAGCAGAGTTCATCTTTGTTAAACTACTGCAATAACCTACTGTACACTTCAGCTGAATATTGTTTGTAATATCTTCCCTTGAGTACTGCAGTAGTGTTGGAAACCAGTACTTTAGCAAATKGAGCAGAAAATGGAGTATTTCTTTTGGCTCTACCTTCTACTGATATAATACAGTCTTATTTGTCTTTTTAATTTAGCTTTTTAAAAAGAAACACTACAGAAGGAGTATTTGCTGCACTGACAGATCCAGTATATAGCTACAGATCGTGGCACAGAAATTGCACCTAGCTGCTCCCCAACTAACTTAAAAAAGCAGCTCTTCCTCTCCAAGGATGTAATGGCAGAGGAGTAAGGGTGGTCTCCCCAGACATCTAGGGCAAGGAACAACACCTCTTATAAAAATTGGTTTTTTTGGAGGGATGAAGACATGCCAAAACACACTTTATGCCCTGTTCAGAAAAAAAGATTTTCCAGTCTTCTTAGTTAATGGAGTGGAACAGCTGTTAAAAAGCACCTTCCTACTGTCCAACCTAGGCCTCAAAATTCCTAAACATTGCATCTGATCACTCTTCTTTCYTGACTCTTTCCTTCCTTTCCAACAACCCAACCCCAGGGCCAGTATTGTGCACTGCTATTCAAGGGAAAGGGAAACTGGGCCATGGTCATACTTGGCACCACTTTTCCAGCTGATCGTGCTGCCTCTAGCAGGTCTTTCAYGTCTAGCCTTGTGCATGTTCCTATGATTAATAACAATCTGTAAATAAAGGAAATATTGACAAAGCAGATAAAATATAAATATGTTCAAGGATGGTGGCATTTTAGTTTTCTCAGTAATAGGGCTTTCAATACTTTTCTGAAAGTAAAAATTTGAATGATACCTTGTTTAACAAAGAAAATATAAAATTAAACTGAACTGATTCATGACAAACCAAACCTTCCAAGAAATCTGAAGAAATCACTGAATGAACTCCCTRTGGTTCAACTAATAAAACTAGATTTTTCCAAGAGTTTTTCTGTACTTCAAAGACACTGTAAAAGAGACTAATGCCTGCTGTCATCCTTGCATCACAATGTGGTAAATAATGGCCAAAAMCATTTTTTCTGTAGGCTGAGGGACAGAAACAGGAGAAAGTGTCAGACTTCATTAATCCTCTGGGGAGCTATAGTAGGTTCCTATGGGAATTTAAATACAAAAACAAAGAGATGAACCTTGAAAAAATATGCATGACTGTTAAATAATGTAACAAAATGGGATGTCTTGAATGCCTAATGCTGATAGAAGAAGTGTGTTTACTTGATAGATCCAAGAAATTTTTCAAGATAATTTCATCCTTGTGTAATTCTTCATTGTTTATGATTGTAAAAAATTACTGCTTTGACTAGAAAAAMCAGCTTTTCAGGGAAAAAGCTAAATACTTTGCATTCATGGATTGGAAGCTTTCATTGATTCAAGCTGTCTCATCATTGTAATCACTCATTTTAAAGTGTGCAAATTATCAGACTTGATGAATTCTTGTTGGATTCCCTTTACTTATGACAATTTGGTGTAAATATTTCAAATAATTTATATTAAAAATACTAAGTCATTCAAAACCATTGCCCAACAGGTTTGCAGTGTATTTATAGATCAATGACTCCATGAGCAGGAGCTCTTTGCACAGAAGAAAGCTCAGCTTTGGTATATACTGAAGTTTGTCAATGAATAAACAGACATGCAAATTAATTCTTGACACTGAAGTCTTGAAGCTTTTGTACAAATGAATCCAGAGACAAATCTGAATCTACAACAGAATATAAACACATCAAATGGAGGAAAAAAAAATCAAGGATGCATCAACRTAAGCACTGTAATCTGGAGAAAAAAAAATTGCACTTTCAAAGCAGAACTCCTTCACCTACCACACTTTGGTTCACATTCTGATTTTTTCATCGCACTGAACTGAAAGGTGTTCTCCAAGAGGTCATTTAATGCCATATGCTGCTAGTGAACATTATGTTTACAGGATGGATTAGAACTAACCTGAGACAGAATTCCTACAAAGTCAGTAGTATAGTATTTCACTTTGCAGATCTATTATTGCAACACCATTTGCTAACAGAGATAAAGCCTATGCTGGCAGGACTGAGAACTACTGAGTACTCWAGTAGGAAATGATCCTCTGCAGGTTTTGAGGAGATTCAGACCTCAAACTGGTATGTGGTGAAGTCTGCAGATTAGAYTTCAGTTTTGTGTACATATAAAAACTTGATTACAGAATCTGAAAATACAAATTACTCAGAGTCATAACAGTGCCACACCAAGTTTAGATATGAGCTGGAAGTCTGGATTCACATTTTTGTCTTTGASTCTCATTTCTCTTTCACTTTCCAGTCCTGCCTAAAATGGGAAATAAAATCTTGACCCCACTCATCCTAATGAGAATTTTGCCACTGACACCAGTGGAGCAGGGGTGTCATCATTAATTTTCATTAATTTACTGAAGTCATTACTAAAAAGGATTTCAAAGCAATCCTTATAGACCATTTTACAAAGCTCTGACTAAACATGAGTTGAACTGGATGAAAACCCAACACACAGTCATCTAAGAACACACCAAACAGCATTTTTAGGAAATTCCCCTTAAGATTATTAAGATGCCAAGTGTCCTCTGCTCCATGAACATTTGAATGTCTAGTACACGGAAACATCTAGACTTCTTCCCTTACAGACCTCAAGTAAGGATATCAGGTATATTCAAGTAGGAATATCAGACAGAGTCATATTAGTTCCACATCTGAAAGGAAAATTTGCAAAGTTATTGCCAGCTACTGATTGCAAAATACATTCAGAGTTCATGCTCTCTCCCAGAAAAACACAACCAGACTGAAAGAATTTCATAGTCTGCAAACTCTCATTACTTGCATTTATACACATTACTAYTTTCACAAACAAGAAAGTTGAAAAAATGTATTAGAAGAACCTTATATGCAGTGAGATAATATGGTATAATATATAAAGCCAGGCTGCTAAATCTAATATAATTGATGGATTAACCACCAAACATTAATAACTATAAGTAAAAATGGAATAAGAAAACCACTTTCACTTAGAAGGGGCTATTAATAATCCAGCAAAAAAGCAAAGATATTTTCTATATGCTGCATAAATATGGAAAAACGACATCTGCAAACAGATGTACAGGCTGCAAACATAAATTTATAGGAAAACCAAAACCAAACCCACTTCCTTTGTCCTATATTTTGTCATAAAATATACTTTGAATTACAGAAATCTGTGGCCTAGATGTGCTGGACCTATGTGGTTCAAGGAACTGTCCTGTCACCATTGGGCCATTATTGCAAATCTAGCCAAAACACTAAAATCTGATTTTTGCTCATTAGGTTAAATGGAATGGACTGCTACACTGAATTGGTTTCAGARGACAAGGGTTCATATTACAAGTACCAAGCAACAGCAGAGAGACCAAGAAACAAGAAAAGAAGATTTGTGACCCAGCTAATTTGCTCATTCTAGAGACAGTCTTCAGGTGGAAGCACTAGCCCATTGACATGGGACAGCCCAGTATTTTGTGCATGACTCTTGCTTTACAGACCCCTCCACTAACTGTGATTTACAATGGTTGCAACAGGCTTATTAGGGAGAAACAAATTTTAAGAGGCAATAACTCATTACCTTTAAACCAGATATTTAAAAAGGGACTGAAATTCACTTGCAATTTATATTGAAAGGAATAAAAGTGCCGGTGATGAGACAGCATTTCTCTACTACAAAAAGCAACTTAAAACACCACTTCTAAATAAAGCAAAYTTGATTGAAATTCTGCTCCTCACTGATAGTTATTTATTAGAGGATCGTTTCAAGAGGAGCACAAGAATGACCAAGTGGGCATCAAAAATTTTATCAACACACCTAAACCATCGTGAAAAGCAAAACATACACTTTACTAATTAAAACCTTGCCACTATACAGTGTATTAGGATTTGTTAGAAATCAGCAATTCAGTTCATTCATTACTTGTATTCTTCCCTTCTTGTTTTTCCTTCCCTGAAAGCAGAGAATCCTTTGGAAAGATCACTGCCAGTAGATCATTTCATAATAAGGAAGTCTGGCTTTTTCTTTACAGTATGTAGAAGACTAATATAGATGCCGTAAATATAAAATAGTATATCTATATTGGGATCAAGGGACAGTTTCTTTAAAAGGTTTATTTCAAATGGGAATGTCCTGAATTTGTCCCTAAAACAACATTTAATTTAGTATTTCACTTTAGTGACAGGGTTGTGAAAAAAATTAGGCATTTTTCTCTACTTTCATTATTTCTTCCAATGAGAATACGGCCTTATAAAAAGAGTACTCATTTCACAACCTCTTTCTTCCTTTCTGATAATTTTTTCCGTTATTTCAGTCTTAGGTGTTTATTTTCTTTTTCTCCATATATGTATGGTTTACTAGCTTTATTTAGAAGCCACTTAAAAACCATTCTTATTGCTCTACCAGGGTTTTGTTGTCTTTAAGGCATACAAATAACATATTTATTTTTTACTTTATTCAGTTTAATGGAAGAGCAGTTTGATTTCTTATTCTTTAGCAACTAAAAGGAGCAGCCTTTTTTTTAAGGGATCAAAGACCAAAGATCAGATGCTGTGTTTTTTGTATAAAAAGATGCATTTTATGTCATTCTGTTTTCTGCTGTTCACCTAACTTTCCTTTCATATGCTCCCAGTGATAGCAGCATTAATCTTCYCATAACATGGAAATTCTGCCTAAGCATATCTGACTAATCTTTTCCCACAGCATTTTTGGGGAGCAAAGTTTTCAGCAAATTAATATATATGCATGTTTCTTCATGTCTTTGTCCCTAGTTGGTTGGGGATTGACAGAATTTATTTTTAGCCTGTGCTTCTGCTTAACCCACATCTGTGTCCATTTTCCTGAAAAAAAAGTATGGATAACTATACCTTCACCCACAGATACACATAAGCTGTATGCAACTCACAGAATTAATGTAATTATGCTACAAAATAGAGATYCATTTTCTGGGCTACAAGTATGTCAGAGAAACTTAGATGTAAAAGAGAAGAAAGTGGTTTGACAAAGACTTTGGTTTTTCAAGTGGCAATGGCAGTAAATCAACATTCATTTAACACAGAGATATTTTAATGCTACTCTTTATACTAAGAGCAGGCACATATAACTAATCTTTACTCATTGAAAATGTGGGATCTAAAAGTCCATTAATAGTGCTCTCTACATAACTTAGCTCAGATTCTCCACATTAAAAAGTGAGTAGCATCAAAAAGATGTCCAGTTAAGGCTCCAAAATAATTAATCAAGTTTGGATGCTAATAGAAGTGGAAACAAGCTTGTTTTTATTCTTTGTTAAGATTTAAGATAACTGTCTGAAATTTTTAATATTTTAATACATTCTAAAACATCCTAGTAGTAATCTTTTTCCTATCAACTTATTGATATATCTCCATGGCATTCCATGCTAGTTTTCTGCAGCATGTTTTTTATATAAAGTTGCTTTATTTTTTATATTTTGTCTATTACTCTGTTTGATGCTTATATACTGGATGAGTAAATCCTTTAGCTCTAGTTCTCTACTTGCTTGTGAGCTGCACCACTCCCTGAAGATGTTCAGTCATATCATCTGCCTTCAGTGGAAAAAAGTACCAATTGTTGCTTCCTRCTGTCAGAGTTTAAGGGACAACATAGCTACTGGTGACAATAGTTACATACTAGATAACAGCTGCGGTGATCCTGGCTCTAATTCTCCTGGTGCATCATAAATGAAAAAAATTGTTCACTGACTTCCTACCAACTGTCGATAAATGACATTTGAGGGAAAGGTTTGTGTGATGGGTCTGCCTGGTCTTTCCTGAAAGACCAGGAAAGAATGTGCTGGATAGCACATTCACGTTGATATTTTGAGTTAGCAACACACACAGACTCTTCAGTTCAGGGTGTTTGCTTCATGGGTGGGTTTCAGTCACGAGCAGTGGATGAACAGTGATGCTGAGAAGTTGGGCTTGCATCCTCCAAGGCAGCACACAGACAGCAAATGTAAAGGCAGGTCCTTGCTCCAGTTAGCCTAATGCAGCACCAAGCATGAACTCCCACTGTGCCATTTTTGCAAACTGTTCACATTTTATCTACAGTGTAAGGAGCTTTATTGTTAATTGACCTTTTAAAATCGCAGGACATTAGACACACGATTAACACACAGGCCTGAAAATCCTGGTGCAGACAAAAACCAGATTATTCAAATTAATTAAATTTCAGTGCCTAAAGTGACTACAGGACAGGCCAACAGGCTTGAACAAAGCTGATTGCCAAAGAGCTCAGGATGCTTTGTAAATGCAGGTATTTAATAGATAATAGGATAAGGACTGGTGCGAGTGTAACAAGCAGAAAGTGTTCTACTTGGGTCTTTTGAACTTCCAAAGGGTTTTGAATAATTTCTGTGATTTTAATCAGGGCTGCCAAATGTGTTACTAACTAGGAATYTAATAATAGTAAAGTTTACCTAGATGTTTTAGCACCAGGAGCCATCTGATTAGTTTTGAGTTAAAACAAATTGTCTTTGAAAAGACTGGGAACATGATTTACCCGTAGCCTAATGATTCAAAAATCATCTTGTCAACAGAAGTACCTGATCACTCATTACCAAAATGCCATCATCAAAGCAGAAAAAATTCTTTTAAGCTATTCAGCAGCATAATGGTATCTTCCTAATTAAAAGTAAATTAACTGCTGAAGACTGTACTAAGTCATATCCAGAATAACAAAGCTTTTTTCCAACAGGAAAGATTTTTTTTTTCAATTATCTTCAGAAGCTCCTTAAAGAACTGGTGCATGATGAGTAGACAATTATCACTAAATCTTGAGAAACATACTTGCATAAATTCCCCTGGACTTCTGACACTTTTTGTTGATTGAAGTTAATTGCTTGTGTGACCTCCTGTAAGCCAAAACCCAATTTTACTTTTATAAAGGGTACTCTTTATAAACCTGTTCTTTTCCTGACCATATAARATAGGAATCTGGTTAAGTTCATAAACCGCAAAAAAACCCAGAGCCCAGAAAGCTTTATAAAAGAGTTTTTCTAATTAAAGTCCAAGTTCTCATCACTGAAATTTCTTTTCATTAAGACTTTTAGAAGCAGAGAATATTTCCACTACAGAAAGTAGAACTGGGTTGTGAAAACTTTCAGAAGAGACAGAATGCAGGGCTGTTTATCCCCCTCTGCTCTATGGGAGCTGCACTACTGCGTTTCAATGCTGACAACTGCAGGGTTTCCCCCCATCTCATGGAGTGTGACAATTGCAAGAACCAAATATTCACAGAAATCCAAGCCAGTTTACAGTGACTCAGTGATTCAATTGATTTTACAATTAACTATGTCATGAAGCGTGTTCCAGTTGAAGAAGAGACACAGCTCTAGAAGATGAACTTAAAATTAGTTCAGTGGGTGTCTAACATGGAAATATGTGACTGTCCAGATTATAAGGGGTTCTATACATTTTTTGGTGACCTATAACACTGTCCACAGTATCAGTGGCACTACAGGTTGTGACTGTCTGTTTAACAAGCCCTTACTTTCTTGTTAGGAGATTTACAAAGGGCTTCTTTAAGACAGCCTTTCAGCCATTCTCTGTATACCTGCACCAGGCTGCCAGCCTGAAAGAGGAATGCTTTATTAGTACACAGAGACAGGACATCTAACAACGGAAAAATAGCCTAAGGATACTCTGCAAGCTTCTGATTGACTCAGATTGCACCGAGGTCAAATACCTACTCTTAGCCATTAGCAGCTGGAGTTTCATTAATCTTCCTTCCTTGGAAACCACAGGCAACTCCCCTGGAATATAGTAGCATTAGCAATTTACYATTCTTCCATCATGGTTTAAAGTATTCTGACTGTGACGGCTATTCCCGTGGCTGATTTTTTTCTGAATGATGTTACATTAAAGGATAAAATTTATTACTCCTCATTTTTGCCTCTCCAGAGCAGTGAATCAGTATGGAGATCTTTTTTTTTCTGATCCTAGATGATTACATAATTTTTGTATATTTTTTTATACTCAGAGACTCTCATTCTCTAAACTTTATTTATCTGATAAACTAATAGCTGTGACTTTCCAGCTTGCAAAGTTCTATTAGTARCATTTCTGCAGCATGTGTGAATAAGCAGTGGAAAATGCAGCAAAGTAGTTAAAACAGCAAAATCTCGAAAATWCCCAATTAAGGATTCAATAGCATTGTTAAGTCAGCCAGCTTGTCAAGTCTGTATATTTTACAATGTATATTGTAGATTCAATTATGATCTCTAAATTAAATGTTGAAAGAAAGACAGTTATAGATAATACTTTCTATAGATAGCATCAGTTATTATCTTGGGAATGGATAGTATATCTATCTTTATGGATAGATAAAGTCATCTACTTTCCTCCTCTTTTGAGTTTTTCCCTGCTACCCCTGCTTCAACAACTTGTTAAGCAGCTTTTGTGAATCATTTACTGGTCTCTGAATATAATTTCTTATGTTCAAATGAAGAAAACGTTTGCAAACCACTCTCTTAAATTCTCTTAGTATCTTCAGGAGCAACACAGGGTTGACCGGGCTCAAAATAAACCATAAAAATCTACCAGACACCGTTATAYAAGCAAAAATCAGCCAAAATGCAGAAGCATGTCAAAGGTCCTCCTCAGGGCATTTTCCAGTTGTTKTACATTGCCCAAATACAGCAAAGCAGCAAAAAGTTGAGGAACTGGTTCTTAGCTGTTACAAACCCAATCTCCTAAAATATTTCTGTATCTGCTATGACAGTTAAAACATTTACCAGAGAAATCCCCTAGGAAACCTGTCCTGAACAGTGTAAATCCTGAAAAAATAGAAATGGAATTAACTAAGCAGAAAGCAAACTAACCTAGATAATTGGAATAACATTTCACTGCAATCCTCTTGCTTCCTTCTCTCTCTCCCCTCTTCTGGTCATCACTTCCTTTCATCATGTCACTTTCAAAGTTTTAGCTCTGAGGCAAGGATTCTAATTTCTCCACAGCATCAGTGATAGAGGCAGCCTGTAAAATGGAGACAATTCCAATGCAAGTAGTATAGAATTGACTTCAACACCTGCAGAGTGACAAAGGCCCAGTGATGATCAGTCATCCTCTAAACCACGGTGTCTAAACTGAGTTCAGATCCAATTATGTGCAATGAAACTGAAGCTCCACCAGTGAGACATATTTATGCCTATGTAAATGTTGGGCAGATTAGATAATAAACTAACAAAAAATTATCACTCCATCCCTTGTGCTTTTTATCTGACTGATTGTGGGTTTTTCTTTTTGACTGATAAGTGCTTTATAACCTTTCTTTTTTAATGAAAGCAGTCAGTCTGATGCAACTTGTGATAGGAGATCTCTATTTAGATTRTGTACATTCATTGAACAACAAATTAGGCTCACAGATACTAATATTTGCTCTATCATACTCTTTTATCTGAATTAGGAAGAGAATTATCACCCTACCATGTGAAGGAGCAYGGGTTCAGTTCTTTCTGATAAGCGAGGCTGAGTACAAGTTGCTGTGAACAACTTCAAATATGAGACCATGCTGAAATGTAACACKGGGAAAAGCTGATGCAGGTACTATGTAATTCAGGGACTGTTTAATTCTGGTARCTGTGCTCCTAGCTCATCCCTTTTTCTGGTTTTGATGTAGCTATTTTTTAAAAATGTGACTGGGATAGGCAGAAAACTGGAAGAGAACACGAACAATTAGTAGTCTATGGCACAAACTCTGCCAACCATGCAGCACTCTCCAAATAACAAGTCAAAATTGCCAGGTGCATTAGACAGACACTGCTCAGCAATTTGGAAGACTTAAAAGTTTTTAGTATTATAACTTTTCKCCATATGGTGTAAGACAGACTTCAGGAAAAAAAAAAAAGTTTAACTATTTAGCTTTCACAATAGGTTTTACTCCCTTGACTAATAGATTGAAAGAGTAATATTCTGATATTACTCAGAATATTATTATTCAATATTAACTCATGAACAAATTGAGAGATCTTTATTTCAACATTATTAGCACCTCAGGATATTACTAAATTTATTCTCTAATAATAGTGATTCTTATTCAAATGCASAGGGTTCAATTTGTTGCCCCGCATGAGATTTAAAAAAGAGCAACCTAATGACTTTGTTTCTGTTTTCTGTCTCTAGATTGCTGAACAGTGATTATGCAGTGCAGTTGCATTAATTGTCTCTGCTTATGAAACATGAGAAATGGCAATATTCAATTATATTCACCATTTGGAAATATCAGTGAAGAAAAATGTACCAAAACCTTCAAGTACTCATCCATTTTTTAAAAGAAGTAAATTCCTAATGAAATAAATAGGAATAMCTACTGATTAAAAACTGAGTAGCAATTTTTTTGTTTTATCTTTGAAGATTTGACCTTTTTCAGGAGAGGGAGGTTTCTAATCTTGGTGTAAGCTGTATCAGTACAACAGTATCAAAGCTAATTTAAAATTAGAAAATCTTAGGAATTCTAGCAAGAGTGAGTTCTGACCACTTGCAGATACTAAATCACGTTCACAGAAATAGTTCTACTAGAGTCAATATAGTTCCTGTTACTGTCTGTTACTGATAAAGTGATTTATGGTAGTGAAGTCAAGGAACCCTGTTCAAAGGGGTCACACCCATCACCAAGCAGGTACATGATGGAGCAGCCACTGAACCAACACAAAACTTGGGACACATTTAACACTCATAAGTAAAAGGATGACTCAAGATATCATCACTGTAAATAATGCAACCACAGTCTATCTCATGGGAATATAATCACCCCTGTGAAAACACTCAGCCCAACCTGTTTATGTCACTTTAATCCCATGTAAACTCTAAAATTATTAGCTATAAGAACATCTGAAAACCATGGAGACTCAAACCTTTGAGGTCACAGACCACCAGCAGCCCCCAAGGTGTCGGATATATCCTCAATTTTCAGGGGCAAGCACTAGAATGGCATTTCTTGTGAGTCTGCAGACCAGTGATAGTAACTGCCAACATTCTTGTGCAGCACATTCTTGTCCCCTCACTGAACATGAGTGACCTCATCTGTTCCAGTTGTTCAGCAATGCTGATGGTCCCCAAGAGCTTAAGCTATGCTTTTCAGAGCTTAAGCTATGCTTTTCTTTATTAAATCACAGCAACTTCTGAAAATTCCTGCTTAGTAAAGGAGTGACATGGGAGCCTACTTCATGACTTTTTGGGATCCTGGAAACAAAATAAATTATCTTCATAAGGCTTCCTCCACAGTCCGCAAGATACATTAAAAATTTGCAAGGTTTCTTTGTTTTTAATGTCTCAGTGACAATTTCTTGTTCCCAAGGGTATGTGATTTTAAATCTTTTACTCTAATATTCTTCCCATAATATTTGTTTTATTTTTGATAGGTTTTACTAAATTCAGAAGAAAAAAAAGGCTGATGTTATTGTTCTTTAATCCAACAAACTTTAAAATCAGTTAGACAAATCCATCATAGCACACCATATGCTACACAAAAGTGCATGTTTAACAATTGTGCCAAAGTTCTCCAAAAATATTTAGAATAGTCCCCAGTCAGTTGACTAACATGGACCAAACAGGTTTTATTTCCTGATAAATTTTATCCAACAATGTGATRAATATCTTTTCCAAATAAAAGGCGGAGGCTCCCAGCATGTAGAGGGCCTTCAAATAATACCAAGATAATTCTTGTTTATAACTCTGTGCCAGACTGGCTTTGTTGATATGCTGCTAGTTATCTTAAGATCCTATTATCTCTTCTCATGCTTATCCTTTCAACAGAGACACTTGCTGAGAACATTATAGTTGAGGGAGAGAATATGCTATCTTTCTGTTCAAGCCATCTGTCTGTTTTAACAAATTTAGCATGGCCTCTTTAATTTATTTCTCTTTTAAGTTTCTTAGACACCTTTGGGATATTTACTGGATAGACAGAACTGACTGGAAGGCTTTTTGTTTATGTGTTTTTTGTTTTTTGTTTGGGTTTTTCTTTGGAGGGGTGGAGATGGAACCTGCTGAAACTACAGAATAAATAGCTTTGCCATTCAGTTTTACTTGATGATATCAGAGAAGGCAAAATGCTTTTCCACATGCTGAATAAAGAAAGAAAATTTTAGGAGGTGTGAGTTATATTCACTTAYAATTGATTCCACCCCACCAACACTTTTTGTGAATTTGGCATGGGCTAGGCAGATAGGTTGTGTGGATTCTCCTTTTCTGGTTATATTCACAAAAATCAAACAAGCACAGGAGCAGATGACAAAGAGACAGCAGTTCTCTCTTCTGCCTGACGAGCCTTGAACCCTCCTCTCTAAGAGGAAATTCCTGAACACCACTGCATGTTTGGATAACCCTCCTTGAAAGTACTTCAAAGACCACCAGATCAGATGAACAATGTTCCTACCTCCTAAAAAGAGGGGAAGCTGCAGCTTCTTTTCCTCCTTTGTTGATTAGTCTTAAATCTAGGCCAGATTTTCTGTTGCTTTGTTTATAACAGAAATATTCTACAGAAGTGAAACTAGTTTGGGCCAAATATAAGCTTTTTATATGRTATTATGTTGTCTTCCTTTGGTGAAGTCTTTTTTCCATTAGAAGGCTGAACCAAAAGATCAGACATCGATGTGCTCCCTTTACTGATCAAAAGAAGGGAGTAAGAAACTGACACTCAGAACACATTTTAGAAAGATGATCCACCCCTGTCCTCTGGGATTCTCTCCTGCAAACTCAATAACTTGACATAAAGGGGAAAACTGCCATTTTTCTGAACAGTAAAGGAAGCGAAGACCTACAAAGGATAGAGTTGAYTCTATTGTATTTTGAATTCTGTAGTATTTAAACTAAAGCTGCCAATTTTTGCTTTTGTTCTTTATGCAAACCGAACTACATTTACCAGCAAGGACTAAGAGACAGAAAATTGCCCATTTCTTTATACATCAAGCTAAGAAATATTACCACAAAGAAAAGAATATAATCTACTTCAAATRGAAAATAATCTCAATAAAATTAAAAGCAACCTCAGTAACTGCAATATTTTTAATTTCAGAGATCCAGCTCTAACAGTAAAATAATGAATATTTTTGTTAACTATTCCATTAAAACTTTCACAGAAGTGCTGTGACAATTGCTGTTAGAGAGAAAAAGGATAAGCTGTGTTAACAGGGAACAGTTTTGCAGGAGACATTTATTTCTAGGAGACCCTGAAACCTTTGATATCTATAAGTGCCATCAGTTACCACATGCCATAATAAAATAAATAAATATATTTTCTGAAAAGAAATATATGCAATTATTTCCTGGATTGTGTTGCTTAAAATACACTGATTTTATTGCTTAGCTGCAATATCACTAAGCACAAATACCTTTGATCACAGGTCAAGATGAGGAATAATACTGCAAGCAGTGAATTGCAAAGTTCAAACTGCATGGTTGAAGCAGCAGATGGCTTGCTTTCTGAAAAATATCTGCCAGCTGGCAGGAGAAATGTTAGACTGAGAAAACAATATCTCAGTTTTGTGGAGACAGCTTCTAGAGTGGCACTCCTTTTTATCATGAGACAGACTTTGTCTCACTGTGAGCTTTCAGCTGCRGTACAGGCGAGAATTCTTTTAATTCACTCTCTTTTTCACACACACATACACACACCACGAATAAAAATTGTCTGATATGAAATCTTCTTTTAATATGACCTCACTTACAGTCCCTAAATTTATTAAATCTCTACCAAAGCTTCAAGTTTCAGATTCTCAAATAAGTTTTAATGAAGAGGTACCTTTTAGATGTGAAGTGTCTCCAGTGTGGCCAGTGGTGATTCACTGTTAGAAAGTCAACATTGTCAGGAGAGCATTTTGCTGTTATTTCAATAAGAATTTACATGTGACAGTGAATGATGACAAACTGTACATCCTTGCCACATTTATTGTGAGAATTGTTATTGGCTTTCAATGATAAAGGCTTTCATAAGGATTTGTCACATGTCAGACACTGAAGTATCTTGTTCTATACATCTGCTTATGTGTGTCCACAGTTTAAACATAGCCCATACTCATTGTTGCTGTAAAGGAGACTGGAAAGAAAAGAGTGGTCAGAAGGATCCAGTAAAGYGAGCGAATATTCATCTGAAAATACAGAGATTATTAATACCATACAATGTGCTCAYAATGAGTGGGCCCTTTGAAAAACAGCAGCATTTAAACTCTGAAAAATCAAATGGCTAAATTAAAACACCTTAAAATATATATAAAAAAAAACCAAACAACCAGTCACTTATATAATACGTGTGAATCAGTAAAATTATCACCATCAGTATCTTTACTGAAAATGAGATTATCAGAAGMGTGGGAATTCTGTGAAAGGGTACCTTTTGCATGCACAGATACATGCAGATGATTTATCGAAAGCCAGAAATATTCCTAAATTGTTTCACATTTTGTTTCACTTTCAGACTCTAAACTTGGAATTCTTTGACAAATATCTCTGTGCTAATTCTGCTCATGCACATTTTAGTTTGGAAATTCAGCTGTCCTCAGATAAACTAAGATTTCCTCCTTTCATTATTCTCTGTTTCATCAACTCAAAAGCAAAATTTTTAAAGATGACTTCAAGATTTTCCTGTGCTTAATGAATAACAAGCCTATCCTCAGAGCTGTACTGCCTTCACCTTAAACATTACCAAAAACAAGAAAGCTCCACTAGAGAAGTGATTTAGCAGAGAATATTGTTTATTCTCATCCAGTTTCTGAGCTGGGTTGATATGGCTGTGGACGAGAAGAGGTGRTTTCACCTTCCACCCAGTCATGACCCAGTCACTCTTGGGCCAAACTCAGACATAGTAAAGTTTCAGTGAGGCTGCTTTATCTTAAATTGACTTTCCCTCRTGCTAATCTGATTAATCCAGTTTTACTGCTGTGAACGGATGGATTAGTATAAAGAGATCAGYGGGGGAGTTAAGAAGATAGCCTGGACTATTCCAAATTCTCTTGTATTCCATTAATTTGTAAATGCAAACATAAAATCAAGTCATCAGTAATTTCCATTAAAAGCTATGAAGTATTCCAAGTCAAAGTAATCATATACAGTTTCTGAGTTCTTTCTATTGTGATGATTTTTTAGATATTTAGATGATTTTGAAAGATTTTTTAGATACATGTGGTGTTTAAAGCTTGGTCTAAACACAACAGCAAGTAAATAAGAGCATGCATATTGGAAATATCTACAGACTTATGTATCCCAGTCCCTCAAGTTGTTATCTCCAAGGATTTCCCTTTTAGGTTACTGTCACCTTGATACCTTTAAATCAATCTCATTGCATTCCTTYTAAATAGAGTTTCAATGCCAATACATTAAATGAAAAATGTATAAAGCAACATAATTAKCATGGGAGAAAAGACACAGAAGAAAGTATATTTCAAATAATGGGACATGTTTCTCATGTTCATATGGATTCAGTTTGTCATGCATTTCCAACAGGGAATTGTTTGTCATAAATTCCAATAAGATGTAAAATGTAAATAATGGTCTGGATGAAAGTCTCCCATATTTAGAACTTGAATAATATTTAAAATAAAATACAAAAATTATGAAAAATGTGCAACATGTAGTCCAAGAACATCAGTTATATAATATAGTAAATGTCATTCAAAGTGGAAACCTGYAAACTGGAAACCTGCTTGTGACATGGAGTTCTTGTTTTTCTTTCCTYCACTTGTGACTAAGATATGCACATATATCTGCAATTCAATATGCACCTCGACTAATGGAAAAAAAAAAAAAACAACCAACTTCCCAATATTTACACTAAACCATTTCTGGTGTGTTTTATCTTTCTTACTAGGCAAATGAATAAAATAATTTATGTCCTAGTAGGTGAAGGCCCAGAACTCCCTGATATTTTTGTCACATTTAAGAAAATAAGTCATTGTTTGGTTTCTTTTCTTTCTGTGAAGTTTGCAGTTTTATTACTGCATCTTCTAGAAAATCTCACATGTAAGAGTGAAATATATACTTTGATATATTCAGTTACATGTTAATGTATGCCATTAAGCACAACTTYATGGTGTAGGAACAATAGTGTACCAAGCATTATACAAATTGATGATACAAAGAAGACTCTTAGCTAAAGAATACAGATGGAAATGGTAGGATTAATCATATAGTCAACAGTATTACATCACAACATCCATAGGCAGACAGAAGAAAAAAAAAAACCCATTTGTCAGTAGCTGGAAAACAACTCCAAAAGAATACCTGTAAACAATAATTTTGAGATAGCTGTGAGTCAGCTAAATCTGAAAACAAGCCCTGTCAAAATATTAATCCTAGATCCAGACCATGGAGATGAYAGGATTCCCTCAAGGGACAGCAGGWAAATGCTGGCAAAATCTCAATTTTGTAAATATCCATATCAACATCCAAAATAAAAGTGTTTCAAAAATATAGCAACCTACAGAGTAAATGATAAGTTTGGTAATGCTTGGCATTTTTATAATGACTCTATTATGGAAAATATGTGGCAAATTAAAAAAAAAAAAGACTCCTATGAAATGTGAAATGAACTAATGTAAAAATAAACTAACGAATCTTAAAATTATCTGACTAAAACGTATAAAATAAAAATATCACATTAAAATCCATTTTTTGTTTCTTCAAAAATTAACCATCACAGCCTTTCRTATACAACAAATGCATTTCATGGATTAAATAATGATGAGTTAGCGCTAGGGGACTTTAGGGAGATTACCTGGTGCTTTTTAAAGAGTTTCTCAAACTGATTGGAATAAACTGTAAAACTGACTTTGCATTCTTCCTTGCCAAAAAAAGTTCTTCCTGTCTTGCCCTGCATTATCCATTTTGCTAAGCTGCAGGCTGAAGGTGTATGACAGTTTCATATCATGGTATCAGCTATAAGCTAAGCAAAATCAAGCAAACTTTTGTCACTGATACCAGAAAAAATGGTGGCCAGGTCAATATGAGCATTTACATTTTCAAYGACCGTGCCAACTCTGGAAGTTAAAACTTAATTCTTTTTCAAACTTTAAATTTCAAAAGCTTCAGAAAGACATTAAAAATGAAAATAGGTAGCAGGAAAGGATTTAGAAGCCTCACTGGTGTATTTCATAATACATATAGTGTAAGTGGCTGTTTAAAGTAAAAAGAAAAATATAGTTGACATACCCATATCCTAGTGGATTTAATTCAGACTAAAATCTGACAAGCCATTTTATGCTTAAAAACTATTTCTCAGCAACTACTTTCTGAAAAATTATATAGTTTTTGCAGTCCTAAGAGATATCCGGAAGCACTGAGGCACACTTAAAGGTTAAGGCTGTTTTCTTCACTGAATTTCATTATGCTGGGAGTTCAAACTATTTTGTTACATCTTAGAAAGCAAATTATTTKAGCTCTCACTGAACATTTACATGCTCCTTATGCCAGAATTTGCTGACAGGATTTCTGATTTATTTTATGGCATAAAGACCATGATCTCTAAGGAAAGTTTGCTACAGTTATGTGTAGCCCTCATGAACTTTTCAAACAGACCTAATTAAGAAGTACACTTTGACATGAGTGGCCCTTACTTATTAGCAAATTGTATCATGTTGTAGTTACCTATATCATGATGCAGCTACAGACATAAAGATTAAGGCTATCACACCCTACTTGTACGCTGCTTCCTCTTAAGATCACCAGAAAATTGTTTCTGCCATAAACAGTATARCTTCATAAATGTAGTCACCTCCCATGATAATTCTCTCAAACAAAAGCTAACACACGTTAAAATGAATGAGTGATTGAATGAGACTCCAGAAAAATTCACATTTCTCTTTCATTACTTCACTTGAAATTTAATCCAGAATACAAACAGAAAAAAAGGCAAACTGATAAAATGTAYTCGAGGGGTTAAAAGTACTTCATGGTATGTGTGCAAAAAGAGAAGAGGGATAAAAATAAACCTCAGTCATTGAGAGTCTCCCTTTTCAAGTGGAGGTTTAAAAACTGGTACTTAGCAAGAATGTTCTGAAATTGTGTCTCTGTAGGGCATTAAAAAAAATCCATTAATAACATGTTTTCTGTTGTTGAAGTGTCTATTATGAGGCTCAGGCTGTGTGAAAGCCTGTCTCTCCACAAGAGAGTTATGACAGGCTTGTCGGGAGGGAGAGGAGATGGCTGAAGATGGATATGTGCTGCCCTGTTGACAACTGGTGGGGACAGGCAAGGAGATGGATCAGTAAAAATTTCCATTAAATCAAGAAAAACACAACTTGCCCCTAACATCACCTCTGATAGTTTCTTAGACCAGCTGCTTTCCTGACACCCTGCTGAGGAACAAATTGCTTTCCTAGCAGGACATTTGGACACTCCTGCATTAATAGATATGGATCCCAGCATGCCAAGCCAAGCAAGAAGGCAATTTAATATGAGCAACACTGTCATCTCAATTTAGGACAACAGTTAGGATGCCCTACAGGGCATTGCAACAGCTTCTAGAAGTACACAGTGTAAGACATTCTTTCTGTCTTAAGGCTATAAAAAGCTGGTATTTCTAGTAAATAGCCAAGCCAAGGAGAATGGAAAATGTAAATGCATAGATGACAACAGCATTGTACTGTCTAGGAGCATCAGTTTCAATTCAAAGGCCTTTCATTCCTCTAGAGAACTGCAACAAAACTTGCAGGGAAAGAAGATAGAGAAAACCTGGAGGAGACAGGAATAACAATAGGTCGCAGGCATTTCATTTTCAGGCGGAGGAAAATTTCAGAACAAAAATATAGCCAGTTCAGACAGCTGTCCAGCGTAACAGTGCTAAGAAACAGGCAGAGCACAGAAACTTTTAGTATGTACTTGCTGATAGTGAATGCTTTTAAAATCTGGAAATAATGCTTTTATTTTTGTATAATCCAGTCTTCATTGCAATCTACAGCAAATTCTTAGGAGGAAATAACAGGAACATGCCATATTTGAAAAGTGTGTGCTCTRGTGGGGCAAGGTCTCCAYAACTATCTGGAGAGAAAGGTTTGAGAATTCCCTGAGTTACCATCACCTGCATTCCTGCAAGTCTTAATTAGTTTTGTGAAGCAATGATTCTTTGATTGTATTCGGGAAGAGAAGGATGAATAGTGGAATCATCTGAGGCAGAGAAAAGCAAGACTTTTTCTGAATTTGTCTCTCTSTTTAGGAAGAAAATCTCCTTAAARTCTGAGGAAGATGTTTCAGGATTAAGTGGCATTACAGTCAGGCTGCCTTGAAAGGCAGTTTCAGAAGGGAGTCAAAAACATGTGTCTTAACTGGAAAACAGAAGTGTTTCCGCTATGATACAACAAAGCTATGACCCCTTATCCAGACATCTCAATCAAGGATGCTTTAGGAACAGTATTCCCTGATCAACTATCTATCATAAATATGCTGTTATCCAAAACATTTCCATCAGCAGAGCAGGCCCAGTGTTCTGAAAATGTTCCATTGTGCCCTACAGTGTGTGCCCYTTGGTACAAGTGCAGAGTTATGTCACGTGTCCAGATGTCTAACCTGCACCAGGAAGACATTACAGGCAGAGTCGCTTCCTCAGACAGACTTGACCAACACTAGATAGAGCGATTGAAATTTTCTCAGTGAGCATGGGGTTTCACAAAAGTGTCGAGGGTAAGTTTTGTCCTCTGTCTTCAGGGGACTGGCTCAAATGTCTGTCTTCTGACTGGTGTATCTGTGTTCCATGTGCAGATGAACAGAAACAGCAGCATTGTTTGATTTGCAGCTCCCCAGCTCCAGAAGCAACTCAAGGATGTCTGGATATCTGCTACTCTGAAAAACCAGCAACTGGAGGGCCAAACAGTGTTGTGAGGAGTGTAATTGGATAGGAGACTCTTTTGGCTACAGTTCTCCATTGTTCTTTCAATGTTTGTATTCAAAACAAGAATACAGAAGGCTGGATGTCCTGGTGGCTTATACATTGTAAGCCCATTGCACAGCCAACGAATGATGCAAGAGACCTGTGCTGTCCCTTGAGATGAAAGAGGATGTAGATAATTGTTGACTGCAATGCCAAAAGTGTGATTCCCTGTCTCTATGGGTACCTCAGCTGCTGGGAGCTGTTTCTGGTCTCCCACGTGTCACATTGTTATCAGAGGGTGTCATTCAGGGCTCTATAATTTTAAATTGATGTTGGGCAGAGTGAGAATACAGCATTGAGGAAGCAGTGACTACTTGGAAGAAATCCCTCCTTCCCCAAGCCCCAAAGCATTACAAAGAATATGAGAGCAATAATAATTAGAAAAAAACCCATTCAAATATTAGAAGCTACACAGTTAACCACCTGTGAAATTACARCATAAAACTTAACAACTTCCTTCTTGGTAGAGAAATGTCTAGACATTTGCTTTATATTCTCTGAGCTCTACTCAGCTCTTCTTTAAATTGTCTTTTTGTGTAAGAAAACTGATCAGTTGCTTGTTAAAACATTCTAGGATAAACAGCAACTATCACTTCCCTGAATCTTGACTAATCCCCACAGTCAAAATGACACTATATATGACAGACAACAGCCCACAGCTGATACTGCCAGGTTTTTCCACCATTTCTTCAAAGCACATGGAATGAAACAGCTCTCTGAGTAAACAAAAAGCGGTACCCACTTGCAATGTGYGGTGCATAAAATCATGACACCAAAAATCCTTCCAATTTTCTTGGCTGGCAGGCCCATTGATAATGAAATAATTCAGAAAATTTTAAAGAAGTGTTTACAGCATATTTGTAATAATGTAAATCAGGAATTTAAAATTGCATTGATAGTATTTTTGTGGAATGATCTTGTGCCATTCTTATCTCTGTAGCTGCTTACAGAGCTCCTTGTATGAGTAAAACCAGAATGTTAACTTGTGAAATCATGCCAGTCCTGTCCTTTAATCTTCTTGACTGCACGATTAATTGGTCACTAATTTAAATTCCTTGATCCACGATCAAATACTAAGCAATTCTGTGCAAGTTCTAAAGACATATCAGCTGCAGTAAAACTGTGCTRTGTGCTGGTGTAACTGAACTAGATAACCTGCTTGCTTGATCTGACTCTGCCTATCATGGGCAGAAAGGGTAGCCTTTGCTACTTTAAAAAACATTATTAGCTTTAAATCAAAAGGCAACCTAGAAAGATGAATCTCTGATTTTTCAATGTCCATTTTCACTTTCCTTCACCACATGACATTTTCAGGTTTAAAAGAGCACAAAGGGATAAAGCTTTTTAAAACTAGTCCTGAGTGATCAGAGCTAAAAAAGGCCGTATATGAACAGYTAATCATTCTCTAGAAAAGATGTTGCTCAGCTGAAGGAAGACATGCTARGAGGTGCTAAGATTATTAAGAAATTGAAACTAGCAAAAATTACTTAGAATATCAAACAAAGCAGACAGCCAGAAGAATGAAAGTAGCCAATACTAAAAGTGACATTAGAGCAAAGGGGAACTCCCAGTTAAGATTCCCATTAGCTTTTGCCATCTGCCTGATGATTCAAGTTTAAAATACCAACCACAGGGACTTCATCAGAAATAATCATAATGTGACATAATTTTGTTAAATAGTTATATTTATTTTCAGAAGCTAAGTTTATATTGTAGGCATATTGCTTGAAAGCCACACAACCATCCTTTGCAAACCAAATGAAAATATTTTCAGATTTTTTTTTTTAAAGCAGAAAAATACCTGCTTTAATATGCTTTTTTTAGGCATGGTCAAATGTATGAGTCCGTACAAAACCTAAGAATTTTACTGAATTCCTAATATACTTCTTATAATGAGATTTGTTGTTCTGGTATCAGTAATATAAAGGCGGTTTCCTGCTCTTRATATTTCTGTGCAATTTCTATCAACTGTTCACGGGTATCATATATGCACATGTGCAAAAACACCTTCTTAAATTATTGAGGAAACTTGAAAAATTACATTGTGTATCCTGATTGGTGTCACTCAAATATTTCTTCAACTTCCATTTATGATAATTTGTCTTTGGAGATGGCATACTCTTAATACAAAAACAGACTAAAAAAAAGGTATGATTGAACTTGATTGCCAAATTTACTTTATCTGCTTTGAGTGGCTATTTTGAAAAAGCCTCACATGACAAAGAAACTCAAATATAAACAATAGTCCACTACTAAAAGCTTAATACTTTCCTTGCTCATCTTCTTCACATGTCCAAATAGAAAGGTTTAGCTACAGAAGTCTGAAAAGCAGCAATACATGAAAAAGAAAAATGAAAAAATGTCATTKCAACTGTTTGTTGAATCCCAAAATAAAAGGGAAGTCTATGAAAAGGATTATGTGATTCACAAAAYAAAAATATCACCAGATAAAATGCCATAGAAGACAGAGCTGCACTACAGGACTACCTTTATAAGAGAATAAACAGAGAATAACACTTCTCTGCTGCTTGTAAATATTTCAAAATGCAACTTTTGAGGAATTGTGTATACACAGGTATTGTTCTCTGTGTAAAATCACAAGTAAATCTTAACAAAGAGATAAAATGSGGAAACTGCGAAAAAATGTCTTCTAGAAATTAATGAAGCAGGAAAAGAGTTGTTTATAAACAATAATATTACTTGAGATAAGTGCTGCATTTGAGAGGATWGTACCAGGTGAGAAAATAAACCATACACAAAGAAAGATAAAAGAACACATACAATAAATAGAAATGCTACATGAATAGCTAAGTGCTGAAGAACCAACATACTGCAAATGAAATATGGAGGGAATTAAATGAATCTTTACCCAAAAGATTTAAGATAAATAAGAAATTTTACCCCAAAAAAGTGAGGGTCTGTTTTAAAACAGAAATAGTTGAATGTATGTGRAAAAGACACTTCACTTGCTTGATAACAGTTTTGGAGGCTTTACCTCAAATGTGTTTTTCATAGAATTTGGTAAGGAAGGGATGAAAGGGTGAAACCACAAGACAAATGATATAATTGAAGTAGGACAAAAAGGCATGGAAAGCCCACATGCACCTACGCACACATCAGAGCACAGCTATGAATCTTTAAATATGAGAAAGACACCTACAAGGAACAAGTTGGTCCAAAGGACAGAGGAGAAAATAGCACTGAAGAACTATCAAGCATAAAAAGGTTTCTGGAGCTCAGTGATGGTGACTTGACTCCACACTTTAATATCCAGTCAAGAGGAAATACAACAAAGTAATTGCAAGATTTATGTGGCACAAAATGTGAATTGCCTTTGTGCTGTGGCACACAATGTGAATGACCTTTGCAGATAGACAATTTCCTGCCTTTTACACAATGCTATGCCTCAAAGTCTACAATTTCCATGAACATTTTCAACCAAATCAGTTACTGAATGGGACCAGTCACAGTGTGGACTTTCCTACGTCATTTCCAGAATGTTCAAAAACTGAGAGAGGGATTAAACATTAGGGAGCTCTGAAGCTATGGACTGTATGAACTAGATGGATTTCTTTTTTAAAGGTTAAGTTAAATGTTTCTTTCCTTATAAAATGCTCACAGTGATTTTATACACAGTGGCTAGTTTATTCTGCGTTATCATGAAGTATCAACAGTGCCATTTCATCAACAGCTGGCTGTTTGAAGGAAAAAAGATTATCTAATCAAATCCTGGCAGTGGGAACTCACAAGAGAGGTGAAAGAACTGATGTGACTGAGCTAGGATTGGCTTTCTGTAAAGCAGTATTTAGAAAGACTCCATGGGTAGGAACTCTCCTTAGGTTTATGTATTTTASTCGCTGACAACATATAGGCACTCCGCAATACTGCACTTATTAGATTTTATCTGATTCAGCTGGCTTTTATTTGGGACTCAGTATTTCTAGAACAAAGTCTGCTATAGATTAGAATGAGCAGACAATCAAGCAGCTATGGAGAAAGTTATTGATGGCACATCTCACCAATTCATCTTCCAAGCCAAAAGTAATGGGAAGAGGCTAGAAAAAAAAAGACCCTTTTCTTGGATAAGAAGCATGTTTAAATGGACATCTTCCTTCTTTACCTGAACAATAACATCAGAAAAGGAAACAGGGCCATTGCTTGCATTCCTTTGCTGTGTTATTTTGGATAAGGAGAAATAATTACTGTGATTCATGTGTGTCAGTCCGGCATTTGCCTTTTCTACACTACCACATTGCTGACTCAAGATCAGGCTGTGCTCCCAGATCATCTTTTGCCCTGTTGCAGTCTCTCTATGAACTTWTTTCTCTTAATATACTTGACAGGCTTGACAAGCTGTTTGTACTTGTCTATGTATAGAAACTTTACATTTATCCTCAGAGAATTGCTGTTGAGTTCAAAACTCTCTTCATAACCTTACTTTATAATCACTCATCAAGGCATCAGAGAAAATATTCAAACCTATCAACCTCAGGACACATTTGAAGCAACTCTCTGCTTTAATTGTGAAATGCTAATAAATGGCCTATAAACAGCTTTGCAAGTAATTATATATCCACTTAATGAAATTTTCATGTGGCCTTGTATTTCCTAGTTCACCTGTGTGAATTTTATATGAAAAAATGTGAGAAGCTTTGATGGATTCAATGCAGAAAACATCTACTTCTCTCCTTCCTGCAAGTCCTGTCACTCTGGCAAAATAAGTTAGATTGATGTGATAAACTCTTGCTAAGTACATGCTTTCTGAGACTACCTTTTTGTCCTCTTTCTTATTATTAGTAGTTTAATTATTTGCTGGTCTCTCCTCAGGAATTCAAGTTAAAACAACTTGTCTGGAAGTCTCAGATTATGGTGTTTTTTTTTCTTTTTAGACATATATGTCATGCTTTTGCCTTTTGCAAAATCTTTCCCATCCTATTCTTAAAAGTGATGACTAAAATTCTGGATTTTCTTTTAGCCATTCCTACAAGAAAAAATTTCATCAGGTCAAGTGGGCTTGAAAACATGTGTATGCTGTCCTTTCGCTATTATAGTGGGTATTTTAAATTCTCTTTCMCTGGTTTTAGGTCTGCTCACCATCTAAGCAGGTTTGACATTTTAAGTTTAGATTTAAACATAAAAGTAAACAGTTTTGTCTTCTTGGACCATTTTAATGATACAGATTCCTCTCAGTGAGAAGCCAATGAAAAGCTTCCTTATCTTTCCTGTTACTGTTTCTCTTAATTCTTTATGGAAAGCTTTCTGAACACTTTGGTAGACTTTACATTAACAATACTTCATTTCATACCTTGCACTTTCTAACTGCCTATGTGTGTCTTCTGTTTTTCTAGCTGTTCCATAATTATACAACCTGCTTAAATTTTGCATTTATTTCTCACTTTCAGGTCATAGAAAGGTCACTGCTCAAGAAATCTGATCTCTCCTTACCATTCCTAGTCCTTCTTTACATTGAGATAATTTACCATTGTGACTTYATGATTTCTTTACTGACTTATTAGCTCTCTTTTTCTTTTTAGAACTRATTTCTTATTAATTGGATGAAAATGCTTATTCTTATCTTTCAGCAGTCACTGTTTCCCTCTTGCCTCTCTTGAAGAAGTATGTTTTATTTGATTGATTTTTTGTTTGCTTTTGTCTAGAGGACTAATTTAAAAAAAAAACAAAACTATCTTTAGAAGATTCTGATTTTTTTTTTCGAGAGTTGACCACTGGTCATCCATACAAAGAATTTAAATACAGTTTTTTTTCTGAAGCATAATGAAGGGGAACGTGTTTGAATTACACTGATAACATTTTTGCACTCACAAAACATTTGCAAATGYTATTAGGGCAATTTATTTCTGCCATGTGTCACCTCTTCAGCAGGAATACTCTGCATGGGTTAAATGTTTTTTAATGCAGTTTTGAATAGCTATATGTCACACTCTGAAAATAAAGACTGAACTGTTCATTCTGTGAGGACTGAAATCATGCAAGAGATCTTTTGCTAATAATTAATGTCACGCCCCACTGGGACAAACACTATTTACATGGCTTATAATAAAAACAATTCAAAAACACTAATGTGTTTCCCTGAACACTGAAAGCTTGTGATGCGTTTTATGAAAACACCACTGGTGWGAACCACAGCAGCATATAAAAGCTATTATTGCATCGTACATTTATTGTACAGTTTATTTCCTCTTTGATTTATTTAACTCACCAATTACCAGTTGTTGTCACTCCTCTCATAGCAGGATATGGTGAGTTTCTAGCTCAGAGCAATGCTACTGTTTGGCAGCCACATTTTTTTCCATCTCCAAATCCAAAACACTTTCCTGAATAATTTGGGTAACTACATTTTCCTTATAGAATGTGCATTTTCAGACTCTGGTTGGGATCTCTGGAGAGCCCATTCCCCTTACTGCCTCATATTCTCCATCTCAGCCTGCTTACTAGGGACCAAMCAACCAACCAGAGCTGTCATAACTCACAGCTCTCAGCAGAGCAGGCAAGTTAAGGTTTCTGTTGTCTCCTTCCAGGCCATTCCCACAAAATGGAGGAGCAATTTCTCACTCTTTGAGTCCAGAGAGGRAGTGAAGATTTGAAGCTTTGGTGACAGTTTGGAATAATCCGCAAGTTTCCACCATGTCTTCTCACACCTCAAATTAAGGCTGCCTTCTCACTGCCTTTACTTTCCTATTTACTCCTCCTCCAYCTCCAGTGGGAACTTGCGGATTTTGGTTTTGATCTCCTGGGGGTTTTTAAGATTTCAGCTTTCTGATTTAGGTCAAATGTCACTGAAAGTCTATGCCAACAATAGCTATATTTAACTAATCAACTATTTTTTGTTTYCAGAATGATGTGGCTCAATTTTAACATAACTATCCTTACCATAAAAACCAAGGAATTTCAAAATGCATGTTTAAGAGACCTACAAGAAATTCCCTAAATAAAAGAAGGGAATAAAATGCATATTAACTTTAGTTTGAAGGGAAAAGTAAATTGAAAACAGTCTTGTCAAGCTCTATTTGTAAATGATAATATTGCAGAACAGGCCTCACACCTATTTTTTTGGTTTGCAGACTACRCTTAATAACAAACACTGGCTTTAGACTGGCGGTCTGAAAGCCAATTTTTTTAATATAACTATTTCAGGTGTGCATAAGGACTTATCAATGCTATTATTTGACTTCACTGGCATAAAAGTGTCAGAGATACACACAAAATGTATTATTGCTATTTGATATTTCTTAAGGGAAACAACGCCCAGTTTTACCAGCCTATTTCACTGCTCATTTAGTCCCAACAAGTGAGCGACCAGAACCTTGAAACCTTCCTCTTTATTTTTTCATTTATGTCTTTTAAGTGTCCATGGAATAGATTTGTTATTATGGTAGTAATTGTCAGCCAATATAATGTGAGAGCTCTCGAAAAAAACAAAAATTGAGTGGGGCATGAATTATTCAATTTTTGAAAAATATAAGGATAAAATGGAGTTAACTGAGTCTTGGTTATCCACCCATGATTTTTTGCCCTTAATCAAGGTCTCCATTCACAGATATATTATTCTTGTAAGAACTTTTCCATTTCTTTCTCATGAGGGTTTTATGAGCACACAGTGCATTCTGGTTTTCTATTATTTCCCACTGAATTACAGCTGGTCACTGTTCTCCAAATCTATGTCCTTGCTTTTCATTCAGAATGTTATTACTGTGTAAGATATGTGTTTTATTTAATTTGGTCATTATATTTTCATTTTATTTTATTTTCATAGTTCGCCCTTGACTTTGCAACATTTTCTTTACACCCTTTATTACAGCTTAGTGACCTTAATATCATTGCTAAAGTTGAGATGCAACTTCTATTCTAAACTCACTTTCATAAGCTTATAACTTTTCCCAGATAATCTCTTTCAGGCAGAGTGTTTTCTATGCTTTATTAGAAGGRGATTTTTCTTTGAAACTTCATAAGCACCATCTATTTGTTTTGAGCTATCCAACTTGAAAAGACAGCAATTTTGCAGCAATCACGACAGTTTTCAGATGCTTTTTTTTACTCTGATAATTGAAAATCAGCTTTGTTTCAGCACTTCAAAATCAGCTTTGATTGTGGAATGGTGGCTTTGATATCTCTTTGAAATGGTTTCAAAATAATAAAGTTTTGCATGTGACATCATTATTAAGTACCTTACTGAAATACTAGTGGTGAGAGAAGTGGTGAGAGAAGAAGAACAATAACTCTGTTCTACTTAATATTATTTGGAAAAGGTTTTAATTTTTTTGTATGATAAYTGCATTTAGCTATAATTTAAATACTTTTCATGCCAATTTCATCCCACACTTCATGGAGCATAGCCCAACGAGATGCCTTACAACGTCCAGTCAATCTGGATTCTATACACTACACAGAAGTAAGGCAACATGTAAAATGAAAAAAAACCCATTTCTCTGGTACTGGTGAAAAGACAAGAAGTAGCTTTGCTTCATTCCACAGACACACTATTGTAACTGCAATGGRTTTGAAAGAGCTTTTCCTTAAAGATCCCATGAGAATCCCTAYATAACTGCAAACCCAAGAGGAGCACTGGGAAGCTTCAGAGAGTATCTTTTTTGTCATCACAAAGAGATAYTCAGGAAAATGCCAATGCACACTACCATCCCTATTGGTGTGCTTGTACTCTGCATTTCGTGCCATTCCTTTTTTCATCACAAAGACTTTCATAGTCTCAGCAAGCAATCATTTTATGCCCTCCACATGAAAAATGGGTTGCAGTCTTGCAAAAATATATCAAGAACCTGGCTGACCAACAGAGATTTTATGTATTTGATGGAATCAAAGTAATGTTGAGAAAGACACTCTTTGGGCATTTCTTTGTTCAGCTAATAAAGAAATATAAAAACTTGCAATCATTTTCAATTGGGAATACTGCTTTTAGTAAAGGAATGTGTCATTATTTGAAAGTTCCAAACTKACACAAATGACTGTTTTTCCTATTTGTACTCACACAGAATATACTTAAACYGCAAATCTCTGCTACATTTTTTTACTCTGACATCCAACAACATGAAGACTACAAGTGCCACAGAAGCAGTAGAAAGAAATGGTTTTTTGGGATCTGTATGTGCTGCCCCCTTATGAATTTTATGATTTACTTCTACAGGCTAGAATTATACCAGACACATAATGAAGATCATTCTTCTCTAGCATTCAGAACTTYGAATTTTTACCCTGGTTAAGTTACAAATGCCAGTCAATAGATTCATTTTAATCGAAAATCTTATTGTTCTGGTCCTAGTTTTTTACTCCATCATTTCTCGCTGATTAAGCACCTTCTGCTTTTTACAATAATGTAATAATACAATCCAAAGTGCCTCAGGAGTCCTTCATATGAAAGGCAATAAATAGGCTTATTTGATTCATATTTATTTTCATTTTTATTTATAAGCGATTTCGTGCATTCAGCCCACGTTTCTCTTTCCTGTTCAAATACAGAAAATTTTTAGAAGATTGCTCAAATAAGCCTCTTGCTTGGAGGTGCTTGTAGGCTAAGCACCTCCCCTTGGTGGCTGCCATTCTCAAGCAGCACATCCTGTTCTGATTGCATYATTGTTCCCTCTCCAGTGACTCAGTGACAGATCTGTATCTGTTTTTTCATACCAAATCTTCCACTAACACCCAGTTCTGATAATTTACAAATTCATTTGTATTTGTGTTACTGATTATGAAACTGCAGTCAGTATATGAACTATACAAGCAAGACCACCTCTTRTGGTCTGGGACAGGCTGCTATAACCAGGACTTTTTCATCTATTAGCTGAAGGAAATACAGGTTGATTTAAAATGGCTACACTTTTCTATCACATGCAAAGTGTTTCTTTCTATCAAATAAGGGAGAATAATCTTATCCTGTATGTAACTGAATATGAAGCCASGAGGCAGAGCTCTGTTTTTCATACATGCAGAATTAACTGGCAATTCCTATAAACAGTTTATTTTTCCTTCTTTCTGATATTTGCATTCCRTGCCCTCTCTGATGGGCCATATGATAATACATTGCCCCCGTCAGACATATTTCTAAGCACTTGAAAGAGGAGCAGCAAGAAAAAAGTAGTTGCAAGTTCTCTCCAGTCATAAACTTCCATTATACTTAAGACTAGATAGAATTATGAGTTCATCTAATATAATCTCCTGAGCATCATAAGCCATTAAACCKCACCCAGATACTGCTACTTGGAGCCCAATTACTTTATTAGACAAGAGCACTTYAGTCATCAGGAGACTAAACTCTGCTGTGCCACAGGCACAGTTCAAAATAGACAAAGATGTCATCAAAGGCTGTGGCTTTTCAAATAACAAAGAATTGCTAGGTGAGAAATAACCCCCAAATGACTGGGGAGATGGTATTGAGCTCATGCACCAACTCTGGCATTGAATACCAAATCTCTGACTTGATACAACTCTTCCCTGAGAAAATTTTGAATTTCCTTCAAATTCAGTGATCAATTTATCCTGACTTCAGCATCAGAGCATGACATACTCAATGAGTGCCTAAAACCAGGAATCTCTGCAGAGAAAATACTTTTTTTTTTTTTTGGAGCTCTTTTTCCACATCTGTGTGCTAAAATCAGTTTAGGGTCAGCTGCATATATTTTAAATAATGCTGTAAAATGTTGCTCTCTCTCCACAGGTGAAGAAGATGTAAGCCCAGGCATCTTTGGCTCTGGAATCTAAATATTGAATGAGTGACAAAGTCGAGTGCTTGGTATCTCTAATATGAAAATCCCCAGCACACTTCCAGGGGACTGATTGATCTAACAGTTTACAAGGACTAAGAGTTAGTAGATAAAGCCTAAAATCAACTACTGATGTGATTTTAAACGCATCTGCTATTTTATCTGAGCTCTCAATTTAAAGTGGGTCTCAAATGCCTTCAGCTTTAGCTCATTCCTATTTCAYACAAATTGGTTAAATTGGGACCATTTATCTTCTGCACAACAATTGTTCCAAATCCCAGTGTGCGTGGTTTACATTCACAGACATCAGTTTTATACTCTTTAGTTCCTGGTTCTGGGTGTCCAGTTTTGACTTTACAAGCAAGAGCTTGATTTTATCCTAGTTYTCTCTAATACAATTTCCTTGACTCAAATACAGTGATATTCTTYGATCTGTGATATCTCTAGCACCCAGAGACCATCATCTTCTATCCTCTTATCTTAAAACTACCTCTTTTCTCTGCTTCCTTGATCCTCTCTTAGAACACACATAAGAGATTTTAAATGGTTTTAAATTTTACTAGGTAAGCCACAGTCAATCCGAAACAGCTGAAGACACTGCACGTTCAATTTGCAATGTGTGTGTACAAAGCCATTTTTCAGTCCCTGCATGATGCAGAAGTCAGGTAAAAGCTATACCCTACATGAATCAAGGGATACAGAATTTTATCACGTCATATGAGTTTTCCCATAATTCTGGACATCTAGCAGACAAAACTAATGAAGTTTCAGTTTTAGCTCAGATAGAATGGAAGAGACTCATGTATTTTCTAAAAGTACTTTTCTAGCTAGTACTTCATGGTTTGGGATGCAAAGGAAAAAGCAGTTGTTCTATTATTAAACCAAGTTAAAGTAATTAATTTATTTTCTGTATAAAAAGTATTTGCCTTTCTTTTGCTAGTCCTATGAACTAATGCGATCCATATTATTAAAAATGAAAACAGTCTCTGGGTTGCTTTATCCACTCTCTGTTAACAGCTGACTTCCATATCAGAAACCAGATCAATGAATTGCAGCACTGCAAGATACAGACAATGGAAATAATGCACTTTGGCAGCAATAGACAGGTGGTTAATAGCACAATGCAATTCTGGAGTAAATACTTCATCAAAACATTAACATTCAACTATATCTTAAAAAGMCCATGCTTTTACAATTAATTTTAACCCATGTAAAACAGCACAAGAAAAAAAAAACACAAATTCAAAAAGAATTTTTGTAAGCCTGTCCTATTTTAGCAACAAAACAACTTGCTTAGCTGCTGAAGCATAATGTGTCAACAAGATGGAATTCCACTTTGTAAAAGCTAGAGTACCCACTCAATAGAAGAAAGCAATACATGATTACTGCTTAGAGCTAGTGGCACAGTGCTAGCAACTCAGCATTTAGCAATAATAGAAAATGTCTGTCTTATTTTCATTCCCCTTCAAAAAACTCCCTATACAATATTATGAAACACTCCTGCTGTGAGTGGGTTTATTAATCGCAGCAATATCTTCAGCTATTACCTTTTCCATGGTCACACTTTTCTGGTGAATTCTCTTAAAAGCAAAAAATTTAATGACATATGGAACAAGGACAGATACCTGAAATGTAATAACCAGGAGTAACCCTTCAATTTTGCTATGGCTACTAGATAGCAGCAATCTGCTATTTCCATTTGAGTGTTTTGCAAATGACAGAAGGGTCTCAAGGTCTTYTATTTTCTGAATTATTCCTCTGTTTTACAAAACCTTGGAGCCTCTATTTTCTGCTTCTTCTTCAACTTCCATTGCCATCTTAAAACTAGGAGAAAAATGCAGATCATTGTACACACAGCCCATCTTCACCCACAACCTTTTATTCATCTGATTATAAAATTGAAAAGATTTTTTTCCTTGGCGCCCCAGTGTGGGACGAGATAAAGGTAGTTTTATATATATATATATGTACATATACTGCATGCTCTAGTAATTCTCTAATAATTGTAAGTAACAGTTCTCAAGTAGCAAAATTCTGAGCTCCTGTGCAGCACACAGCCTTCAGCAGCCACATTGCTTATCTTTATTTTGCTTWGTCTGGGAACATGTTGAAACAAACAATTACTATGAAGGAATAYAGCTCCTTCTCTCTGCCTGTAGTAAATTTGAGTGTGGATGATCTTTKGATGCAGGCTCCCATGGTCTTTGCTAGTTCTTATATACGCTGTCTGATGATATTAGTAATACTAACCAATAGCATTGTTACCCCATGGAATTCAAGGAATTTGTCATCATCCTGGTACAAGAAAAAACAACCTCTGGGTGAAGAGCTGTTAAAATCTCCCCTGAGGCACCCAGTTCCTGGTTGGAAAGGTGTGTGGAGAGATTTGGGCAGGTTCCTAAGGCGGTTATCACCTCCCATTGCCTGGGACTTTACCCTTGAAGTAAACAACCCTAACAAACTAGCCCATGGACAGACCCACGAATGTGAGCAGCTTCTTGCCCTGTTCTGGGGCCTGGCCTGAGCCTACTGAGCCTCTGTTCAACATTCCCAGAGGACTGGGAGTCGAGTAGGCAAGGCAGGAACCCAAACTGTGTCTGAGGACCCTGCGGCTGAGGGAGGAACACAAACCACAACAACTATGGCTGAGATAGTGACCCAAACCAAAGTGGTGTGGCCCTCGCTATCTTACAGCTGTGTGTGGGGGCTGGGCTCGGACACAGCCTGAGCTCGGATGGACTGAACAGCGCAGGCACAGACTCGAGCTGGGCTGACGCAACCAGTCATGTTATTGGATAAATGAAAGTATTCTACCAATAAAAGACAAAAACATGCTGCATGGAGATTGGAGAGTGCCCAGCTGTGTCATCTGGCTGGGACCTATTTGATTGGTGTGATTCTATGTGYGGGAAGATAAGAAAGTGCATAAAAAAGCATGCTGGTAGCAGTAGAGGTTAGAGGAGAGCTGAATATCACTACAGAAGAAAAGAGCTGCTAAATCACTATATCTAAGAGAGCCTGAAATACGAAGACTTAATAAAGAAGAAACCTGGACCTGCCTGCCYGCCTCGTGTGTCTTTCCTGCGCCAGGGATCTGCGGGAGCTACGGGGCTCAATGAGGCAAATTCAACACCAAAGCAACCACAGTAATTGCCCCGGTACAGTGGAAGAAGAACAATTGGCTAYGCAGGGGTAAACCCATCTGGGCAGCTGCATTGTGGCAGGATATCGCTGCACGAGTAGAGAAGATAACTTTGAAGGTACACCATGTAGATGCACATGTACCCAGAAGCTGTGCCACAGAGGTGCATCAAAACAACAAACGGGTAGATAAAGCCACCAAAGTTGAGATAGCTCAGGTGGACCTGGATTGGGAAAGAAAGGGTGAGCTGTTCAYAGCCTGATGGGCCCATGAAACATCAGAGCATCTTGGAAGAGATGCAACTTACAGATGGTGTCGAGTAAAACCATGACAGATGGGCTCGTGATTGAGGGGYGRACCTGACCATGGAGGCTATCAGCCAGGTTATACATGAATGCGAAACATGTGCTGCAATCAAGCGAGCCACGCSAGTGAAGYCTCTATGGAATAGAGGGCGGTGGCTGVGTTTCCAGTATGGTGAGGCCTGGCAGGTTGATTCCATTGGGCCTTTGCCACGAACACGTCAAGGCAAGTGTTATATCCTCACCATGGTAGAGGCAACAACTGGCTGGCTGGAGACATACCCAGTGAACCATGCCACTGTCTGGAACACGATCTCAGGTCTTGAAAGACATATTTTATGGYGACATGGAACCCAGAAAGAATTGAGTCAGCCAACRAGACTCATTTTCGAAATAATCTTATAAACTCCAGGGCAAAGAGACATGGCATCAAGTGGATATATCATATCCCCTGTTATCCACAGGGAAAATCAAAAGATACAATGGGCTGCTAAAAGCTATGTTAAGAGCACTAGATAATGGCACATGGAGACACTGGGATACAAACTTAGCAGAAGCCACTTGGCTGGTCAACACAAGAGGATCTGCTAACTGCCCTGSTCCTGCCCAAACTAAGCCATTAGACACTGTGGAAGAGACAAGGTCCCTGAGTTACACATAGGGAAAWGGCTGGGGAAGTCAGTGTGGATTTCTTCCCCCACGGGAAAAGGCAAACCCATTTGTAGGATTGTCTTTGCCCAAGGACCTGGGTGTACTTGGTGGGTAATGCATAGGGATGGGGAGACACAGTGTGTACCTCAAGGAGATTTAACCTTGGGGTAAGAATAATCCATGATGTAAGTCGTATGTTGCAGGAGGTAAAGTAGCAGGAGTGATGAAGAAGGAATTCTGACAAAAAGTAAGAAGAATGTGATGGTGAGCCGGGACGAAGAGGAATTTTGGCAAGAAGTAAGATCAATGTTATGATTTGCTGGGACGGTATCGGTGCCCAACTATCAAGCGTGCAACTGGAGTGGAAACCTTGGGGAATTAATGGTATAAGGATGTAGTTTAAGCTGTATGTGTGGATAARAAAGGATTCTAGTAATGAGAAATACAGAAAATTGAAGAATTGGAAGAGATACATATAGATTATATGGAATCTGAGTATGACGTAAATGGTATGGAATAAAGGGTGGAGATTGTATTGGGTCTGGCTGAGGTAAAGCTCAAGCCCTTCCAGTGCTGTGCTTTGCATGAGTGGCTGGACGGGAGCTGATAACAGAGCAGTGTTTTSGCTATTGCTGAGCAGYGCTGTCCCTCTGACATTCTTTCCCCCTCAAAGKGATGGGAGTGTGTAAGATCCTGGGAGGGGACAGGACTAGGCCAGCTGACCCAAAACAACCAAAGGGATATTCCATACCATATGACRTCAGYTCARATATATAAGTGTRAGGAGAGTGGAGGAAAGGGGGGCATTCATGAGTTTTTAATGTTTGCCTTCTGAGCAACCACTATGCGTGCTGAAGCCCTGCTTCCCGGGAAGTGCCTAAACAAYGCTGCTAATGGGAAGTAGAGATTAATTAATTTTTTTTTCCTTTAGCTTTTGCACATGCAAGTCTTCACTTATTTCTTTTTTCTATCTTTGCTGTTATAAAACTACTTTATCTCACCCTGCTGRCTTTTCGCCATCTTACTCTCTCCCCTGTCCCAGAGGGAAAGGGAGTGATAGGGAGACTTYGGGYACCTGGCATYCGGCCAGGRTCAACCCACAACAGTCTTTCTTGTTTTTTTACTTCAAAACTCTTATGCACTTTCACATATATGGAACAGTATTTGCAAGCTGGTTCAGATTCCGTAGGAAGTATAGGTGCATTCATGTAAAACTTCAACTGACATATAAAAGCCTAAATTAAACAACCCTGCTTCAGAAGTTTAGAAGGACATATACAACTAACAAAATTATCATTTGAATTATCAGAATTAAATGGATAGGAACTCAGTGCTTGGAATTCTTAAACCAGAAGTTTTTCCCCAATTGTGTGAGGTTTGCCTACATGTGTATTACAGGGCTTAACAAAGGCATTACTGAAGATGAAATCTGTCTGCTAGGAAATGCATGAACACAAGATGATGAATCACAAAAACYCCTAACTCTGCAACCAACAGGAATATGTATTGCCCTTCTCATGTAACTATTTTAAGTGTACTCTATTCTATTAAGCTTTCTGAAAAGGCAGACAATTATTAATCCTACAAATATGGTACAATTGCTTTTGACATATGCTTCCTTAGCCATGGAAGAAGAATGCAAGAAGAAATCAATGAGAAAAAATTGCTGGGCAGAGTAAAATTGCCTTAGGGATTTTGTTTTATGTAATACAACAGCCTAGGAATTCTGTTTATAAGGAAGACATGGTATTTATATCTATTGATTTGTTCAGGGACCTCTTGTAGTCGGCAGCCTTAAAATTTCACCTGTGCTAGATGGGAACACATCTTTGGATGTTCTTCAAGACAATATGTTTATGAAACAGTAAATATGGTGTAAAAGAGATGAAATAACCCCTAATTTTGTGCTCCCCTTGCAAGACTTAAAATTTACTTTATCAATGCACTTAATGCATTATGCTTGACTACACACTTGCAGATTGGAGTTTCACAATAGGGGATGTAAAAGATGAACAACAAAAACATCAAATATTACAGTTTATTCCTAAGGCACAAAATTATAAATTTTCACCCAGACCTTAGTACATTTTAGAGTGGCCTTAGGACCTCCATGGATCCTCAAGTCAGGCCTCCTAATAAGGGATTTTCAAACAACAGACAATCTCTGGAAATGTGTTCTTCATGGTTATATATGCCCTGCTAGGAATGAATAAACTCAAGGAGAAAAGACCAGCAGAGGTCTGACTCCACTATCCTCAATCTCCCCTCTCACCCTTTGAGGTCCAAGGGATAGGTCAAGTGATATTGCACACTGCAGAACATTTACCATTGCTGCTACAGAACAAACCATTGTGGAGCATGATCTGGGATGCAGCTACACATCAGTCATTTGTCATCCCACTGAAAGACACTGACAAGGAAYGTTTCACAAGGCAATTGAGCTGCCTGTGCAGAAACCAAGGCATGCTTCTCGACAAACAARTAGTACAGTCCCTTTTGAAGATGCATCCTGACCTGTTTTTAACTCCAAGCTGCTTTAATGTGTAGTAAATAATATGCCAGTGTAATACAAAACAAGACAAAMATGTTTTATTCATAAAGCTTCTGTATGTCTTGTTTACCACAGCTTTTCCTGTACCCGGGCCAGCTGGTACAATATGTACTATCTTCTATGTTTTGTTGCTGTTTTCTAGTATTAAATATGTCAGGATTTTATAGCTGAGCAATAGAAGTTAGTAACACAGGTCTGATGCATAGTAATGAAGGTAGAATAGTGTATAATGGTCATATCTTTGTAAATCAATTAATAAGTTTATAGCTAATAATAAAAAATATGAAAGATTGGGCATCAGTGGGGTCAGTCAGTGGTACCACAACATGGCTTTAGGTGAGGACTATCCATAATCATTAAAAGCAAAATAAACATTTTGTCTTGCTTTTTTGCCTAAAAGCCKGAATAGATAGCAGTGCCTGACTGCAGAAGGTACACATGGGGAAGCTTAAATTTAAACTTCTTTCCTCATCTTTTTGGTACAGTCCTGTATAGGCATTTACCAGACTGTTTACCAGACCTAGGTTTCTAGGCCCTACATGTTGCGGTTTCCAAATTTTCTGAGACAAAGCAAAACYCATCTTTTAACTTTCTCAAAGACCTTTTTACAAATTATGAGCACACTCCTAGAGATTTACACTTCCCTTTGATACTGATGGCAGTTACTCTGCAAAGTGAGATTCCASTTTCTCATTCCACATAACAGAGTAAGAAACTCAGGAAGCCAAAATGTCTGCAACGTAGCCTRGCTCAGACACCTGTTCATTTTTCAATATTCCTTCAGTTTTGKTCACAGTCCATACATATTTGGGACTGCCTACCACAGTTATTTCTCCAAGTACTGGAATATTTGTTTTGCTTCAGTCCCTSGTGGCCAGCTTATTCTCTTTTTGGTTCCTTTAGCCTCCACTTTTCCAAAATGGCTGCTGAATCCCCTTCTCAGCCAYTTGACTTTCTCTTGGCAACCTCTCCGATCTCCCTCCCGAGTCATCTCTTCAGCTAATCAAAATCCTCATCTACTTGACAGTTGTTAGCTGCCCTGACACACCAGTTCAGACCTGAGCCATGAATTTGTTCTGTTCAATAAGCAACTATTCCTTTGCAAGGGCTTTTGTATGAATAACAGAGCACTGATGTTGGGTGTAATTTCTGCTGCTACCAATATGAAYTTTAACTAAAGAAAGAGGTTCAAATACCTCAAAGGAGACTCTACATAACCAGAATAGAGACTAAAGAATTATGTGGATATTCATAAAGAATCTCCAGATTCACACTACTTTCCTTATTTCTTTCCTTACTAGCTTCAACAAGGAATGTATTTCCAATCAAATTTATAAAGATTTAGTATTGCAAGACATCTTTTGCAGCCTTTATTTGGATTGATAATAGGGACTTCCTTCATCTTGGGCCTTTCTCTGAGCTTGTAAATCATGCACACACTCAAGAGGAAATGCTGAGCTCTGAAATGGATCTTCCTAGATTCCATAAAAAYTACTGGAAGGCCTTCACACTAAAAAAGATCAGCTTTTGTCTGGGAAAAACCACATCATAATTTAAGAATAAAAAACACTGAAAATGACAGCATAAAATAAAGTAAAAACAAATGGCTTTCCTAACTGTCTGGGTGTCCTTGCAGGCAGATCTTTACCTTCAGCCAGGCTTTATCAGCAGCAGTGGACTCCAGTGCTAGGACCCTCACYGCAGCAAGTCTGTGACAAATCCTCCTTCAGGTTATCATTTGTTAGGGTACAAAGAAATATTCAAAGGCATATATTTTCACTCTGTTCCATTATTGATTCTGAGGAAGAGCCTTAATATCACCCAAATTTGGCTTACAGGCCAGCCTCCTGCTTCKCATTTCAGCCCCAGTGATTTGTACCCCATAATGTTCAAGACATCACATAATTCAAAACAAAGGGTGCGGTTCCATTCAAAGCTGCAGATGTGATCRCTACCAAGCACAGCAGAGTCCTTAGAAGGAAGCAGAGCAGTTTGCTAAACCAGGCAATATATCAATCCTTTACACTATGTACACTTTATTAACAGGGCATTTGTAGATTCACAATGACGATGAATGAAGCTGTAAAATACAGTATGATTTTCACCACTTCAAGGCAGAGAGCTGAATCAAAATTATTTGTGATTTTATCTTTCTTAACCGATCCCTAAGAGTTAATCCAAGGGCATTCCATTTTGTTTATTTAGTCGTGTTTCTTATTATTTTCCTAGATTCTGCTGTATTTTATAGCCCCATGTCTGCTCAGTGAATTTGGGCAGTGCTCTGTTTTCAATGCACCACTGCATGGACAGATAGGAAGTTTTACCAAGGTCAACAGATGCTAACCTACTCAAAGAAGACAAGTTACTGTGACTTCCTAGTTCAGCAAACTATTATTYTTCCATGGCATCAGTTTGGGCAACATTAAAACTGTATTTTCTAAAAGAAAGGCAGCAGAAGAAGCATCATAGTATTTTACAAATACAGATATTTTATCTTGTCTCATAGTCTTTGTGGAATTCTGCCATAATGCTAACCATGGAGAGTCACACAGTGCAAATACCAGCTAGTCATCCTGACCAAACATTTAATAGGTTCCTTTATATATAGATTTGTCTCTGTGTACATCTATTTCCCCCAAAGCTTGATTCTTGTAAAGTGCTTGCTTTTCCTACTGACAAAAAAGTCGATAGTCCATACGATCTGATCTCTTAGCAAAAACATTTTCMAGTTTCATCTGATTTTGATGTCCATAGATTCACTATTAATTGTTCATTCCCCTTGCTTAAATGCAATTTTTACAAGTAAACAAAAATATTTCTATGTTTCTTTTCATCATGTATTTTAACATGCACTAGCAATGTCACTGCAGTGTCACAAACAGGCTATTCTATTTCTCCTTTCTCTGTAAAAAAAAAAAAGTAATACCATAATGAATGGTTTACTCAAGACCCTTTTCATTTTTGCTGAATGCTAGGAGAGCAAAGTCAGAGTGCATTTGGATTTTCATTTGCACAGTTCAATTTCTTACTGTAACTACTCAGCAACTTCTTAAACCAAATAAAGCAAAGAATTATGGAATGGACATTCTATGTGATGAAGTCATCATTCCTAAGCCATAGTGCTATATTTAAACTGTTTATTGAGCTGCAGTATCCCACTCTGGTATGAAGGGCAATTCAGAGCCACTGATGGGAAGGGCACAAAAGCCAACCCTTTATCTTAGTGTTTGCCATACAAAATCAATTATGTCTGACACAACTGGAAGGAAAARGAGTTTTCTTACCCCACAGCCTATTCCATTGCCTGGTTCACACACAATTCTCCTCAGCCCAGGCTCMGGAAGCAGCCCTGCTCCACAGCCAGGAGTTGGACACAGCACTCCTCCCATCTGCAGCACGCATTCCTCGGCTCCATAGCGCTGGTAGCGGTTGTACTACAACACAACAGACTGGTGTTAAACTCCTAGTAACACACGAAAAAACCCCAGAATTGGAGTGTGACTCTATCCCACATAATCCAGTCAATTGTTCTAATGTCTCACATGCTAAATTCAGGTTATTTGTCCAAAGTCTAAAACTGCAGTGTTTTAGGGGTGCCACTCTGCTCCAAGTCACATCACATTGCATCGTTTTCTGGCTCACAGCCATTTTCACCACCTGAAGATTTTGTGGGATATTAAAATCAAGAAAACATACTTTTCTGTAAGTAAGATCAAGTACACTTGTGTTGCTATAAAAATTATTGTAAASATCATCAAAATAGTCCAACAGATAACTAATAAATGCTGTACACGGATGGAAAAGAACACACAAAAAGCCCCCTTGAGAGATCTGCAACTAGAAGTACAGTGCAACGTTTTACACCTTAAGGCCTGTAAAAATTTATCTAGTCAACTTTATTTTAAAAGTAAGCTGACCATTAAACTGGTCAGCAGAATAATTCTCTGATATACATTTATTTCAATGCTAAGTATATTTCTTTCCCTGGGTCTCCATGAAATTTTCTTAGGTTTTTTCACTTTTCATTTAATTCCATCCTGATAGCCTRAAAGGCCACGGAAACACCTTAATTTTAATGATGGAGACACTGACACAGAGCAATATTAAATAACAYGCCCTGTGTATGCTCACTGACAAAAATGCCTGCTCTAAAATGACTGATGTTGCTGCAGTAACTTTCCCATGTCTAATTTACTCTGCTTTCAGCCACAGATAAGCAGAGCTCATGCAAATCATGCTGTGTACGTGTAAATCACACCCACTYGAGGGTTCTGTGTTGGTGCAGTTCCACACCAGTGGCTGCATAACCACCACAAACCAGGGCTTTCAATTCACCCATAAATCTGGTCTATTGTGGAAGGAAGTAAATGAAAGCATTTGRTCCTAACAGCCCCAGAGAAAATGGGCAAATCCAAAAGGCCAAAGAGGAAGGGAGTAGGTATGAATTTTCTCTGTGAGCAGACTTTATGGTGTGCTAAAGAAACAAAACTGAGCTTTATGTTATAGCACTCAAAACAGTATTTAGTGCTTCAGAAGATTTTATCCCGTAACTGCTCATGAAAATCTTGCTCCCTTTTTTGGGAGGATAACGAACAAAGAATTCTTTCTCCAACCCACATCCTTCTCCAAAGAAATCCTTCAAGGAAAATGGAAGCTGTAGGACGAATATCTCATAAACATAGCATACAAAGATGAATTTTAAATTACAAAGAAGACTGCATTTCACATCTTCTAGTTACATTTCAGCAGATTCTTCTGCAAATGTTGCCACAACACTCCTTGCTACACTGTCTTCTTAAAGTAATATTAGAGTTCTTAAAAGACYATAACATATAGACACAAAAGTTTGCATCACATAAAAAAAAACCCAACCCAAATTTAAAATAACTTTGTTACTTTACAAAAAAATCCAAACAACCTCTCAAAACAAAAGCAAAATCTAGAAGGAGAAAAAGACTTAAAAATATAATTCAGTGCATGAACGACAGCCCAAAATCCTGACATAAGAATCTTGCTTGGAAAATAATAKTATTTTGAGAATGTGCAACACTTGACTGCAAACTCACCTGGAATGTGGGGGCTCAAGAAGTCAACCCGTGTTTTCCTGTGTTATTATTATGCTGAAACCCAGAGTAATGACATAAATATTTAATGTTGGATGCTCTCAATTTTCAGCAAAATTTGTGATTCTTCCACTAACTACGTGTTGAGTGCTCTGAGTCATTCTGCTGGCCTTTAGAGAAATATAGGTAACCATAGCTGCAAAACTCTCTGGCATCCTAATTTTTCCTCAGGGTACAGAGTGAACCTGAAGGTGAGGATGGTGATTGTCTTACCCTTTAAAGAGGGAACTTTGAGCTGAATGTGGGACTGTTAGCAGCTTCTCATTATGAAGGAAAACACCAGTGACACTGTAGCTGAGATTCTGTCAGCATTTACATTAAAAATTCTCAGCAGAAAAAAAAGAATACACTTTCCAGCCATAAACTTAGTCTAAAAGGGCATGGAGAGATTCCTCTCATTTTTTTTTTTTTTTTTTTTTTTTTCCCAAAAATTATCTTGTTAGGGAAAGAGACAGAATGAAAATGTCCAGTTTACCTACTGGCAAGGTGGCCAACAACACCATTTTCTGTCCCACATATTTTACATTTTATACTGGTTCATCACAGGACTCATGCAAAATCCGTATGGCACCCTCACCAGTGATTTTCAAACTATAACAGCCAGAAAAATGATCCAGAAAAGGTCCTACTAAATGCATTTGCACATCTTGAGATCTAGCTACCAGTCTGTTTTCTACCTTCAAAATCCAGATACATTTATGTAATTTTCCAATTTATTTTTCTTTCTCAATTAAAACCCAGCAACCAACTGAAATACACCGCAGMAGAACACCTACACGTTTGCTGCCATAACACAACACAACATATGTAGATTTATATTCTTTATTCAGTGGCCTGAGACCAAATGACTCGCTTCACATTAAGGGTGCACTTATAGAAAACTTGTAAAGGACCAGAACACTTATCATGAATTATTAATTAACTATTTGCCTATAGTGAMAGATCATATGTATTAGAGACATTTTTTCATATATGCCACAGCCATTTGTATCACAGGAGTGAATGTTATCAACATGCATCAAGCAAGTCMATTTTCAAGAGCCCTGAAATGCCTTTGGAGCCCATGATGTGTTTTTGGTCACATGTCTGGAGGAGATATTTAAGGATATCACAGCACACAACACCCACTTTGCCTCTTAATTGGAGATCTAAAGTAGAATTCCTTTAATTTAGTTTGGATTTCTACAGTGATGATGCCTATAGTTGTACTGGTTGTGTAAACTTCTTTTATAATTAACAGGAGAGATAGGATGCAATTAATCTTTGTTCCTTTAGATTCGTACATCAGCATAAGAACTGAGCCCTCAAATGCCCTGTTTTTTTTAACAATAATGAGAGATCAGACAACTTCCTAGATTACGGCACCTGAAATTAGGCGACTCACAATAGCTGCTTGAGGTTCCAATAATTCTGATCCTAACTCACTAGGCCTATGTTATTTCTAAGACCWAGGTTTAGGTATCCAAATAGCTTAGACTTTGAGCCACCTCCTGGAATTTTAGTTCATCAAAAAGTAAGAATCTAGTCTAAAAAAGGTGCCAAGTGAACGAGAAGAGGTAGGATCTTAAGAAGGGAATTTATTCTGACTTACATATGGTGTCTAAGATAGGTAAGATCAATCACCCTATAGAAATGTTGAAGTTGAAGCTGAGAAAACGAACTTAGGCTAGATATCTAACATGTAAAGAGCTGTCATTAAAAGATGAATCTAGSTCTTCTGTCCATGCAAAGTATTTCACAGCATCTATTTCTCAATTTTTATCAGTGTGCCTCCTATTTAAGAGATGCACTCATCATGTGTAAAATTGCTCTGCATGCTATAAGGAGGAAGGTATCTCCAATTATTTTTAGGAAAAACCTCTCACAAAGTATAATATATGGGGAGCTTGATGGAACTGGCATTCATGGCACCTGATTTCATTCCTGGCAGCAGCACAGTGTTCCTGTGGCTTTCACGTAAGTCATTTAATCTATGCTTCTCATCAGTTCGCCGTTTGTAAAAAGGAAGAATGATACTTGCTGATTTCAATGTAATGTTAAGAGGCAAAATTCATTAATAGTCATGAGGRCGTCAAATACTATGGTAATAAGTGGCATAAAATTCACAGAAATCACCAGCCATCTACTGCTGCTGGAAAGCAGCTTTTAAGCAAAGCATGTCAAGCATTTATGTGCTACTGTAATAAGGTCCTCAGAAATACAGGTGGGTAAATAGTTGCTGKATTCCCCACAGAACCATATATTTCAATGCCTATTTGGAATAAGACCCTAAATAATACCTTCAAAAATAYAATTTGCTCTAAATCATTGGTGCTAAGACAGCTAAAGATATACAGACAAGGCAGTTGTAAAACATTGTTTGTTCTCTGAAAACTGCATCCCCTTTGTGAACTTTCCCCTCAATTTGTGAATTGTCCCAGGCAGCCCAAATCTGTATTTTTCAGGGAATAAAATTTGGAGTGGAAAAARCTCTACTTAGAATATCTACTTATGGTATTTTGACCATATAATGAAGTTCTTTTGTGCAATTTTTGCTAGTAAAGGCTTGTCAGGGCCTTTAGATTACAAATTACAGTATGACATAGACACGGAGCTGGGTAATTGTAACCATTTATTCCTTGCTCTCCACTTTCCAGGTTGGGATGGTTTCCCTTGAGTCTTAGAACAATACTGGGTATTCAACCAGTGGAAATTCAATCATCTGATGTTGTAAATCAAATGTAATATAAATGAAACCATTGGGCTGACACAGGACTAACAGGTAAACTATTTCAGGATTTCAGTCTTTTCAGTTACACTGAGGTTCAGATACCAAGACAAAACTGAATGCACAAAACTGCAAAACTCATTTCGTGAACACAGTGATTTCTTGCTTTGTCAATTAATTTACAAAATATGATTTAATATCATAGAATTATAGAAAAGTTTGGGTTGAAAGGAACCTTAAGAGGTCATTTATTCCAATCCCCCTGCCACAGCACATATGCCTTGAGCTGTTTTAATTTTTCTTTTACACTTTGGGTATTGTTTTCTTTATTTTCATTTTTTAAATTTTTTTTTTAAATTTTTTTTCTTTTCTCGTCCCACACCTAAAAGCATCTGCTCAGTAGCAGCCTTGCAGAGAACTTTGGACAAAAGTGTAACAGTAGATGTAAAGCCCAAATCTCTGAAATGTAATTCAATTACTTGTTTCTTTAACTGCATGTAAGAGTCTCAGAGGAAAGCAAATCTACTTTCTGGACTCAGATTGTTTTTACTGCTCCTATAAATCAAATAACCATCTGTGTGTTTCAAAATTAGATTGTGGAGGCTATTAGTCTATAATGTAGACTAAGCACTTTATTTATACGTATTATGCATATATAAAAAGTCCAGGAATTAGATCCATAATGTAATTAGGCAACTTACAGTATGAAAACAGCAATACTCTTTGGACTAGTAAAAATACTTACAAACGTGTCATTTAAAATATAGATTAAAAAGYGGTGGACTGACATGGCTTTCCATGGGGCACTCTTCATTTATTTTTCCTGAATTTCTTAGCTTCTCTGCTTGCCRCTGGTCAGATTAGAAAAGCAAGTTCAGAGCATCCAGTGAAAATTTATTCTGTTCTTTAACTGATTTGAATTGCTGAGATGTAGCTTAGATTCTTTTCCAAGTGTAGTTATCAAAAAATCTTAACCCACAAATATTTCAGAAGCAATTTGTTGATCATATTTGACAGTTTCCTGCACTAAACTCAGCTGATTAATTAAAATTGTCACATGACATTACTTTTGCCTGAATGGGTAAATATATATCAATTACTTTAAGACGGACTTTACATGAATATGCAGTAGCACACATTTGAATAAAACCTCCTCTAGCAAGTATTGCAATTAAAAAACCCAACCTTGTCACACATTGTATACAAAATCCTTCCAAACATCAATTAATGTTAAATGATCTCTATCCACAGTGGGTTCATTTCATACTTGATTTCYATATCTCCTAAAGTYACAGCTCACTGCAAAAACCAGCACRAGCCTACACCACTTTTGAAGAGCATGGAGATGTGCATGTGCAGATTTTCAAAAKAGAGTCTTCTAGGGCATTCTTCTGCATAAGTTTTCCCTAACTGACACAGAAATCTGGGGGGAAAAATCCCCAACAAACAAATAAAAAAACCCAAATCAAAAAAACAAAATGACAAAAAAAACCAAAACAAACCAAAACAAACACCAACCAGCCAACAAAAGCAAACAACCAAAACAAACACCAAAACAAAAAACCCCAAACCACCAAATAAGAAAACCCTCAAACCCCAACCAAATGACAAGAAGAAAAATCCCCAAAAAACTGTCCTCATTCAGGCTTGCTCAGATTCCMGGGATAGAAATGCTCACAACACTTATAAAAAAAAAGTGAGCAGTGATATGAATTTCAGCAGCAGCTGATAGGAGAGATCTGTTAAAATTGATCATTCCCCTGTCAAAATATCAAGGAACTGGCCAATACATTCTGCAAAGCTGTCAGAGCAGATGATGTAACAGAGAAGCACAGCTATACATTACTTAGCAGCTTCTTTTCCCACCACTAACGTGTCATCTRCTTCATCTGTGCTGTGACCTGTTGGGGGCACTCAGGTATAGCAGCAGATTACTTGCTCTCGTGTTATTTGTTTTCCCTTCCAGCCTTTAGATGTAGCTGCTATTTTATTCATGAATCCCAATATTCCATTTAAACAATTAAACTAGGGTTTTTTTTTATTACTTTGGGGACTATAGGGAAATTTCTCATATAGTCATTAGGGAGACTCCCTAACAGTTCACTGCAAGTCATCTTACTGTGTTAGTATATTGTAGTGTTTATGTTTGAATTAGAGTGTTTTCTCTGCTGTCTTTGGCATTGGCTTGTAGAATTACCTGCAGAAATCACTGTATTTGAAAAGAACCYGTATTTGGTGCATGTTTAGCATATTTTTGTAAGCAGCTTGTACTATSACCACTTGTAGAAACAGCCAGCCTGACAGGGCAAATGGCTACTGCAGGAGACYTTCTTTCATTAAGCATTTTTCAATAGCTCTCCACTTAATAAATCTTTMAACCTGATCCTGACTGTATCTTAGGTACTTAATGAAGGAGTAAACCAGCAGATTGGGCTGCATCCATTAAGCTAGGGGAAAATGATGGATTATGAAAAGTGAGATCAAATTGCAAGAGAAAGCTCAGCACAGCTTTGGGCAAAATAAAAAGCTTCAGGCTTTTCCCTTCCTGGAACTGCATGTCCAGGAGGTTTCATCTTGCACAGACCTTTGYGAACTGGAAGAGTCTGTGAAAAGGGGATCCAAAGGAAACCAGTCAAAGTTGTTTCTGAAGACTTTTCCTGGGTCAGGCTCTCTGGCACATTTTCAAAGGGTCAAGTATCAAGTGGAGTAGCAATCTGTTGCTAAGTGTATTGGTGTTGCCTTTGAAGCCAATTACTCCGGTTATATGTGGTAATTTTGGGATCCACAATCATATCATGCACCAGGGAAGCTTGTACTCTTTTATTTCACCACACAGACTATGATCGCGTTTTTCCATAGTCTAAAACCAATTTCCTCTTTAAAAACTACCTTGTTGCCACCAAGGTATTTTAACCTTAAAAGATAGACTTTCCAGCTAGAATAAATTTCCCATAATGTAGGTTCCTAAGTGAATAGAAGATATAGACATTTTACATGTCCAGGAGACTACCAAGAAGTTTGCTATTTGRTCAAGAGTTTTATTATTATACAGCTCCTTTAAGGAAATATTAATCAGCAATTCTTCACGYTTCTTGTCAGCATTTCAGCATAAATTTTCCATCAATCAATTTATATAAAAATATTTCAGATAGGCAGACATGTTTTCAAAAGGTTTGATCCTGCAAGCCACTCAAAACCCTTCTTTCCTTATGACATCAACAGACATTCTATTAGGTCAGTATTTACATTTATATAACCATTTATATGGCCAGTTTATTTGTATTTTTATTTACAGGAAATAAATGCTCAATGAAAAAAAGGGGAGACCAGGATTTTTTGCTTGATTTTCATTTGACTGARATTTGACTGATGAAGGTAGGAGATTTGGTAAAGTAGACCAAGGTCTTTGTCTTGCTGCTAGCTGGTATTTGATTAATAACTAGAGTGATGCAAAATTAACATGTCCTATGTTAACAGTGTGAGGCCTTAGCTATCAGGTACATCTAAAATATAATTGTAAATGGGCAATAATTATTAGGCAGATGTGTTTCCAAAAAGGTCCTAAAGGTATTGATTCTTGGCCTTGTGCTGTCTAGAACTTTTATCAATGACTTGGAAGAAAACTAAGAACACAGAACATCAGTGATAAAGCCTGTAACGATTTGAGAAGAAGAAGTAATGAACATGCAACATGGATCATGGAGTTCATGCTGCAGGACAATCAGAACCGTTGGCAAACTAGTTTTTAAACAAATTTTCAGCACAGTCACATGYAAAGTTATTTTTCTAGGAACACGGTATTACAATTGCAGAGTGTGATTTCTGTCAGGGAARCAGTGTGATGGTTTCTTGAGCTCAATCTGAGCTCCAAAGCACTAAGACACCTCTCAGGTGAAGAAATAAAATCCTCTAGAAGAGAAATCATATTCCTTATCAGGAAGCCACTGCTTTAACTGAAATCCTCAAGTTCCAGTGAGAATGTCCACTTCAAACTAAAAGATTCCTTCCTTCTCCCTGAAACATATTTCACTGACAGTCTGACTGATAAACAGAACCCATTTTGTGCACAAGTAATTTTTTTMGTCCTGTTTCAGGGCTTATTCTGAGCTGCAATCATAGGTCAAGTAACTTTTTATTACGATGATCATCTATTAGGTTGTGACAGGATAAAGGGAAATGGAAAAGCAAAGAACCTGCACTCTGAGGAATGGGAGATATGCAACATAGGGAACATGCTGGTGCCGGTAGAGTGGTGGAAGGAAAGAGGCTGGGAATATTTTGTCTGTCACTRCTGAGAGGTATAATAGGATCTAAAGTCTGCAAGTGATTTGTAAACAAAGAATAGATGGTTTTCTAGGCAATATACAGCAGTTTAAACAAGAATTAATCCAAAAAAGTCATGTAATGTGTATTCTAAAGTAGATCAGAACAGATTATCACCATAGTCCATTCTGATTTTATAATCTGGCCTTAAATACATAAGCACTTTAAAAATAAATCAAGATTGGATATGAAGCAGGAACATGTCCCTGTTTTTCTTGGCTATTGCTTGGAGTGGAAGAAAATATATCATGGTTTATAATACTGAAATTGTAAGGAGTACTCTGAATAAAACAGAGTTATAATTAATTTTGATTTTTTTCTATCCAGTATGCATGATAACAGAAAAAGACACATTTCAGATATTTTTCCAAAGCAAATATCTAACTAAATAAATATAAGAAATATATAGATAGTCATATGAATAAGGATTTTGCCTGTAATTCTTTTCTTTCTCCATTTAGATGTATTTTTTTTTTGTTGTTTTGGTTTTGGACCTGACTATCAACATGTGTACTAACTTCAAACAAAAGCTACTGTAGTCTTCAGTAGACTCAGGATAACAGTGCTTGTGTAGGACAGAATATATTTGTAATAATCCTTATACTTGTATGAGCTAATGGAGTAATTCAAGCCTCATGACAATGTCCATATCTGCAAAGAAAGTCCATCAGTTWAAATAAGATGCTCTGTCAGTGATCATTAGTCAGGCCAAGGTACACAACTCCATTCTCAGGGCTTTGCCAGGGAAGATGTCAAATTTGTCTGATTCARTCCTCTCATACTTGCAGCCTTTTGGTTTAGCTTTTCCTTACTTTTTCATCAAATTTCTCCTTTTGTCCCACTTTTCCTACTCTGCTTAGCTTCACCTCTTCACACAGTTCAAGTGATCTCCCCTTATTTACCAGTCTCTTCATCAAACTTCCRTGTTTATTCATTCCCTTCCAGCCCTTGGTCCATGCTCCTTGTCAGACCCTTATCATTATCATTTCTACTGCCAGCTCCTTCCATGAACCAACCCCATCTCTTCAGTCTACCCAAGCTTCATCTCACTCTGCTCTCCGTTCGTCAGGTAGCTCTAATCAGTCTCTTGGCCCCATGAATCCTGGTCATAACTCCTTTTATTTCCTCTTCCTAAATCCTCAGTCTCACAAAATTCCTACTTCCAGTATCTCCTTTGGCCTAGTCTGTTTACAAMCTTTTTATTATTTTGKTTTTTTTTCAATTCTTGTCAGATGAACCCTCCCCACTCCCCTTCATGTTGCCTTTTTGCTAAGGAAAAGCTGAATCCCTGAGAAACATGACTAGTAACTCTCTTTAACAACTAAAGTGGGGGCTGGTGGAGGAAAATTGGAAGTCTAGGAATTGTAACAGCAGCCATAAATGTAATCAAAGAAGGGAGAGTGACAGGGAAAGGAGAAGCAACAGGRTGTTTTTGACAATCTAATCTGATTCAAAAATGATGAAACAAGACTTTGAATTAACAGCTCCTTCTCTGTCACAGCCTGCATACAACCTTGTGCAAGTCCCTCAGTGCCAGGTTCATTAAAAGATGGGAATATTGTTATGTACAACATACCAATGCTGAGCTTTCAGAACCTTGGTCCCTAGCACCTGCAGCTCTGTCAGGCAGCCAGGCTTTGTAACCAGTACCTTAGGAGCGATACTTCAGAGAAAAAGACAAATTGAATTGCAGAAGCATTGAGCGTTCGAAAATTCAACTTGTTTCTCAAAATTTGAGGCCATTTCTCAATATCTCTGTATGTTAGTTTCATTATTGACAAAACAATAACTRATCTTCTTGTGATTGTTGTAAAAGCATACTTCATTTACACTTTCCTAAGGTCCCTCTACAAGGAATAGTTTTCTGAGTGCAAAGCACAGCTATAATTATGAGAGACACTGTTTTAAAAGAGGAAAAAAAGGACACACAAGGGGATGGATAATATCATGAGTAGCTGTAAATACCAATCCCTCAGTAAGACTGTTTGCCTACCTGCTGCTTTAGAGGGTCTGTTTACAGCTGTAGCCAAAACCGAAAAACTGTGGCAGGTAGCAGATGTACCAATTAATAACCTGTCAAGGCTGATGGATAGAATGAAAAAAACCCCAACTCTCACATATAACTCCTGTGTGGTTTTTTTCCCACATTTCAGGTCTTTGGGGGTCATGAGATACCCTCTGTCTCCCTGGAGAGAGATGAAACTGTCTCATTAGCGTCTATCTTTCATGACATTAAGACGCTGCCTTTGAGATGCTAACTCACCTGTTCTTCTCCCAGAATCCTGAAGTGATGAAGCTCTTTAATCAAGGAATCTGGACAGCCAGCTGTTGGAAAGAAACAAAAATAGGCCTTTTAGAGCTTCCTGTCAGTGCAGTTTCAGCATAAGACACATAGATGCAGAGAGGATAGAATATACAGATTACCTTAGATAAAGAAGATTAGAAAGATTAGCCATGGCTCTGCAGGCACCAGAATACTGAAAACCATCTATCAAATAATCCTTCCACATTTCTGAGCATGCTACCAGGAACGCTTAGAAAGGTTATATTCCGAATATTTTAGCCCTTTYCCCAAAGGACTACAAACAAAAGCGAGATGAAAAGGGCAGCACTGTCTGCCAGATACTGCCAACCCTCAGTGTAAGCCAAAAAGCCTGTTAAAAGAGGATCTCACATCAAAACATTGGAGCAGCCCAAAGCTGAATTCTGATTCACACACCAGGTTTGGAGTAATTTCTAAGTACAATACATGCTTTTCCTGATTCCCTGAAGGATTTCATAGGCCCCMCAGATCACTTGAATTTTGGCTGTCACAAATATAACGCTTTTCACATGTATATGTAGCTGTTACCTGCTGGTGTTAATACACAAACCAAGAACACAGGCAGAGGAGTGATTTGCCAGAATTTTGGAACGACATTTATTTTCAATCACTACAAAATTCCACATCTGTACCAACTAGTAAGAAAGTATAYGTCTTGCYAGCTGCCATGCACTTTAKGGACCTGTTCAGACTGGTTATATTYCTAGTGATGAAATCCAAGGCTGCTCTACAGTACTTTTGTAAATTACTTTTGTACACTACTAGACTAATTTCTCACAAGGAGTGAGACTGTGAAAGCTATCTGGGCTTTATTCTTTTTACCTTAAATTGAAGCATCTCTTTGTGAACAGAGGAAATTTCTTGAATTAAGAGCTTAGTTCCCCTCAGAAAATGGGAGGAACCATGATCTTTATCAACCTGGTTTTCTGCTGATGCAACTACAGATAGTTACCTTTCACTCTTAACAACTGCCATTAAAAGAATACACACTAATTTGGACATAATTATCAGGAAATATCCACCAGTACTATGGTATTATTCAAGGCCAATGAGACATGGCGTACACTCACAATTTCTGTTGGCATAGTTGTCTTATGTATGCAGAAGGAAAAGGCTACACTTGAAAGCAACACAGCTAAAAAGATGAAAACCAAACAGACACAATTACACTAGCAAAAGTCTTGCACTCACATTACTTTTCCTACTTAGGGAACTAATTTAAATATTGATCAAACCAACCTTTTGCTGGTAAATGTTTTATTTTCATTCAGAGGAGGAGTAGGTGAARAATGCACCATCTACACAACTTCATCAGCAAACTTTACAAAGTAGTCAAGGTTTAAGGTGGCCCAGGTTTAAGCACAAGAATTGTCTATTAAGGTGTTGTCTCTTACTAAATATTAGTGTTTTTTCTCATTCAATGAAACCTGTGATATTCTTACAGGTTTCTTTTCACACACCTCTTCCTCATGCAMAAGGATATTCACATATTTGAATAAGTGATTATTCCTTTATCAGATTTTATTCTCCTAAACTTCTAGAACCACAACCTGTGTATCACCTTTAAATTTCCCTTCTCATTTTCTCAATGCTGCTTATACTTTCTCAAAACATTTAACTGTCCTTGCTACTCCTACCACAGAATCACTTCTACACACCATTTTCTTGTCTTCTCGCTAGGACTTACATCTCCATCCAACTCTGTCTCTAACTTCTTGTAGTCAAGAGCCGTTGCCTTCTCTGTGTTTCAAATTAAACTTTACTGCATAAAACATGGTTCCTCCCTCTTAGCCTCAAGTTCTTACATAATTAGTAATATTTTTTCCTGCATGTAATTTTCCCTGAAAATATCTACATTGATTGCACACTGCTATAGGAATTTCTAAGTGTAGAGGATAATTATGATTTCATGTAATGCCTGCCTATTAATCTTTGACAGATGTTAGCTTTAGAACACCAACTAAACCGCATGCTGCTTTTTGGAGTYCTTACAGCTTCTACTTCAATCAATTATTTCTTTCTTCCCTCTTTTCCTTTCCAATTTATTGTTAGCTAAACTCCTTAATATGGGAAGGTTTCCTTTTTCTTCCCTAGCATGAACTTTTTCTCCCCATTGTCCTGGAAATCACATTTCTTGAGTACCTATTTCTCCCAGAAATCCATCCTATTTTGCGCTAACACATAAATTATATAATCTCCCCTTAATGAACTCTTTACACGCWTCCTCTCTTTCTTCCATGCAGGCTGGGGGATGAATGGATTAAGAGCAGTCCTGCCAAGGACTTGGGGGTGCTGGGAGTGAGGGGTTGGACTTGAGCTGGCAATGAGCACTTGCAGCCCTGGGCTGCTTCCAAAGCAGTGTGGGCAGCAGGGAGAGGGAGGGGAATAGAACATCAGAAGGATGTGAATGTGTTGGAGTAAGTCCAGAGCGGGGTCACCAAGATGTTCAGAGGGCTGGAGCACCTGTCCTGTTAGGAAAAGGGAGAGAATTGGGATTGYTCAGCCTGGAAAACAGAAGGCTCGGGGGAGACCTTACAGAAGCCTTCCAGAACTCGATGGGGGCTTGTAAGAAAGATAGGGACAAACTAGTGGGGCTTATGGTTAAAGGACAAGGGGTAGTGGTTTCAAAYTGATGGAGGGTYGATTTAGATTAGATATAAGAAAGAAGTGTTTTTATGGTGGTGAAAGAACAGAATGGGTTGCCCCATTCCAGGTCAGGGTGGCCAGGGATCTGAGCAGCCTGACCTGGTTGAAGGTGTCCCTGCTTATTGCAGAGGGCTGGATTAAATGACCTTTAAATGTTCCTTCCAATTCAAACCATTCCATGATTCTGTGAAAAACATGCATGTCTAAGTGTTACTGGTCATCCACTGCTGCCTCCTCTTCCAAATGTACTATTTTGTTCAGCCTGTTTTTCAGAGACTTGCCCAATCTAGTTTTCAATCTTTTCATGGTTCAGATTTGCACTGGAGACTGTTTAGCTGATTATACAACAGATCCTGATGTTATAGCAAAGAGAGAGAATTTAAAAACTGTCACTGTTGCCATGATTCTTTCCAGCAATGAGATCAGAAATGTCAAATGCATACAATATTGAATTATACTCACACATCGTAACAGTCTGATGTCTGTAAGAAGTCGTTTCAGATTGTCATATTCCAAAAGCAATAATTTCAGGAAAACAAAATCTTCCTTTTTTTTTTCTTTTTAAAATATTTCTGGGTATGCTTCTGATGTTTCTTATTTCTATTTTTAGTTTCTTCTTTTCTGTAACTGGAACTTTGCAAAACATGCTCTAACGCTTAACCTGTTTTTACCAAATATCTGTGATTTTTGAATAAGTCTTGCATTATGTTAAATCCCTGCACTGTGACTAGAGGCAAAGGTTATGACAAATAGCCACTCCATAAATAAAAMGTAAAGAGATTAAAACTGCCCCCATTCTGCTCAAAACCATTAAGAACTATTTGTCATCTCATCCACAAATTCATCCATATATCCATCAATGTATTAATGTACATGAAAACACACATGGAAACTTCAAAATTATTATTAGTTAAGCATCTGATGGGTCCACTGGCAAATTGTACACACCAAAAATTTATAGAAAAATGTATTTTCTAAGTCTCTGATGTGAAACTAGAACATKCAAAATGACATAAATAAACTGCATTTTACAGATTTCTGTTATTTTTTATAGAATGCTTTGAGGATTAGTTTTTATGCCTTCTATAGTACAGAACCCCTTATAATGAATGTTGTCAACAGTTACCAAAACTTTTCCCTTCCCTCTTCCCAATTATTGCTTGAAAAGTAAAAGCCTTCATGAAATGTCCACAGACAAACCAAACCACAGGAATATTAAACAATATAATTACATATAAGAGTGTTAAAAGGAAATGATGCAGAGGTGTGGACAATTTCCTTTAATCAGAAGCCAAAATTCAGGATTGAGGACACCTGCAGACTGAGAAAATGGCAGCTAAATTGCTTATTAGTTCCCTCTTTCAACTCACATTCAAATCTATGTATTTCATGTGCTCTCAGCTACAGTGACTGTTACAGGTTATTGCTAACTATGATAGCAGAACAAGATGTAAGAAATATAACACTGATACAAATACTTAATATTTTTATACCATTTTTTATTCTGTCATATCTCCATTGACCTTAAAGCAATCAGATCCATAAAACTAATGGGATGTCTTAGGAATGAGCCTAAGTCTAAGCAGGACAATAAATAAGGAAAGGATGATACCTAGTTCAAAGGATAAGTAGCTTTATAAAATTCACAAGTAATTTCTTTGCCTCTATTTAAAGTTTTATTACTTAAATTACATTTAAGCATATTATTTGCTTCTAYGTGTTCCATCATACACAGTCTACTTGTTTGAATGATTTTGTTGTTGCTTGATTCCCATATTGCTTTATAATTTAACTCCAAATGCTGCACTTATGAATGAAGGTTCTGTTTAAAGTTACAGAATTTGCAACCGTAAATTTGCAATTTACATTGGGGTACTCTCTTCATAAACCTATTTTTAATCTGTTCAGATAAATACATGTATCTCCAAGAGAAGAATAAAGAAGCAAAATTTAGGAAGGATGGTTTAATGTCTTCCAACATCATAAATACCCTGATTTCAATTGGTCTGAACACGCATTTTCAACTGCACTTGTAATTAAACTGTGATTTTAACTACTACCAATTTAATTACCCAAATCTTCACATATTTTTTCTCAGACAGAATTAACTTCTGGTTTTGGTTTTTTTTTTCCCTTAAAATTATTCCTCGGTATGACTTATGTTCTTCAGAGAGAAGGCAAAGGAAAAATTAAATCAACTCTTTAWTGTCACATAAACTCGCAAAACGGCAGGAAAAAGCCCCAGCTGCTACAAACAGAGCCAACTGAGAAGGAGCACACACAGACATCAGTGCCCTGATGGCAGTAGCAGCCCTGCCTGTCCCATCCAGGACCCCTGAGGTGACAGTCCCTGTCTCACCCACCTGCACCGGGAGGATCTGCAGCTCCCCACAGCCCTGCCCTCCCAGCCATGGGTCCTGCCAAGCCAGGACCACGCTCAGACCCCTTCCCAGGTGCCCAATGCCTGGAGCAGGGCCTGTCCTCCCTTCTACCAGCACCAGGATGGAGGTACCCTGGCTGAATCAGTCAGAGAACCAGAGAAAATCACAAAATGTCTTCACTGACCACAGTCACGAGAATACGCATCTCCACGGCAGAGCTGGGTGCTACATCTTCTGCCATATGTTTGCAGCATTATTTCATGCTTTGCATTTTAAATTTCATCTTTCCCCAAATGATACAGTTGTGTGAGATTCATTTCAATGCATTTAAGCATCAAAATGTTGGTTATATGAGTCTAATATATTCATTGTGTGCTTCCTTTTTAGTCTATGGAAGGAACACACACCTTCACAGGGTAATTCCCCTCATCTAAGACAGGCACAAAAAAAAGGTAACCCCTTATTTCCATTAACTGAGGAGTTTAAGGGACTTGGCAAGATTTACATAAGGAACTTTTAGACTTGTAAAATTAGATTTTTTGAATTTCACTCAACAGCTGCAATTCCAATCATTYCTGCACATGCTTAACTTTGGAGTGTGCAAATTTCTCCCTCACACTGAGCTCCGTGCAAGCTGAGCATTTACATTTTGAGCACAGTGCAACTTCCATTTCTCTCACTTAGAATTTATATCGGCATCAACACTTGTTAATTCTGAAAAGTACAYCCCTTTTGTGGGCTCTGAACATAACCATGCACGAATATCTATCAGTGTCCTTCAAAGGATATCTTTTCACAGTACTAATTGCGAAACAGAGCTTGCCACTGGAAAATGTTTCAAATACTTGAGAATAACCACTTCATGCTTAGAAAATTAATGGATAGGTTGTTTTTTTTT